>NC_091987.1:155110506-155440818 GCF_044704955.1 Pristiophorus japonicus
CTCTCCCCCCCCTCCACCCTCTCTCTCCCCCCCTCCACCCTCTCTCTCCCCCCCTCCACCCTCTCTCTCCCCCCCCTCCACCCTCTCTCTCCCCCCCCTCCACCCTCTCTCTCCCCCCCTCCACCCTCTCTCTCCCCCCCCTCCACCCTCTCTCTCCCCCCCCTCCATCCTCTCTCTCTCCCCCCCTCCACCCTCTCTCCCCCCCTCCACCCTCTCTCTCTCCCCCCTCCACCCTCTCTCTCTCCCCCCTCCACCCTCTCTCTCCCCCCCTCCACCCTCTCTCTCCCCCCCTCCACCCTCTCTCTCTCCCCCCTCCACCCTCTCTCTCTCCCCCCTCCACCCTCTCTCTCTCCCTCCCTCTCACACTCTCTCCCTCCCTCTCTCACTCTCTCCCTCCCTCTCTCACACACACACTCCCTCCCCACCCTCTCTCACACACACACACTCCCTCCCTCTCCCTCTCACACTCGCACGGCCCGGGGACCCATTTGCTGAGCTTGTATCGGTGCAGGAGGAGCCGGAAGCAAAGCAGCAAATGGCCCGAAGCAGCTCCTCCGCTGGATACTCACATCGTGCCCGAGCGGCACCGCCAGCTCGCTGCTAACGCCGAATGTAAAGTTTCTGCATTTCTCCAAACACCTCTTCCCCGGCCCGAAAGGGAATTCATCCCGAGCCCAGTCCTGGAGTCCGCAAACCTGCAGCAGAGCCATGGCCACAGAACGCTCTCAACCGGGCCCTCAAAGTGAAAGTGATAGTAACTGCTCTCCCAGCAAGGCTCAGCCCCAGGGGGCAGGCACCGGGACCGGGACCCTGCCCCCGGGACCCCGACCCTGGGACTCTGCCCCCGGGACCCCGACCCTGGGACACTCCCCCGGGACCCAGACCCTGGGACAATCCCCCCGGGACCCCGACCCTGTGATCCCAACCGCGGGACCCCGACCCCTCCCCCGGGAACCCTCCCCCCGGGACACCAACCCTGGGACCCTCCCCCCGGGACCCCGACACACAACCCTGTGACTCTCCTCCTGGGACCCTGCCCCCGAGACCCCAACCTCGGGACCCCGACCCTGGGACACTCCCTCCGGGACCCGTCCCCCAGGACCCCGACCCTGGGATACTGACCCCCAGGACCTCACCCCTGGGACCCCAACCCAGGGACCCCGACACCTCCCCCCCGGGACTCGAGCCCTGAACCCCAGCAATCTGTCCCCTGATCACAGTAAGGGAACCTCAACCCCACGATTGGGGCAGGGACTGGGATTGGGACGAGGAACTGGGATGGGACAGGGATTGGGGCAGGGACCAGGGATTGGGATGGGACAGGGATTGGGGCAGGGACCAGAGATTGGGACCAGGGACTGGGATGGGGCAGGGACCAGGGATTGGGATGGGAAAGGGATTGGGGCAGGGACCAGGGATTGGGACCAGGGACTCGGATGGGACAGGGACCAGGGATTGGGACCAGGGACTGGGATGGGACAGGGATTGGGGCAAGGACCAGGGATTGGGACCAGGGACTGGGATGGGACAGGGATTGGGGCAGGGACTGGGATGGGACAGGGATTGGGGCAGGGACCAGGGACTGGGATGGGACAGGGATTGGGGCAGGGACCAGGGACTGGGATGGGACAGGGACACGGAAGTTCACATGTTTACTAATCCCACACTCTGTATAAATAGTCCGCCCACAACACTGGCAATCCCTGTGTCCCAGGTAGCAGAAATCTGTCCCAGTGCTGGGAATTCTACATTCAGGACTGTAGACAATCCCGCTGTAATGTACAGGTTCGCTTCTCACTGTTTAGGAAAATGCTCACACCTCACTTTAATTTTAAGAGCCGCAAAAATGGCCTTCTGTTTAATTGGAACATTAAATATTGAGCAATACGACTCATTTACAGTAAGTACTAACAACCAATGGGAACTCCGTGCTTGCTGCATCATCAGTATCCGGGGCAAATCTCTGTGTGTAGGTTCCCATCAGCTCCTTATTCAAACACTGACTGTACAAGACCAAACGGTAACATTGTATGCTGATCACATTTCAATCCGGCTCTTACACAATTATTGCCAACGCAGAATAACATTTCACATAAACCACAAGTTATAATTTTATCAAATGGATTTAATTTCTGATCACTTTTGAATTCTTAACTTCCATTTCATTTGTTCCCAAGTTCATCGACAGGTCAACAATGAATCAGCACTAACCCATCAAACACTCCCAGGGCAGGTACAGCACGGGGTTAGATACAGAGTAAAGCTCCATCTACACTGTCCCATCAAACACTCCCAGGGCAGGTACAGGGGGTTAGATACAGAGTAAAGCTCCCTCTACATTGTCCCATCAAACACTTCCAGGACAGGTACAGCACGGGGTTAGATACAGAGTAAAGCTCCATCTACACTGTCCCATCAAACACTCCAAGGGCAGGTGCAGCACGGGTTAGATACAGCTTAAAGCTCCCTCTACACTGTCCCATCAAACACTCCCAGGGCAGGTACAGGGGGATAGATGCCGAGTCAATTCCCTCCACACGGTCCGACCACTCAGAGCAATGGTTAGATAAAGATTAAAGGTTTCTGTAAAAGTGATCTATCAAAGACTCGCAGGACAGGTACAGTGCGGGTTAGATACAGAGCAAAGTTCCCTTTATCCCAGCCTTGAACTCCAACAATCCGACCCCTGAACCCCAGCAATCTGACCCCTGAACTCTGGCACCTCAACCTCTGACCCCAGCCAGGAAACCTCAACCCCAGAATTGGGGCAGTGATTGGGAGCAGAGATTTGGATGGAGACAGGGATTGGGACTGGCACCAGGGGTTGGGACCAGGGATTGGGATGGAGGCAGGGATTGGGACTGGGACCAGGGATTGGGACTGGGACCAGGGGTTGGGACAGGGATTGGGACCAGAGATTGGGATGGAGACAAGCATTGAGACTGGGACCACGGATTGGGCGGGTATTGGGATGGAGACAGGGATTGAGACTGGGACAGGGACTAGGGATTGGGACAGGGATTGGAACCGTGACTAGGGAATGCGACAGTGACTGGGGATTGGGAGTAGGGATTGGGACAGGGATTGAGACAGGGTCTTGAACCAGGGATTGGGACCAGTGATTGGGACAGGGACCAGGAATTGGGACAGGGACCAGGGATTGGGAACAGCGATTGGGACCAGGGATTGGGATTGGGTCAGGGACCAGGGATTGGGACAGGGACTGGGATAGTGAACAGGAATTGGGACAGGCATTGGGACGGGGACCAGGGATTGGGATTGGGATTGGGTCAGGGACCAGGGATTGGGATTGGGGCAGGGACCAGGGATTGGGACCAGGAATTGGGACAGGGATTGGGACGGGACAGGGATTGGGGCAGGGACATGGAGGTTCACATGTTTACTAATCCCTCACCCTGTATAAATAGTCCACCCACAAAACTGGAAATCCCTGTGTCCCAGGTAGCAGAAATCTGTCGCAGTGCTGGGGATTCTACATTCAGGACTGAAGGGGCTGCTCCTCAAATTTTGGTTGCGCTTGAGTCCCACACTCCTGATATTTGGGCACCCTGTGCGGAGGGGAGCGGGTAGATTGGAAGGCCTCCTCGTAGGACTGCTCCTGGGCCTGGCCAAGGGAGCCATCAGTCGGCCCAGGCAGTGGCCGGTTGAGGGGGTCGTTCAGCCCGACTCACTGCCTCTCCTCCGTGGTTACATCCGAGCCAGGGTGTCCCTGGAGATGGAGCATGCGGTGTCCACCGGTACGCTCGCGGCCTTCCGCGAGAAGTGGGTGCCGGAGGGATTGGAGTGCATCATCACCCCCGGCAACCAAATATTAATTTGATTAAAGTTTACGTTCAAAGCTGAATTTGTTTAATGTGTCTGTTTAGTGCCCCCTTTAATCAGGGGGAACTTGATTATTGTTTCAACAAAAATATTTGTAGACAATCCCGCTGTAATGTACAGGTTCGCTGCTGAGCCTGGCACATATCACCAGCCGCTGCTCACGGTTTAGGAAAATGCTCACACCTCACTTTAATTTTAAGAGCCGCAAAAGTGGCCTTGTGTTTAATTGGAACATTAAACATTGAGCAATACGACTCATTTACAGTAAGTACTAACAACCAATGGGAACTCAGTGCTTGCTGCATCATCAGTGTCCGGGGCAAAACTCTGTGGCTCCCTTGGCCAGGCCCAGGAGCAGTCCTACGAGGAGGCCTTCCAATCTACCCGCTCCCCTCCACACAGGGTGCCCAAAGGTCAGGAGTGTGGGACTCAAGTGCAACCAAAATTTGAGGAGCAGCCCCTTCAGTCCTGAATGTAGAATCCCCAGGATGGTATGTTGCCTCCCTGGTGCAAGGGTCAAGGATGTCTCGGAGCGGGTGCAGGACATTCTAAAAAGGGAGGGAGAACAGCCAGTTGTCGTGGTGCACATTGGTACCAACGACATAGGTAAAAAAAGAGATGAGGTCCTACGAAACGAATTTAAGGAGCTAGGAGCTAAATTAAAAAGTAGGACCTCAAAAGTAGTAATCTCGGGATTGCTACCAGTGCCACGTGATAGTCAGAGTAGGAATCGCAGGATAGCGCAGATGAATACGTGGCTTGAGCAGTGGTGCAGCAGGGAGGGATTCAAATTCCTGGGTCATTGGAAACGGTTCTGGGGGAGGTGGGACCAGTACAAACCGGACGGTCTGCACCTGGGCAGGACCGGAACCAATGTCCTAGGGGGAGTGTTTGCTAGTGCTGTTGGGGAGAATTTAAACTAATATGGCAGGGCGATGGGAACCAATGCAGGGAGACAGAGGGAAACAAAAAGGAGGCAAAAGCAAAAGACAGAAAGGAGATGAGGAAAAGTGGAGGGCAGAGAAACCCAAGGCAAAGAACAAAAAGGGCCACTGTACAGCAAAATTCTAAAAGGACAAAGGGTGTTAAAAAAACAAGCCTGAAGGCTTTGTGTCTTAATGCAAGGAGTATCCGCAATAAGGTGGATGAATTAACTGTGCAAATAGATGTTAACAAATATGATGTGATTGGGATTACGGAGACGTGGCTCCAGGATGATCAGGGCTGGGAACTCAACATCCAGGGGTATTCAACATTCAGGAAAGATAGAATAAAAGGAAAAGGAGGTGGGGTAGCATTGCTGGTTAAGGAGCAAATTAAGGCAATAGTTCGGAAAGGACATTAGCTTGGATGATGTGGATCTATATGAGTAGAGCTGCAGAACACTAAAGGACAAAAAACGTTAGTGGGAGTTGTGTACAGACCTCCAAACAGTAGTAGTGATGTTGGGGAGGGCATCAAACATGAAATTAGGGGTGCGTGCAATAAAGGTGCAGCAGTTATAATGGGTGACTTTAATATGCACATAGATTGAGTTAACCAAACTGGAAGCAATACGGTGGAGGAGGATTTCCTGGAGTGCATAAGGGATGGTTTTTTAGACCAATATGTCGAGAAACCAACTAGGGGGGAGGCCATCTTAGACTGGGTGTTATGTAATGAGAGAGGATTATTTAGCAATCTCATTGTGCGAGGCCCCTTGGGGAAGAGTGACCATAATATGGTGGAATTCTGCATTAGGATGGAGAATGAAACAGTTAATTCAGAGACCATGGTCCAGAACTTAAAGAAGGATAACTTTGAAGGTATGAGGCGTGAATTGGCTAGGATAGATTGGCGAATGATACTTAAGGGGTTGACTGTGGATGGGCAATGGCAGACATTTAGAGACCGCATGGATGAACTACAACAATTGTACATTCCTGTCTGGCGTAAAAATAAAAAAGGGAAGGTGGCTCAACCGTGGCTATCAAGGGAAATCAGGGATAGCATTAAAGCCAAGGAAGTGGCATACAAATTGGCCAGAAATAGCAGCGAACCCGGGGACTGGGAGAAATTTAGAACTCAGCAGAGGAGGACAAAGAGTTTGATTAGGGCAGGGAAAATGGAGTACGAGAAGAAGCTTGCAGGGATTACAAAAGTTTCTATAGATATGTAAAGAGAAAAAGGTTAGTAAAGACAAACATAGGTCCCCTGCAGTCAGAATCAGGGGAAGTCATAACAGGGAACAAAGAAATGGCAGACCAATTGAACAAGTACTTTGGTTCAGTATTCACTGAGGACACAAGCAACCTTCCGGATATAAAAGGGGTCGGAGGGTCTAGTAAGGAGGAGGAACTGAGGGAAATCCTTATTAGTCGGGAAATTATGTTGGGGAAATTGATGGGATTGAAGGCCGATAAATCCCCAGGGCCTGATGGACTGCATCCCAGAGTACTTAAGGAGGTGGCCTTGGAAATAGTGGATGCATTGACAGTCATTTTCCAACATTCCATTGACTCTGGATCAGTTCCTATCGAGTGGAGGGTAGCCAATGTAACCCCACTTTTTAAAAAAGGAGGGAGAGAGATAACAGGGAATTATAGACCGGTCAGCCTGACCTCAGTAGTGGGTAAAATGATGGAATCAATTATTAAGGATGTCATAGCAGTGCATTTGGAAAGAGGTAATATGATAGGTCCAAGTCAGCATGGATTTGTGAAAGGAAAATCATGCTTGACAAATCTTCTGGAATTTTTTGAGGATGTTTCCAATAGAGTGGACAAGGGAGAACCAGTTGATGTGGTATATTTGGACTTTCAGAAGGCTTTCGACAAGGTCCCACACAAGAGATTAATGTGCAAAGTTAAAGCACATGGGATTGGGGGTAGTGTGCTGACATGGATTGAGAACTGGTTGTCAGACAGGAAGCAAAGAGTAGGAGTAAATGGGGACTTTTCAGAATGGCAGGCAGTGACTAGTGGGGTACCGCAAGGTTCTGTGCTGGGGCCCCAGCTGTTTACACTGTACATTAATGATGTAGACGAGGGGATTAAATGTAGTATCTCCAAATTTGCGGATGACACTAAGTTGGGTGGCTGTGTGAGCTGTGAGGAGGATGCTATGATAGGTTAGGTGAGTGGGCAAATGCATGGCAGATGAAGTATAATGTGGATAAATGTGAGGTTATCCACTTTGGTGGTAAAAACAGAGAGACAGACTAATATCTGAATGGTGACAGATTAGGAAAAGGGGAAGTGCAAAGAGACCTGGGTGTCATGGTACATCAGTCATTGAAAGTTGGCATGCAGGTACAGCAGGCGGTTAAGAAAGCAAATGGCATGTTGGCCTTCATAGCGAGGGGATTTGAGTACAGGGGCAGGGCGGTGTTGCTACAATTGTACAGGGCCTTGGTGAGGCCACACCTGGAGTATTGTGTACAGTTTTGGTCTCCTAACCTGAGGAAGGACATTCTTACTATTGAGGGAGTGCAGCGAAGGTTCACCAGACTGATTCCCGGGATGGCGGGACTGACCTATCAAGAAAGACTGGATCAACTGGGCTTGTATTCACTGGAGTTCAGAAGAATGAGAGGGGACCTCATAGAAATGTTTAAAATTCTGACGGGGTTAGACAGGTTAGATGCAGGAAGAATGTTCCCAATGTTGGGGAAGTCCAGAACCAGGGGACACAGTCTAAGGATAAGGGGGAAGCCATTTAGGACCGAGATGAGGAGGAATTTCTTCACCCAGAGAGTGGTGAACCTGTGGAATTCTCTACCACAGAAAGTTGTTGAGGCCAATTCACTAAATATATTCAAAAAGGAGTTAGATGAAGTCCTTACTAATAGGGGAATCAAGGGGTATGGTGAGAAAGCAGGAATGGGGTACTGAAGTTGCATGTTCAGCCATGAACTCATTGAATGACGGTGCAGGTTCGAAGGGCCGAATGGCCTACTCCTGCACCTATTTTCTATGTTTCTATGTTTCTATGTTTCCCATCAGCTCCTTATTCAAACACTGACTGTACAAGACCAAACGGTAACATTGTATGCGGATCACATTTCAATCCAGCTCTTACACAATTATTGGCAACACAGAATAACATTTCACATAAACCACAAGTTATAATTTTATCAAATGGATTTAATTTCTGATCACTTTTGAATTCTTAACTTCCATTTCATTTGTTCCCAAGTTCATCGACAGATCAACAATGAATCAGCACTCATCAATCTAACCCACTAACCCCACTAACTCCAGGGCAGGTACAGCATGGGGTTAGATACAGAATAAAGCTCCATCTACACTGTCCCATCAAACACTCCAAGGGCAGGTGCAGCACGGGTTAGATACAGCTTAAAGCTCCCTCTACACTGTCCCATCAAACACTCCCAGGGCAGGTACAGGGGGATAGATGCCGAGTCAATTCCCTCCACATGGTCCGACCACTCAGAGCAATGGTTAGATAGAGATTAAATGTTTCTGTAAAAGTGACCTATCAAAGACTCGCAGGACAGGTACAGTGCGGGTTAGATACAGAGCAAAGTTCCCTTTATCCCAGCCTTGAACTCCAACAATCCGACCCCCGAACCCCAGCAATCTGACCCCTGAACTCTGGCACCTCAACCCTGACCCCAACCAGGAAACCTCAACCCCAGAATTGGGGCAGTGATTGGGAGCCGGGATTGGAATGGAGACATGGATTGGGACAGGGATTGGGACCAGAGATTGGGATCAGGGATTGGGACAGCGATTAAGCCCTGGGATTGGGACCAGGGAGTGGGACAGTGATTGGTGCCAGGTATTGGGACCAGAGATTGGAACCAGGCATTGGGGCCAGGGAGTGGGACCAGGGATTGGGACCCTGGATTGGGACAGTGATTGGGACCAAAGATCGGGACCAGGGATTGGTACTGGGATGAGGCCAGGGATTGGGACCAGGGGTTGGGGCCTGGGATTGGGACAGTGATTGGGACCAGGGATTGGGAGCAGGGATTGGGACCAGAAACTGGGACCAGGGATTGGGACAGTGATTGGGACCAGGGATTGGGACAGGGATTGGGGCCAGGTATTGGGACCAGGGATTGGGACAGCGATTGGGACCAGGGATTGGGACGGTGATTGGGGCCGGGAATTGGGGCCAGGGACTGGGACCAGGGATTGGGACCAGGGAATGGGACAGGTATTTGGACCAGGGATTGGGAACAGGGATTGGGACCAGGGATTGGGACAGTGATTGGGACCAGGGATTGGCGCCAGGGATTGGGACCAGGGATTGGCGCCAGGGATTGGGACCAGGGATTGGGACAGTGATTGGGACAGTGATTGGGACAGTGATTAGGACCATGGATTGGGACAGTGATTGGGGCCAGGGATTGAGACCAGGGATTGGGACCAATGATTGGGACCAGGGATTGGGACAGTGATTATGACCAGAGATTGGGAGCAGCGATTGGGACAGGGACTGGGACAGAGACCAGGGATTGGGACCAGGGATTGGGATTGGGGCAGGGACCAGGGATTGGGACCAGGGATTGGGATTGGGGCAGGGACCAGGGATTGGGACCAGGGAATGGGACAGGTATTTGGACCAGGGATTGGGAACAGGGATTGGGACCAGGCAGTGGGACAGTGATTGGTGCCAGGTATTGGGACCAGAGATTGGAACCAGGCATTGGGGCCAGGGAGTGGGACCAGGGATTGGGACCCTGGATTGGGACAGTGATTGGGACCAAAGATTGGGACCAGGGATTGGTACAGGGATGAGGCCAGGGATTGGGACCAGGGGTTGTGGCCTGGGATTGGGACAGTGATTGGGACCAGGGATTGGGAGCAGGGATTGGGACCAGAAACTGGGACCAGGGATTGGGACAGTGATTGGGACCAGGTATTGGGACCAGGGATTGGGACAGTGATTGGGGCCAGGGATTGGGACAGCGATTGGGACCAGGGATTGGGACGGTGATTGGGGCCGGGAATTGGGGCCAGGGACTGGGACCAGGGATTGGGACCAGGGAATGGGACAGGTATTTGGACCAGGGATTGGGAACAGGGATTGGGACCAGGGATTGGGACAGGGATTGGGACAGTGATTGGGACCAGGGATTGGGACCAGGGATTGGCGCCAGGGATTGGGACAGTGATTGGGACAGTGATTAGGACCAGGGATTGGGACAGTGATTATGACCAGAGATTGGGAGCAGCGATTGGGACAGGGACTGGGACAGAGACCAGGGATTGGGACCAGGGATTGGGATTGGGGCAGGGACCAGGGATTGGGACCAGGGATTGGGATTGGGGCAGGGACCAGGGATTGGGACGGGACAGGGATTGGGGCAGGGAGACGGATGTTTACATGTTTACTAATCCCACACCCTGTATAAATAGTCCACCCACAACACTGGAGACCCCTGTGTCCCTCGTAGCAGAAATCTGTCGCAGTGCTGGGGATTCTACATTCAGGACTAAAGGGGCTGCTCCTCAAATTTTGGTTGCACTTGAGTCCCACACTCCTGATCTTTGGGCACCCTGTGCGGAGGGGAGCGGGTAGATTGGAAGGCCTCCTCGTAGGACTGCTCCTGGGCCTGGCCAAGGGAGCCATCAGTCGGCCCAGGCAGTGGGCGGTCAAGGGGGTCGTTCAGCCCGACTCACTGCCTCTCCTCCGTGGTTACATCCGAGCCAGGGTGTCCCTGGAGATGGAGCATGCGGTGTCCACCGGTACGCTCGCGGCCTTCCGCGAGAAGTGGGTGCCGGAGGGATTGCAGTGCATCATCACCCCTGGCAACCAAATATTAATTTGATTTAAGTTTACGTTCAAAGCTGAATTTGTTTAATGTGTCGGTTTAGTGCCCCCTTTAATCAGGGGGAACTTGATTATTGTTTGTGTCGAGGAAATTTCTAAGTTAAAGTAACTCAAGCGGAGATTTCAGAGTCTTGCTTCAAGAGATTCTTTAATATGTACAGGCGAGATATCTCGGAGAGCTGCTTGGTCCTTACCAAGGCAATACTCTGAAATTCTATAGAAACTTGTTCCATCTTTATACAGAAAAAAAGGAATTTTATCTCTACAATTGACACCTACATTATTCAGGAACATTACCAATTCTAAACAGGGCACAAAGGTCAGTTTACACAGCCCAACAGTATCTTGTCACATCATTATTCAATCTTTTCGAGGGTCAGCAAGATCATCACTAAAAGCCCCTCTTATCAGAGAAATCAGTTTGTCCAGGCAATGGGGGTATCTTAACATATACAAATACCAGATGTACAGCTTTCATGTTATCTGTTCTTTTCTAACAAAGAAGAGACATCAAGTATTTTCTGGCCTTGCAGGATTCTGCAGTCTCAGCACAGAATTAAACTTACTAAAAGGAAGAGAGAAATTTAACCCCTTCCTATATCGTGAACTAAAGTTCTTCCACAGTTTGCAACAAAAATATTGGTAGACAATCCCGCTGTAATGTACAGGTTCGCTGCTGAGCCTGGCACATATCACCAGCCGCTTCTCACTGTTTAGGAAAATGCTCACACCTCACTTTAATTTTAAGAGCTGCAAAAATGGCCTTGTGTTTAATTGGAACATTAAACATTGAGCAATACGACTCATTTACAGTAAGTACTAACAACCAATGGAAACTCAGTACTTGCTGCATCATCAGTGTCCGGGGCAAATCTCTGTGTGTAGGTTCCCATCAGCTCCTTATTCAAACACTGACTGTACAAGACCAAACGGTAACATTGTATGCGGATCACATTTCAATCCAGCTCTTACACAATTATTGGCAACACAGAATAACATTTCACATAAACCACAAGTTATAATTTTATCAAATGGATTTAATTTCTGATCACTTTTGAATTCTTAACTTCCATTTCATTTGTTCCCAAGTTCATCGACAGATCGACAATGAATCAGCACTAACCCATCAAACACTCCCAGGGCAGGTACAGCACGGGGTTAGATACAGAGTAAAGCTCCCTCTACACTGTCCCATCAAACACTCCCAGGGCAGATACAGGGGGTTAGATACAGAGTAAAACTCCCTCTACACTGTCCCATCAAACACTCCCAGGGCAGGTACAGCACGGGTTAGATACAGAGTAAAGCTCCTTCTACACTGTCCCATCAAACACTCCCAGGGCAGGTACAGCATGGGTTAGATACAGAGTAATGCTCCCTCGACACTGTCCCATCAAACACTCCCAGGGCAGGTGCAGCACGGGTTAGATACAGAGTAAAGCTCCCTCTACACTGTCCCATCAAACACTCCCAGGGCAGGTACAGGGGGTTAGATGCCGAATCAATTCTCTCCACACGGTCCGACCACTCAGAGCAATGGTTAGATAGAGATTAAAGGTTTCTGTAAAAGTGACCTATCAAAGACTCGCAGGACAGGTACTGATACGTCCTTACTACACAGTATAAATGCACACAAGACCCATGCTTGAGAGAAGGTCAGTCTGTGACCTGTCCTTTATTCCTTTGCACTCAAGTGATGAAGGTGGGTGGAACTTCCCCTTTTATACCTGAAGGTCCAGGTTAGGAGTGTCTCCCACCTAGTGGTCAGTGTTCTCACGGTGTACAACTTAGGTCAGTTTATACATGGGTTACAATGCTGGTTGAATACATGACATCACCTCCCCCCAGTCTTATTGGGATCACAGGTTGAGTCTCTCTGGTGGTTTACGCTCCCTTGTAGAGCGCCTGAGTTGGGGCTCCGGTTGTTGGGCACTGGCCTGAGTGTCTGCTGTTTGCAGTGCCTCAGGCCTGTCCGGACTGCCCACAGTGACTGGGCTCTCCTCCCTTTGGTTCCGGTGTTCGGTCACCTGTGGTGGAGTGAACTCTATATCGTGTTCTTCCTCTGCTTCTTCTATGGGGCTGCTGAACCTCCTTTTTGTTTGATCCACATGTTTGCGGCAGATTTGTCCATTGGTAAGTTTAACTACCAGAATCCTATTTCCCTCTTTGGCAATCACAGTGCCTGCGAGCTATTTGGGCTCTGCAGCGTAGTTGAGGACAAAAACAGGATCATTTACATCAATACATCACGCCCTCGCATTCCTGTCATGGTAGTGATATTGTGACTGGCGCCTGCTCTCGACAATTTCTTTCATGGTGGGTGTGTAAGGGATAATCGGGTTTTGAACGTCCTTTTCATTAGTAGCTCTGCGGGTGGAACCCCTGTGAGCGAGTGTGGTCGGGATCTATAGGCCAACAGGAGGCGTGATAAGCGGGTTTGTCGGGAACCCCCTTGGAATCTGACCTGTTTGATCATCTGCACTGCTCGTTCTGCCTGGCCGTTTGAGGCCGGCTTGAACGGTGCCGTTCTAACATGGTTAATTCCATTGCCTGCCATGAAGTCCTGGAATTCAGTGCTTGTGAAGCACGGGCCATTGTTGCTGACCAAGATGTCCGGTAGACCGTGGGCGGCGAACATTGCCCGTAGACTTTCTAGCGTGGCAGAGGATGTGCTTGAATTTAAAATGTCACACTCGATCCATTTGGAGTAGGCGTCTACTACAACCAAAAACATTTTCCCATGAAAGGACCTGCATAGTCCACATGGATGCTTCGCGGGCTATGGCCAGGGGCTAAGGGGGCTTCCCTGGGCGCATGGCCCAGCTGGGCACACGTGTTGCACCTGCGAACACAAAGTTCCAGATCTGCATCTATCCCTGGCCACCAAACGTGTGACCTGGCAAATGCCTTCATCGTGATAATGCCCGGGTGCCCATTGTGGAGTTCTCTGATGAACACCTCTCTGCCCATCTGGGGCATGACTACGCGGTTTCCCCACAGTAGGCAATCGGCCTGAATTGAGAGTTCATCCTTGCGCCTGTGAAATGGTTTAAATTTCTCAGGGCATGTCCTGTACGTGGCTGCCCAGTCCCCATTCAGGACACATTTCTTGACTAGAGACAATAGCGGGTCTCTATTTGTCCAGACTTTAATCTGACGGGCTGTCAAGGGTGAGCCTTCGCTTCCGAAAGCTTCAACAGCCATGACCATCTCAGCAGCATGCTCGGTAGCCCCCTCAGTGGTGGCTAGTGGGAGCCTGCTGAGTGCATCGGCGCAGTTTTCGGTGCCCGGTCTGTGCCGAATTGTGTAGTCATAGGCAGCTAACGTGAGTGCCCACCTCTGTATGCGGGCCGATGCGTTTGCATTTATGGCCTTGTTGTCGGCCAAAAGGGACGTTAGGGGTTTGTGATCTGTCTCCAGCTCAAATTTCCTGCCAAACAGGTACTGGTGCATTTTCTTTACCGCATATACACATGCGAGCGCCTCCTTTTCTACCATCCCGTAGCCCCTTTCTGCCTGGGACAGACTCCTGGAGGCATAAGCTACCGGCTGTAACTGACCTTTGGCATTGACATGCTGCAACACACACCTGACACCATAGGACGACGCATCGCACGTTAACACAAGTTTCTTACATGTGTCATATAGCGTTAACAGATTGTTGGAACATAACAAATTGCGTGCTCTATTAAAAGCCCTTTCCTGGCTGTTCCCCCAGACCCATTCGCGACCTTTGCGTAGCACGTGTAGCGGCTCTAGCAGCGTGCTCAATTTGGGAAGAAAGTTACCAAAATAGTTCAGGAGCCCCAGGAACAAACGCAGCTCCGTCGTGTTACGGGGTCTGGGTGCTCTCTGGATCACTTCTGTCTTGGATGCAGTAGGGCTGATCCCGTCTGCTGCTACCCTCATCCCCAGGAATTCTACCTCTGGAGCTAGGAAGACGCACTTCGCCTTTTTCAGTCGCAGACCTACCCGGCCCAGTCTGCGTAGCACCTCCTCCAGGTTGTGGAGGTGTTCTTCAGTATCGTAACCCGTACTGAGGATGTCGTCCTGAAAAACCACCGTCCCTGGAATCGACTTGAGGAGGCTTTCCATATTTCGTTGGAAGATCGCGGCGGCCGAGCGAATCCCGAACGGACATCTGTTGTACTCAAACAACCCCTTGTGTGTCGTGATGGTGGTCAGCTTGGTAGGTCATGTAAGCTGAGGTCAGGTCCAATTTTGAAAAAAGTTTGCCACCGGATAGCGTCGCAAAGAGGTCCTCCGCTCTCGGTAGCGGGTACTGGTCTTGGAGTGACACCCGATTGATGGTGGCCTTGTAATCGCCACATATCCTGACCGACCCATCCGCCTTGAGCACCGGCACAATCGGGCTCGCCCAGTCACCGAATTCGACTGGCGAGATGATGCCTTCCCTCAACAGGGGGTCCAATTCACCTTCTACCTTTTCCCGCATCACTTACGGCACCGCTCTGGCCTTGTGGTGTACTGGTCTGGTATCCGGGTTTATGTGAATCACTACCTTGGCCCCCATGAAAGTGCCAATGCCGGGTTGAAATAATGAGTCAAATTTGTCCAGGACCTGTGAGCATGATACTCGCTCCACAGAGGAAATTGCATTGACATCGCCCCATTTCCAGTTCATGACAGCAAGCCAACTCCTCCCCAGTACTGCGGGACCGTCCCCTGGGACAATCCAGAGTGGCAACCTGTTCTCCGAATCTTTGTGGGTCACGACTACCGTGGCGCTGCCTAGCACCGGAATGATCTGCTTTATGTAAGTCCGTAGCTGTGCGTCAATCGGCGATAATTTTGGCCTCCTGGCCTTGGATGCCCATAACTTTTTGAACTGTTTGATACCCATCAGGGACTGGCTGGCACCCGTGTCTAACTCCATTGATACTGGAATGCCATTGAGGAGCACTTTCATCATTATCGGTGGCATCCTGGTGTATGAACTGTATACGTGCTCCACATAAACTCGCTGAACTTCAGCTTCCAGCGATTTCCCCTAGTGTCCATTTCTGCAATTTCTGCAGGTATTTTGCTCATCTCTGCAAACTCCGGCTGAATGTATGCCTCCACGCCTCCAGCATGAGTTGCAGTTTGAAACAAAAGGTCCCTTGCCAGTCGATCGTCCCTGACTGCCCCTGTTATTGTCCTTGAGTGCACCATTAACAGGTGTTGATGGCCCCATTACTGGTCGCATTGTCCCTTGCAATGGCGTGAATCACTGTTCAGCTTGCCATTGTCTCTGTCGAACTCCCCCTCTGGGTTCGACTACATGTTGGGGCATGCCTGACTGCCCTTGTCTGCCTGGAGAACTGTGTGCTGCTTTAACAATGTTGAATCTCTGTGCCAACCATTCCTTAACACAGTACCTCTTGTCTGTTCTGCTAGTGGCCATGCTCGCGTGGTTTAAATCCCAGTTTCTTGTCGCCATTGATACGTCCTTACTGCACAGTATAAATGCACACGAGACCCATGCTTGAGAGAAGGTCAGTCTGTGACCTGTCCTTTATTCCTTTGCACTCAAGTGATGAAGGTGGGTGGAGCTTCCCCTTTTATACCTGAAGGTCCAGGTTAGGAGTGTCTCCCACCTAGTGGTCAGTGTTCTCACGGTGTACAATTTAGGTCAGTTTATACATGGGTTACAATGCTGGTTAAATACATGACAGGTACAGTGCGGGTTAGATACAGAGCAAAGTTCCCTTTATCCCAGCCTTGAACTCCAACAATCCGACCCCTGAACCCCAGCAATCCGACCCCTCAACCCTGACCCCAGCCAGGAAACCTCAACCCCAGAATTGGGGCAGTAACTGGGAGCAGGAATTGGGATGAAGACAGGGGTTGGGACAGGGATTGGGACCATGGTTTGGGACCAGGGACTGGGAAAGTGATTGGGAGCAGGATTGGGACCAGGGACTGGGACCAGGGATTGGGCCAACAATTGGGGCCAGGGATTGGGACAATGATTGGGGCCAGGGATTGGGACCAGGGATTGGGACTGGGGATTGGGACAGGGATTGGGGCCAGGGATTGGGACCAGGGATTGGGACAGGGATTGGGACCAGGGTTTGGGACAGGGATTGGGACCAGGGATTGGGACAGTATTTGGGACCAGGGATTGGGGCCAGGGATTGGGACAGGGATTGGGGCCTGGGATTGGGACAGTGATTGGGACCAGGGACTGTGACCAGGGATTGGGACAGGGATTGGGGCAGGGATTGGGGCCAGGGTTTGAGACCAGGGATTGGGGCCAAGGATTGGGACCAGGGATTGGGACAGTGATTGGAGCCAGGGATTGGGACAGTGATTGGGGCCAGGGATGGGACCAGGGATTGGGAGCAGGGATTGGGACCAGCAATGGGGACCAGGGATTGGGAGCAGGGATTGGGAGCAGGGATTGGGACCAGGGATTGGGACAGTGATTGGGACCAGGGATTGGGACAGTGATTGGGACAGTGATTGGGACCAGGGATTGGGAGCAGGGATTGGGACCAGGGATTGGGAGCAGGGATTGGGACAGTGATTGGGACCAGGGATTGGGACAGTGATTGGGACAGTGATTGGGACCAGGGATTGGGACAGTGATTGGGACCAGGGATTGGGACCAGGGATTGGGACAGTGATTGGTGCCAGGTATTGGGACAGTGATTGGTGCCACGTATTGGGACCAGGGATTGGGACAGTGATTGGGACCAGGGATTGGGACAGTGATTGGTGCCAGGTATTGGGACCAGGGATTTGGACCAGGGATTGGGTCCATGGATTGGGACAGTGATTGGGACCAGGGATTGGGACCAGTGATTGGGGCTCGGGATTAGGACCAAGGATTGGGACAGTGATTGGGACCAGGGATTGGGACAGTGATTGGGACCAGTGATTGGAACTAGGGATTGGGACAGTGATTGGGACCAGGGATTCGGACAATGATTGGGACAGGGATTGGGACCAGGGATTGGGACCAGGGATTGGGACAGTGATTGGAACAGTTATTGGGACCAGGGATTGGCACAGTGATTAGGACCAGGGACTGGGACCAGGGATTGGGACAGTGATTGGAACAGTTATTGGGACCAGGGATTGGCACAGTGATTGGGACCAGGGACTGGGACCAGGGATTGGGACAGTGATTGGAACAGTTATTGGGACCAGGGATTGGCACAGTGATTGGGACCAGGGACTGGGACCAGGGATTGGGACAGTGATTTGGACCAGGGATTGGGACCAGGGATTGGGACCAGGGACTGGGACCAGGGATTGGGACAGTGATTGGGACCAGGGATTGGGACCAGGGATTGGGACAGTGATTGGGACCAGGGACTGGGACCAGGGACTGGGACCAGGGATTGCGACAGTGATTGGGACCAGGTACTGGGACCAGGGATTGGGACAGTGATTGGGGCCAGGGATTGGGACAGTAATTGGGACCAGGGATTGGGACCAGGGATTGGGACAGTGATTGGGACCAGGGACTGGGACCAGGGATTGGGACCAGGGATTGGGACCAGGGATTGGATCAGTGATTGGGACCAGGGACTGGGACCAGGGATTGGGACAGTGATTGGGACCAGGGACTGGGACAGTGATTGGGACAGTGATTGGGACCAGGGACTGGGACCAGGGATTGGGACAGTGATTGGGGCCAGGGATTGGGACAGTGATTGGGACCAGGGACTGGGACAGTGATTGGGACCAGGGACTGGGACCAGGGATTGGGACAGTGATTGGGACCAGGGACTGGGACCAGGGATTGGGATAGTGATTGGGACCAGGGACTGGGACCAGTGATTGGGACCAGGGATTGGGACCAGGGATTGGGACCAGCGACTTGGACCAGGGATTGGGACCAGGGACTTGGACCAGTGATTGGGACCAGGGATTGGGACAGGGATTGGGACCTGGGATTGGGACAAGGGATTGGGACAGGGATTGGGACAGGGATTGGGACCAGAGATTGGGGCCAGGGTCTGGGACCAGGGATTGGGACAGTGATTGGGGTCAGGGATTGGGACAGGGATTGTGGCCAGGGATTGGGACAGGGATTGTGACCAGGGATTGGGACAGTGTTTGGGGCCAGAGATTGGGACCAGGGACTGGGACCAGGGATTGGGACAGTGATTGGGGCAAGGGATTGGGACCAGGGATTGGAACAGGGATTGGGACCAGAGATTGGGGCCAGGGTCTGGGACCAGGGATTGGGACAGTGATTGGGGTCAGGGATTGGGACAGGGATTGTGGCCAGGGATTGGGACAGTGATTGTGACCAGGGATTGGGACAGTGTTTGGGGCCAGGGATTGGGGCCAGTGATTGGGGCAAGGGATTGGGACCAGGGATTGGGACCAGGGACTGGGACCAGGGATTGGGACAGTGATTGGGGCAAGGGATTGGGACCAGGGACTGGGACCAGGGATTGGGACCAGGGATTGGGACAGTGATTGGGACCAGGGACTGGGACAGTGATTGGGGCCAGGGATTGGGACCAGGGATTGGGACAGTGATTGGGACCAAGGACTGGGACAGTGATTGGTTCCAGGGATTGGGACCAGGGATTGGGACCGTGATTGGGACCAGGGATTGGGACCAGGGATTGGGACAGTGATTGGGACCAGGGACTGGGACCAGGGATTGGGATAGTGATTGGGACCAGGGACTGGGACCAGTGATTGGGACCAGGGATTGGGACAGTGATTGGGACCAGGGACTTGGACCAGGGATTGGGACCAGGGACTTGGACCAGGGATTGGGACAGTGATTGTGACCAGGGATTGGGACAGTGTTTGGGGCCAGGGATTGGGACCAGAGATTGGGACCAGGGATTGGGACCAGTGATTGGGGCAAGGGATTGGGACCAGGTATTGGGACCAGGGACTGGGACCAGTGATTGGGGCAAAGGATTGGGACCAGGGATTGGGACCAGGGACTGGGACCAGGGATTGGGACAGTGATTGGGACCAGGGACTGGGACAGTGATTGGGGCCAGGGATTGGGACCAGGGATTGGGACCAAGGACTTGGACAGTGATTGGTTCCAGGGATTGGGACCAGGGATTGGGACCGTGATTGGGACCAAGGATTGGGCCAGGGATTGGGACCAGGGACTGGGACCAGTGATTGGGACCAGGGATTGGGAAAGTGATTGGGACCAGGGACTTGGACCAGGGATTGGGACCAGGGACTTGGACCAGGGATTGGGACCAGTGATTGGGACCAGGGATTGGGACAATGATTGGGACAGGGATTGGGACAGGGATTGGGACCAGGGACCAGGGATTGGGACAAGGATTGGGACCAGAGATTGGGGCCAGGGTCTGGGACCAGGGATTGGGACAGTGATTGGGGTCAGGGATTGGGACAGGGATTGTGGCCAGGGATTGGGACAGGGATTGTGACCAGGGATTGGGACAGTGTTTGGGGCCAGGGATTGGGATCAGGGATTGGGACCAGGGATTGGGGCAAGGGATTGGGACCAGGGATTGGAACAGGGATTGGGACAGTGATTGGGGTCAGGGATTGGGACAGGGATTGTGGCCAGGGATTGGGACAATGATTGTGACCAGGGATTGGGACAGTGTTTGGGGCCATAGATTGGGACCAGGGATTGGGGCAAGGGATTGGGACCAGGGATTGGGACCAGGGACTGGGACCAGGGATTGGGACAGTGATTGGGGCAAGGGATTGGGACCAGGGACTGGGACCAGGGATTGGGACCAGGGATTGGGACAGTGATTGGGGCCAGGGACTGGGACCAGGGATTGGGACCAGGGATTGGGGCAAGGGATTGGGACCAGGGATTGGAACAGGGATTGGGACCAGAGATTGGGGCCAGGGTCTGGGACCAGGGATTGGGACAGTGATTGGGGTCAGGGATTGGGACAGGGATTGTGGCCAGGGATTGGGACAGTGATTGTGACCAGGGATTGGGACAGTGTTTGGGGCCAGGGATTGGGGCCAGTGATTGGGGCAAAGGATTGGGACCAGGGATTGGGACCAGGGACTGGGACCAGGGATTGGGACAGTGATTGGGGCAAGGGATTGGGACCAGGGACTGGGACCAGGGATTGGGACAGTGATTGGGACCAGGGACTGGGACAGTGATTGGGGCCAGGGATTGGGACCAGGGATTGGGACAGTGATTGGGACCAAGGACTGGGACAGTGATTGGTTCCAGGGATTGGGACCAGGGATTGGGACCGTGATTGGGACCAGGGATTGGGCCAGGGATTGGGACCAGGGATTGGGACCAGGGATTGGGACAGTGATTGGGACCAGGGACTGGGACCAGGGATTGGGATAGTGATTGGGACCAGGGACTGGGACCAGTGATTGGGACCAGGGATTGGGACAGTGATTGGGACCAGGGACTTGGACCAGGGATTGGGACCAGGGACTTGGACCAGGGATTGGGACAGTGATTGTGACCAGGGATTGGGACAGTGTTTGGGGCCAGGGATTGGGACCAGAGATTGGGACCAGGGACTGGGACCAGTGATTGGGGCAAGGGATTGGGACCAGGGATTGGGACCAGGGACTGGGACCAGTGATTGGGGCAAAGGATTGGGACCAGGGATTGGGACCAGGGACTGGGACCAGGGATTGGGACAGTGATTGGGACCAGGGACTGGGACAGTGATTGGGGCCAGGGATTGGGACCAGGGATTGGGACCTAGGACTGGGACAGTGATTGGTTCCAGGGATTGGGACCGTGATTGGGACCAAGGATTGGGCCAGGGATTGGGACCAGGGATTGGGACCAGGGACTGGGACCAGTGATTGGGACCAGGGACTGGGACCAGGGATTGGGATAGTGATTGGGACCAGGACTGGGACCAGTGATTGGGACCAGGGATTGGGAAAGTGATTGGGACCAGGGACTTGGACCAGGGATTGGGACCAGGGATTGGGACAATGATTGGGACAGGGATTGGGACAGGGATTGGGACCAGGGACCAGGGATTGGGACAGGGATTGGGACCAGAGATTGGGGCCAGGGTCTGGGACCAGGGATTGGGACAGTGATTGGGGTCAGGGATTGGGACAGGGATTGTGGCCAGGGATTGGGACAGGGATTGTGACCAGGGATTGGGACAGTGTTTGGGGCCAGGGACTGGGACCAGGGATTGGGACCAGGGATTGGGGCAAGGGATTGGGACCAGGGATTGGAACAGGGATTGGGACCAGAGATTGGGGCCAGGGTCTGGGACCAGGGATTGGGACAATGATTGGGGTCAGGGATTGGGACAGGGATTGTGGCCAGGGATTGGGACAGTGATTGTGACCAGGGATTGGGACAGTGTTTGGGGCCATAGATTGGGACCAGGGATTGGGGCAAGGGATTGGGACCAGGGATTGGGACCAGGGACTGGGACCAGGGATTGGGACAATGATTGGGACCAGGGATTGGGACAGTGATTGGGACCAGGGACTGGGACAGTGATTGGGGCCAGGGAGTGGGACCAGGGATTGGGACAGTGATTGGGACAGGGACTAGGAATTGGGACAGGGACCAGGGAATGAATATAAGAACTTAAAAACATAAGAACATGAGAAATAGGAGTAGGACATACAGCCCCTCGAGCCTGCTCCGCCATTTAATACGATCATGGCTGATCTGATCATGACTCAGCTCCAGTTCCCCGCCCGCGCCCCATAACCCCTTATCCTCTTATTGGTTAAGAAACTGTCTATTTCTGTCTTAAATTTATTCAATGTCCCGGCTTGCACAACTCTCTGACGCAGTGAATTCCAGATTTACAACCCTCTCAGAGAAGAAATTCCTCCTCATCTCAGTTTTAAATGGGCAGCCCCTTATTCTAAGATCATGCCCCCTATTTCTAGTCTCCCCTTGGTGTCACTTCGTCAAGCCCCCTCATAATCTTATACATTTTGATAAGATCACCTCTCATTCTTCTTAATTCCAATAAGTAGAGGCCCAATCCACTCAACCTTTACTCATAAGTCAACCCCCTCATCCCCAGAATCAACGTAGTGAAGCTTCTCTGAACTGCCTCCAAAGCAAGTATATCCTTTCCTAAATATGGAAACCAAAACTGAACGCAGTATTCCAGGTGTGGCCTCACCTATATCCTGTATAACTGTAGCAAGACTTCCCTGCTTTTATACTCCATTCCCTTTGCAATAAAGGCCAAGATACCATTGACCTTCCTGATCACTTGCTATACCTGCATACTGACCATTTGTGTTTCATGCACAAGTACCCCCAGGTCCCGCTGTACTGCAGCACTTTGCAATTTTTCTCCATTTAAATAATAATTTGCTCTTTGATTTTTTTCCGCCAAAGTGCATGACCTCACACTTTCCAACATTATACTCCATCTGCCAAATTTTTGCCCACTCACTTAGCCTGTCTATGCCCCTTTGCATATATTTTGTGTCCTCCTCACACATTCCTTTTCCTTCCACCTTTGTATCATCAGCAAACTTGGGACGCTACACTCGGTCCTTTCTTCCAAGTCGTTAATATAGATTGTAAATAGTTGGGGTCCCAGCACTGATCCCTGCGGCACCCCACTAGTTACTGGTTGCTAACCAGAGAATGAATTATTTATCCCAACTCTCTGTTTTCTGTTAGTTAGCCAATCCTCTATCCATGCTAATATATTACCCCAACCCCGTGAACTTTTATGTTGTGCAGTAACCTTTTATGTGGCACCATGTCAAATGCCTTCTGGAAGTCCAAATACACCACATCCACTGGTATCCCCTTTATCCACCCTGTTCGTTACATCTTCAAAGAACTCCAGCAAATTTGTCAAACATGACTTCCCCTTCATAAATCCATGCTGACTCTGCCTGACTGAATTATGCTTTACAAAATGACCTGCTACTGCTTCTTTAATAATGGACTCCAACATTTTCCCAACCACAGATGTTAGGCTAACTGGTCTATAGTTTCCCGCTTTTTGTCTGCCTCCTTTTTTAAACAGGAGCGTTACATTTACAGTTTTCCAATCTGCTGGGATCTCCCCAGAATCCAGGGAATTTTGGTAAATTACAACCAATACATCCACTATCCCTGCCGATACTTCTCTTAAGACCCTAGGATGCAAGCCATCAGGTCCAGGGGATTTATCTGCCTTTAGTCCCATTATTTTACTGAGTATCACCTCCTTAGTGATTGTGATTGTGGTAAGTTCCTCCCCCGCTATAGCCCCTTGACTATCCACTGTTGGGATATTTTTAGTGCCCTCTACCGTAAAGACTGATACAAAATATTTGTTCAGAGTTTCTACCATCTCCATGTTCCCCATTACTAATTCTCCGGTCTTGTCCTCTAAGGGACCAACGTTTACTTTAGCCACTCTTTTCCTTTTTATATACTTATAGAAACTCTTGCTATCTGTTTTTACATTTTGTGCCAGTTTACTCTCATAGTCTATCTTCACTTTCTTAATCATTTTTTTAGTCATTCTTTGCTGGATTTTAAAAGCTTCCCAATCTTCTGTCCTCCCACTAGTTTTGGCCACTTTGTATGCCCTTGTTTTTAATTGGATACCGTCCTTTATTTCTTTAGTTTGCCAGGAATTGGAACCAGGGATTGGGGCAGGGACCAGGGATTGGGACCAGATATTGGGACCAGGGATTGTGGAAGGGACCAGGGATTGGGGCAGGGACCAGGGATTGGGATCAGGGTTTGGGACGGGACAGTGATTGGGGCAGGGACCAGAGATTGGGGCAGGGACCAGGGATTGGGGCAGGGACACGGAAGTTCACATGTTTACTAATCCCACACTGTATAAATAGTCCGCCCACAACACTGGCAATCCCTGTGTCCCAGGTAGCAGAAATCTGTCCCAGTGCTGGGGATTCTACATTCAGGACTGCAGACAATCCCGCTGTAATGTACAGGTTCGCTGCTGAGCCTGGCACATATCACCAGCCGCTGCTCACTGTTTAGGAAAATGCTCACACCTCACGTTAATTTTAAGAGCCCCAAAAATGGCCTTGTGTTTAATTGGAACATTAAACATTCAGCAATACGACTCATTTACAGTAAGTACTAACAACAAATGGGAACTCAGTGCTTGCCACATCATCAGTGTCCAGGGCAAATCTCTGTGTGTCGGTTCTCATCAGCTCATTATTTAAACACTGACAGTCTAAGGGCAAACGGTAACATTGTATGCTGATCACATTTCAATCCGGCTCTTACACAAGTATTGCCAACACAGAATAACATTTCACATAACCACAAGTTATAATTTTATCAAATGGATTTAATTTTAATTTCTGATCACTTTTGAATTCTTAACTTCCATTTCATTTGTTCCTAAGTTCATCGACAGATCAACAATGAATCAGCACTAACCCATCAAACACTCCCAGGGCAGGTACAGCACGGGGTTAGATACAGAGTAAAGCTCCCGCTACACTGTCCCATCAAACACTCCCAGGGCAGGTACAGGGGGTTAGATACAGAGTAAAGCTCCCTCTACACTGTCCCATCAAACACTCCCAGGGCCGGTACAGGCCGTTAAATACAGAGTAAAGCTCCCTCTACGCTGTCCCATCAAACACTCCCAGGGCGGTTAGGGGGTTAGATACAGAGTCAATTCCCTCCACACGGTCCCAGCACTCAGAGCAATGGTTAGATAGAAATTAAAGGTTTCTGTAAAAGTGACCTATCAAAGACTCGCAGGACAGGTACAGTACGGGTCAGATACAGAGCAAAGTTCCCTTTATCCCAGCCTTGAACCCCAGTAATCCGACCCCTGACCTCTGGCACCTCAACCCCTGACCCCAGCCAGGAAACCTCAACCCCAGGATTGGGGCAGTGATTGGGAGCAGGGATTGGGATGGAAACAGGGATTGGGACCAGGGATTGGAACCAGGGATTGGGATGGAGACAGTGATTGGGACATGGATTAGGACCAGGGATCGGGACAGGGATTGGGACCAGGGATCGGGACAGGGATTGGGACTGGGACAGGGATTGGGACTGGGGCCAGGGATTGGGACCAGGGATTGGGACAGGGATTGAGACAAGGCTTGGGACCAGGGATTGGGATGGAGACAGGGATTGTGACTGGGACCAGGGATCGGGACAGGGACCAGGGAATGAACATAAGAACATAAAAACATAAGAACATAAGAAATAGGAGCAGGAGTAGGCCATACGGCCCCTTGAGACTGCTCCACCATTTAATACGATCATGGCTGATCTGATCATGGACTCAGCTCCACTTCTCCGCCTGCTCCTCATAACCCCTTATTCACTTATCGTTTATGAAACTGTCTATTTCTGTCTTAAATTTATTCATCTTCCTCAGCTCTCTGAGACAGCGAAGTCCACAGATTTACAACCATCTGAGAGAAGAAATTCCTCCTCTTCTCAGTTTTATTCTAAGATTATGCCCTCTAGTTCTAGTTTCCCCCATCAGTGGAAACATCATCTCAAGCCCCCCTCATAATCTTATACATTTCTATAAGATCACCTCTCATTCTTCTTTATTCCAATGAGTAGAGGCTCAACCTACTCAACCTTTCCTCATAAGTCAACCCCCTCATCCCCGGAATCAACCTAGTGAAGCTTCTCTGAACTGCCTGCAAAGCAAGTATATCCTTCCGTAAATATGGAACTCAAACCTGCACGCAGTATTCTAGGTCTCACCAATACTCTGTATAACTGTAGCAAGACTTCCCTGCTTTTGTACTCCATCCCCTTTGGTCTTTCTGATCACTTGCTGTACCTGCATACTATCCTTTTGTGTTTCATGCACAAGTACCCCCAGGTACTGCAGCACATTGCAATCTTTCTCCATTTAAATAATAACTTGCTCTTTGACTTTGTAAGGGGAAAATGGGAAGGCTTCTCCTCCCACAAACGGGCCCCCTGATATAGAGGGTCGACGCTCGCCCCAACCCACGTAACAGCCCCCGGAGTTAGCAGACAGAGATGAATGGCAAGATATAACAATCTTTATTATGAACGTCCGGGAACACCTCTCATCACAGCCGCCTGTGAGTGGAGATGTTCCCCGAATAGCACAATCATACAACTTTTATACATTTCAAAAACCCCTCCGTTCCTGGTAAGACCTCCCTAGATCTCTAATTGGACTATCTTATCAGTGCTACTTCTATAATTGGACTACCTTATTAGTGTTACTTTGAATTGACAACCCAAGACCCTCGTGACCACCTTAGGCCGTGACTAGAATGACTTCATTAGGTCAAAATTTGTTGATTCTCCTTGATGCCTGTGAGTCTGCCTTGAGCCTCTTCGCAAGGTCTTATCAATGTCTGTTTAGGTTCTCACATCGTATCCTGGCAGAATATTATTGAATTAATAACTTCTGGAGCCTTGGTACAAGGCCGAAGAGAGGCCTTTTACCTCCTTATGGGTCGGTGCAGGAACCAGCACTTTAACCCTTGTCCCGCTGGTACCCCTAATGCCAAATTTCTCTTACATTTCCCCCCTTTTGGCCCTTGGCTATACGCCAAGCTGGCCATATTTCCCAATAACTATCTCCCTGTAGGCAAGTTCCATATAGGTCCGTTCATCTGGGTGGCCATCTCCCAAGCTTCGGGACCTCCTGAGACCTTTCCCGCAGAGCTATATAAGGTAAGTCCTTCCTGTAGGACTGCTTAAATTTTCATCCCTTATGGCCTTAATCATAGTGCGTGCCCTGACGTATCGTTTGGCCTGTTTAATTCATGCACATGTTAATCCCATCATGACCATCAGAACCAGGCCCTGTATTACTACAAGTACATGAGATATTATTCTTATCCATGGGTGAATTTGAATATTAAATCCAATGTTCCACAGTTTTGAGTACCAGCATCGCGTTAGTGTCTCTTTGTAGGTTTGTCTATTTCTTCCATCAGCTGGATATTGCACCAATTGTTCCTCACTTAATTTGGGTATCTGTTTTTTTTGCAGTTCCCATACTGCTTCCTTGTACCCTTCTCGGAGGGTATCCGTGACCGTTCCGTGGATGATTTCCGTTGTCTCGGGATGTATGTGGTATCCATTTATGTCTATTTTTCCCATGGGCCTGAAACAGAAGTTAGGGTTGGTGACTCCTCCCCGGTCTTAATCGTCGGGTTGGCTGCTCCTGTGCTCACGCACCAATCTCCATTCTCTTGTGGAGCAGTGATTGTTTCAGAATCGTGTTCGAGAGGAGTGATACTCAGCATGCATCCGTTTGTTTGGTGGAATCTGCAATCATCATTCGTCATTCGTGGCGTACCTCGACATAAAACCACTTGGTTATTTTTATAGCAGTCGGTTATGCCAATGCCATTGGTACTATTGTTAACTTTACTCACCATCTGGCAGGCTGATAACGTAATCGAGTTTCGTTTCTTACTTCACTGATATTATCGATCTGGTATACATCATACTGTAGTATGGACAACACAAATCCGATCATATTCACCCGCCCAGTAATACATCTGAATTTTGGCACCCATGCGTGACTATTCCTTTATACCTCGCATGTGTTATTCATTTTTTTATCTAGAGTCCAATTGTTAAGTATGCTGTTCGGGATCCAATCTGGTATGTCTCCATTCTGGAGTTTCTCCAAGTTATGTTGTACCTCACTTAATATCCAGGGCCCATACCCGGAGCAAACTATCTCAGCTTGTAGTCGTTTACTTATATCGTTCCCCATTGCGTGGATCAAATTTATTGCCTTTGCATGTTTCTGTAATGTATGGGCCACCTGTAACAGCAACCCTTCCGCGTCATCTCCCAGCCGCGCTTGTAGGGCTTAGTTATCCATGTCCCTCCCCAGTAAACACCTCAAGATTTATGTTAAGTTGTTGCATACAGGTCGTTGTAAATCCTGCCGCATAACCCGTGCCTAGTGTTTCCAGTATTCCCATTTTTGTTCGACCTTGTCCTGTTTTCTTTCTGACATTAAATCTCAGGGTAGTGGATTCCGCCTTCGAGGATCCGTTGTGTCAGGATCTTGGAAAGACTTATAGTTTCATTCCCACAGAAGCTAGGAAGGATGATATCTGTTAGGTTTAGGTTAAGTAGTCGCTGACGCACCCCAAATTATATCCTTTCTTTAGATTCTTTTATTACTAGCCCCCCTTTGGCTCCAGTCTTTATGGACGGGTTTCTGGGGGGACTTGCGTGGTTGTGCTGGGAAGAGTTGTTGTCCCCAGGGTGGTTGTCGGGGCAGCGGTAGGGCTTCCTTTGGGCGTGTTTGGTGTCCCAGCCGGACCTTTATTGTCATCTTCCCTCCACACTCCATTCACCCCCCTTTTTAGGTTGTATTCCTCCTTGTTTCCGCTGCGCATGATCAATACCGGCTTCTCCGTGTTGTTACTGTGTCACGCTTCAGGACATACACCTTATATTCCAGAGACCGCCCTTGGTCTTTATTTTATCCCACTGGCCAGTTTTCCTTAACATCCTGAGGTCCCACCCCCCTTTTTGCTCCGTTCTGTTCCCACCCCTCTGTTTCTTGTGGGGTGGATTTGGCGGCTTGTTTTGCAGCTTGGTCCGCCCAGGCATGAGCTTCTGGAACTGAAATTCCATCCAATTGGATTTCTGCGCCCTTCCCCTTTTGGTCCTATGAACTTGTTCCTGTCCTCGGAATTTACTTGCACTCATGGCATCGGCAGCCTGCTGCATTACAACCTTCCTTAATACACTATACATAGCCATGCGTTAAAATAAGTTCTGTCCTTGCTCCATTCCTTGGCTGCTGGGATGCATATTTCGTCAGTTAAATTAAACAAAGCCCCATCTCATGTAGTTGTGTCTTTCCTGCGTGTGCTATATCTCTCGTAGTCTGTCTGCATTATCCAGTGCTTGCATGAGCCTTAAGGTTCCCAGTATCATGAATTTTCAGAGTCGAAGTAGCCGCTGCTGTCCCATCTCGGTGAGTGTTTTATCTGCAAATTTTAAACAGATATACACTGGTCATCACCAGGTGTTAGGTTCTGGTCTACTCATCTTTTATCCATGTATGTCGAGGTCACTCTGTGAAATCGGAGGTAAGGGTTAGGTTGGGTTTGTGGACTCCACTTACCCACCGTGGGGTACATTGGCTCCATTGCCATAGGTGATGGTGCTATGGCTGAGCACTGCATTATCTGTCTGTTCCCGTTTTTAAAATAAAATCTCTTCCAGCTTATTTATCTTAGTTATTAACTCTTGAATTTGTTTTGTTTGAGTATCTTTCTTTTATTTGTATCAGGCGAGAATTATTACATAGGCTAGTTCTGTTTTTATTTTTATTCTAACCATCCCACCATTTCCTCTATCTGTCAGTGTCTTTTTTATTCTATTAAGAAATTGAAATTAATAATGTCCAGTATAAAACAGCTGTCAATGGAAAGGGTTAACTCCTTTACAGGTTTGTAAGAAGGCCTGATGTCATTATGTGATTTCGCGTAATCATCCGAAAAATTCTTTTTTAAAGTCTTTGTGCCTTCAAAACTTGCTTAGAAATTAGGAATCCATTAAAACAGCAGAAATCATTAGTAAAGCCGTCATAATAAAAGTCTTCTCATCAGGAAAGACGGCATTTTAGATTAAACTCCAATTTTTTCTTCACTTCTAATTCAAGTACTTGCCAAAGATTTTTTTTTAATTGATTTAAAACGAGACCACACATTTTTAATAGCTATTTTGTTTACTGAAATCCAATTTACACACAAGCTGTATACATTCCAACATTTGACAGACATTCACAAAAGTCTCTCTTCATTCAACAAAGCTTATTAATTGTTTGGCCGGCTCTATTTTTGGATCTATATGTCACTTAAGATAGTCACGATCAGTTTTTTTTATGGCATTACGTAGTTATGCAAGTTACAATTAATGATTGGTTTTATTCGCCTTTTTACTTGCCGAGTTACCCATCTTCTTTGGGGCTATCTTGGGCACTCCCTTTAATTTGTGTTAGGTATGCAGGATGTTATTTATATCTATATTTCTTCCCTTGGCGCTGTACATGCGTACTGCCACACTTTGGGTCAATATGTCTCATCCCTGCGCTGTGCGCTCGTACCGCTTCGGGTCAATAGACCTTCCCCTATATCTTCCCTTGCGTTGTACCCTCACACTGCCGCGCTACCTACACACGCGCGTCTTAGGGTATACCTCTGACCCCCTTCCAGCCCTAGATCATCCTTGTCCTCCGTCTCCGTCCCTCCGGGACGCGCTACTGATGGTTCTTTGTACAGGTGTCCTTCCCTTGCGGTTTACAATGCCACAGCTCTAACTTGAAGGTGGTAAATTAAAACATACTCACCCCAACAGCTGGGTCATTGTTCTGTTCGGGAAGTCCGTACCCTGCTCGCAGCGCCAAATGTAAGGGAAAATGGGAAGGCTTCTTCTCCCACGAGCGGGCCCCCTGATATAGAGGGTCGATGCTCACCCAAGCCACGTAGCAATTCTCGAAGTTAGCGGACAGAGATGGATGGCAAAGTATAACGATCTTTATTACAAACATCCGGGAACACCTCTCATCACAGCCGCCTGTGAGTGGAGATGCTCTCCGAACAGCACATTCATACAACATTAATACATTTCAAAAACCCCTCCGTTCCCGGGCAAGACCTCCCTAGATCTCTAATTGGGCTACCTTATCAGTGCTCCTTCTCTAATTGGACTACCTTATTAGTGCTACTTTGGATTGACATGACCACCTTAGGCCGTGACTAGAATGACTTCATTAGGTCAAAATTTGTTGATTCTCTTTGATACCTGTGAGTCTACCTCGAGCCTCTTCGCAAGGTCTTATCAATGTCTGTTTAGGTTCTCACATCGTATCCTGTCGGAATATTATTGAATTAATAACTTCTGGAGCCTTGGTACAAGGCCGAAGAGAGGACTTTTACCTCCTTATGGGTCGGTGCAGGAACCAGCACTTTAACCCTTGTCCCGCTGGTACCCCTAATGCCAAATATCTCTTACAACTTTTTTCCGCCAAGGTGCATGACCTCACACTTTCCAACATTATACTCCATCTGCCAAATTTTTGCCCACTCACTTAGCCTGTCTATGTCATTTTGCATATGTTTTGTGTCCTCCTCACACATTGCTTTTCCTCCCATCTTTGTATCATCAGGAAACTTGCCGACGTTACACTCGGTCCTTTCTTCCAAGTCGTTAATATAGATTGTAAATAGTTGGGGTCCCAGTACTGATCCCTGTAGCACCCCACTAGTTACTGGTTGCCAACCAGAGAGTGAACCATTTATCCCGACTCTCTGTTTTCTGTTAGTTAGCCAATCCTCTATCCATGCTAATATATTACCCCCAACCCCGTGAACTTTTATCTTGCACAGTAACCTTTTATGTGGCACCTTGTCAAATGCCTTCTGCAAGTCCAAATACACCACATCCACTGGTTCCCCTTTATCCACCCTGTTCATTACATCCTCAAAGAACTCCAAAAAGTTTGTCAAACATGATTTCCCTTTCATAAGTCCATGCTGACTCTGCCTGACTGAATTATGCTTTTCCAAATGTCCTGCTACTGCTACCTTAATAATGGACTCCAACATTTTCCCAACCACAGATGTTAGGCTAACTGGTCTATAGTTTCCTGCTTTCTGTCTGCCTCCTTTTTTAAATAGGGGCGTTACATTTGCAGTTTTCCAATCTGCTGGGACCTCCCCAGAATCGAGGTAATTTTGGTAAATTACAACCAATGCATCCACAATCCGTGCCGCTACTTCTCTTAAGACCTTAGGATGCAAGCCATCAGATCCAGGGGATTTATCTGCCTTTAGTCCCATTATCTTACTGAGTACCGCGTCCTTAGTGATTGTGTTAAGTTCCTCCCCCGCTATAGCCCCTTGACTATCCACTGTTGGGATATTTTTAGTGCCTTCTGATGTAAAGACTGATACAAAATATTTGTTTAGAGTTTCTGCCATCTCCATGTTCCCCATTACTAATTCCCCGGTCTCATCCTCTAAAAGATCAACATTTACTTTACCTATAGCAACTCTTGCTATCTGTTTTTATATTTTGTGCTAGTTTACTTTCATAGTCTATCTTCACTTTCTTAATCATTTTTTTAGTCATTCTTTGTTGGCTTTTAAAAGCTTCCCAATCTTCTGTCCTCCCACTAGTTTTGGCCACTTTGTATGCCCTTGTTTTTAATTGGATACCGTCCTTTATTATTGCCAGGAATTAGAACCAGAATTGGGGCAGGGACCAGGGATTGGGACAGGGATTGGGACCAGGGATTGGGACAGGGATTGGGATCAGGGGTTGGGACAGGGGCCAGGGATTGGGATCAGGGATTGGGACCGGGACCGGGACCAGGGATTGGGACCAGGGTTGGGGCAGGGACCTGGAATTGGGGCAGTGATTGGGACAGGGATTGGGACCAGGGATTGGGACAGGGACCAGGGATTGGGATCAGGGTTTGGGACGGGACAGTGATTGGGGCAGGGACCAGGGATTGGGGCAGGGACACGGAAGTTCACATGTTTACTAATCCCACACTGTATAAATAGTCCGCCCACAACACTGGCAATCCCTGTGTCCCAGGTAGCAGAAATCTGTCCCAGTGCTGGGGATTCTACATTCAGGAATGTAGACAATCCCGCTGTAATGTACAGGTTCGCTGCTGAGCCTGGCACATATCACCAGCCGCTGCTCACTGTTTAGGAAAATGCTCACACCTCACGTTAATTTTAAGAGCCGCAAAAATGGCCTTGTGTTTAATTGGAACATTAAACATTGAGCAATACGACTCATTTACAGTAAGTACTAACAACCAATGGGAACTCAGTGCTTGCCACATCATCAGTATCCGGGGCAAATCTCTGTGTGTAGGTTCCCATCAGCTCCTTATTCAAACATTGACTGTACAAGACCAAACGGTAACATTGTATGCTGATCACATTTCAATCCGGCTCTTACACAATTATTGCCAACACAGAATAACATTTCACATAAACCGCAAGTTATAATTTTATCAAATGGATTTAATTTCTGATCACTTTTGAATTCTTAACTTCCATTTCATTTGTTCCCAAGTTCATCGACAGGTCAACAATGAATCAGCACTAACCCATCAAACACTCCCAGGGCAGGTACAGCACGGGGTTAGATACAGAGTAAAGCTCCCGCTACATTGTCCCATCAAACACTTCCAGGGCAGGTACAGCACGGGGTTAGATACAGAGTGAAGCTCCCTCTACACTGTCCCATCAAACACTCCCAGGGCAGGTACAGCATGGATTAGATACAGAGTGAAGCTCCCTCTACACTGTCTCATCAAACACTCCCAGGGCAGGTAAAGCACAGATTAGATACAGAGTAAAGCTCCCTCTACACTGTCCCATGAAACACTCCCAGGGCAGGTACAGGGGGTTAGAGACAGAGTAATGCTCCCTCTACATTGTCCCATCAAACACTCCCAGGGCAGGTACAGAGGGTTATATACAAAGTAAAGCTCCTTCTACACTGTCCCATCAAACACTCCCAGGGCACGTGCAGCATGGGTTAGATACATAGTAAAGCTCCCTCTACACTGTTCCATCAAACACTCCCAGGGCAGGTATAGGAGGTTTGATACAGAATAAAGCTCCCTCTACACTGTCCCATCAAATACTCCCAGGGCAGGTACAGGGGGTTAGATACAGAGTAAAGCTCTCTCTACACTGTCCCATCAAACACTCCCAGGGCAGGTACAGGGGGTTAGATACAGAGTAAAGCTCCCTCTACACTGTCCCATCAAACACTTCCAGGGCAGGTACAGCACGGGTTAGATCCAGAGTAAAACTCCCTCTACACTGTCCCATCAAACAGGGATCAGAGATTGGGATGGGACAGGGAGGTTCACATGTTTACTAATCCGGCACTCTGTTCATCCACAACTCAGGGACAGAGCTGGGTTTCAGGGCTGGGAGACGGGATTGGGAGATGGGGCTGGGTGCGGGGCTGGGAGACGGGAGACGGGACTGGGTGACGGGGCTGGGAGACGGGAGACGGGGCTGGGAGACAGGGCTGGGAGATGGGGCTGGGAGATAGGAGACGGGGCTGGGAGACGGGGCTGGGTGTTGGGAGACGGGGCTGGTAGACGGGGCTGGGAGATGGGAGACGGGGCTGGGAGATGGGAGACGGGGCTGGGAGATGGGAGACGGGGCTGGGGGATGGGAGACGGGGTTGGAAGATGGGAGACGGGGCTGGGAGATGGGGCTGGGAAACAGGGCTGTGAGACAGGGCTGCGAGACGGGGCTGGGGGATTGGAGAGGGGGTTGGAAGATGGGAGACGGGGCTGGGAGACGGGGCTGGGAGACGGGGCTGGGAGATGGGGCTGGAAGATGGGGCTGGGAAACAGGGCTGCGAGACGGGGCTGGGAGGTGGAAGACGGGGCTGGAAGATGGGAGACAGGGCCTGGAGTTGGGAGACGAGGCTGGGAGACGGGGCTGGGAGACAGGGCTGGGAGATGGAGCTGGGAGATGGGGCTTGGAGATAGGAGACGGGGCTGGGTGTTGGGAGACGGGGCTGGGAGATGGGAGACGGGGCTGGGAGATGGGAGACGGGGCTGGGAGATGGGGCTGGGAAACAGGGCTGTGAGACAGGGCTGCGAGACGGGGCTGGGGGATGGGAGACGGGGTTGGAAGATGGGAGACGGGGCTGGGAGACGGGGCTGGAAGATGGGGCTGGGAAACAGGGCTGCGAGACGGGGCTGGCAGGTGGAAGACGGGGCTGGAAGATGGGAGACAGGGCTGGGAGTTGGGAGACGAGGCTGGGAGACGGGGCTGGGAGATGGGGATGGGAGACAGGGCTGGGAGACGGGGCTGTGAGATGGGTGACGGGGCTGGGAGACGGGGCTGTGAGATGGGAGACGGGGCTTGGAGATGGGGCTGTGAGATGGGAGACGGGGCTGGGAGACGGGGCTGTGAGATTGGAGACGGGGCTTGGTGACGGGGCTAGGAGACGGGGCTGGGAGACGGGGCTGGGTGACGGGAGGCGGGGCTGGGAAGCGGGGCTGGCAGACAGGGCTGGGAGACGGGGGGCGGGGCTGGGAGACGGGGCTGGGAGATGGGAGACGGGGCTGGGTGATGGGGCTGGGAGACGGGGCTGGGAGACGGGGCTGGGAGACGGGGCTGGGAGATGGGAGACGGGGCTGGGTGATGGGGCTGGGAGACGGGGCTGGGAGACGGGGCTGGGAGATGGGGCTGGGAGGTGGGAGGTGGGGCTGGGAGACGGGGCTGGGTGACGGGGCTGGGTGACGGGGCTGGGAGACGGGGCTGGGAGACGGGGCTGGGAGTTGGGAGACGGGGCTGGGAGTTGGGAGACGGGGCCGGGAGTTTCACAAACGGCGTGAATCGTAAGCAGAGTGAGGAACTTTGTGAGAGTGGGAATCACTGGACGCTGGTGGAGATGTCTGACTGAAAAGGAGGAGTGGTGTCACAGTACCCAAGGTCTCTAAATGAATTGACATGAGAGCAAATTGTGGACGTGGATATCATGTTTCGGAGGTGGTCACCCCGCAGAGTAAGAGTGTGCAGGCAGAGAGGGAATGGGTGACCGCCAGATACACAAGGTGGACCATGCAGGTAGTACAGGAGTCCCCTGACTGCATCAGAATACTGGTGGGCGGTCCATGGTTCCGCTGGAGAGTGCAGCCAGAGCAAAGTTCATGGAACCACGGGTGGCTCAGCTGTACAGCGGGAAGGGGGCAGGGAGCAGGGAGGAGAATGATCGGGAAAGCAATAGTGGTGGGACATTCAATCGTTAGGGGAACAGACAGGCGTATCTGCAGCCACAGACATGATTCCAAGATGCTATGTGACATCCCTGGTGCCACGGTCAAGAATGTCTCTGAGCAGTTGTAGAACATTCTGAGGGGAGAGGGTGAACAACCAGAGGTCGTGGTCCATATCGGGACCAATGACATGGGCAGAAAGAGGGATGAGGTCCTGCAGGCAGAGTTCAGGGAGCTTGGAGAGAGATTAAAAAGCAGTAGTAATCTCCAAATAGGTAGTAATCTCCAGATTACTCCCGGTGCCATGAGCTAGTGAGTACAGAGAAGGAGGATAGAGCAAATGAACGTGTGGCTGGAGAGATGGTGCAGGAGGGAGGGCTTTAGATTCCTGAGGCATTGGGACTGTTTCTGGGGGAGGTGGGTCCTGTACAAGCCGGAAGGGTTGCACCTCAACAGGGCCGGGACCAATATCCTAGCTAGAATATCCCTGTTGGGGAAAGTTTAAACTAATTTGGCAGGGTGATGGGTGTAGTGTATGTAAGCACCTTTAGTAATGACTCCATGAGGCAGGGTATGATACTTAAATTGTGTAGACCTGTAGTCCTTTATTTGCAGCTCCTGAGTGAGGACACCAAGCTTGTGTTCCTTTTTATACTGAGTTACCTGCAGTGTGCAGGTGACCTTTAGGTCTCCAGCAGCAGCACCCTCTGGTGTACAGGTAAGGTGTGTACAGTGTAAGGGTACATTCAGTGTTGCATAACAGTGTTACAGACATCACACAATAAACAGGCATGCATACACAACAATACTCCCCCCTAAGCATTTTTCATATCCTTATTGTCATGACCAGTGGTGGTCAGTGGGAGGTTGTGGTGAGGGTTGTGTGGTTGCCAGGTGTGACCCCTGTGCTTGAGGCTGGCCTCGTACGTTTCCCCTCCCTCACACACAGACCATGTGAGTGTCACTGTTGTGGGATCCCTCGGGGAGGTAGCCACGGCAGCAGTGGGTGGTGTGATGTGGGTAGTTGTGGGATGGTGGGCAGGGCCACAAGACTGGGTGGGTTCCTTGTCTGCCAATTGGGATGAGGGTCAGGTCATCCCAGGGTTTGCCAGGGAAGCTGGAGGGTATTGGCCTCATGCTCCTGGTGTTGGCCCTGGTGGCCAGGGGCTGTAGGGCTGGTCTAGTTCAGGTTACTAGACCAGCCATTGGTGATGGCTGGGCTGCCCATTGACCACTGTCCCTGTAGTGGGTCTGCTCCCACTGCCTGTGTGTGTGTCCTGCAAGGGGCATCACATTCGTTCCAAAGGTCCAGGCTACATGGTCAGGTAGCCTGCTGGACCTGGGGGTCTCCCACAGGGGGATTCCATTGGCATCAGCATGGTCCCTGTAGGACCCAATGTCCTTTGGCAGTGTCCGACTGGAATACATGACACCTTGGCTCTGATCACACATAGTCGAGCCTGCATTATACATTCTAGCACTTGCATCACTTTTGGGTGCCCTGGTTTCAACAGACATGCTTACATTAGGCATTTCACATTCTCTATCATTATTGTTAAGCATAATAAACTTGTTCTTAACCTTACTGACACCTGCCTTCATCTCATCAGTCACATTAGTTAAACCAGCATCACAATTCACACCTTGCATACGTTTTCATTCTTGCACCCTTTAATTGCATCTTTAGCTTTAAAGTCTGTCTACTCAAATAGTTGAAACTTCCCCTTTAAATTTCTTTGGTTGCCGATCTCCTTTAAGTGAGCCTTCAAATCCGATTGGCTGCTCGGTGTCATGTGATGCTCCTCCATGCTCACTCTTGGTATGGCGGCTATTTTGATTACAAGTTTTTCTCCTCGTGGTGCCGCCATTTCCTGCAGGTGGGCTGTGGTGGTCTTTTCTTCCACAGGGCCACTTCGCCTGATGTGGACCCGGTTCATCCAATTCCTGCCCAGCAGCATGGGACTGTCGCCGGCTACAATCCCCAGGGGGAGTTTGTGCAACATGCCGCCCTGGGAGACCTGGACGTCTACGCTGCCAACCACTTGGATTTTACCTTTGAGCAGCCTTGCCTGGACATCAAAATTTTTTCAAAGGTCATTTGGCTCATCACAGACTGGCTCGCCCCTGTGTCGATTTCCATGGAGACTGGGACCCCGTCGACGTCTACTTTCATCGTCCACGGAGAACTTTCGGTGGAGCAGGTATGTGTTCCATACTCTTCTTCCAGGGGTTGAACAACTTCACCTTCCTCTGTGTCGGAGCCCCGGTGGTCAGCCAACTCATCAGAGACGCGGTGAGTACAGCTTTTGCTGCACATCCTTTGAAGGTGCCTTTTCTCTTTTCATGCATAGTCTTTGTAGCGGCAATGGTGGGCCCTGTGGTTTCCTCCACAGCGCCAGCACGGGGCTAGCCGGTTTGCTCCATGTGGCGGACTCAGGGTTGCGGGACTCGGGGCAGTGTTTCTGCCCTTAGAAGTATCAATGCGGTGCACTGCTCTTGTCGGTTTAGAGTCCTAGAGCTTCATTTAGGTGGTCGCCAAAGTCGCAGGGTGCAGCCAGTCTCCGTAAGTGTTCCAATCTTTCTACAAAAGTATCCCAATCTTCCCCATCGGTAAATTGCTGAAAGTTGCTGAGATTCGACATGCTGAGCGTGTGGCTCGTGACCTCGTATTCTCGTCGCCAGTTGTAGTGTATTACCTTTAGTAATGACTCCACGAGGCAGGGTATGATACTTAAACTGTGTAGACCTGTAGTCCTTTAGTTGCAGCTCCTGAGTGAGGACAACAAGCTGTGTGTTCCTTTTTATACTGGGTTACCTGCAATGTGCAGGTAACCCTTAGATCTCCAGCAGCAGCACCCTCTGGTGTACAGGTAAGGTGTGTACAGTGTAAGGGTACATTCAGTGTGGCATAACAGTGTTACAGACATCACACAGTAAACAGGCATGCATACACAACAATGGGAACCAGAATGTAGCATTAGAAAGGAGAAACAAGATCCACAAAGGATTGGGAGAGATAGAGTGCACTAGAGTAAGAAACAGTATAGTATTAGGCAGGATCAGACTAAGAGACAATACAAGAAGGTCTACATTTACAGTGCATGTGTGTGAGGTCACCATTTGTAGTAAACAAGGTTGGTGAGCTGCAGGCGCATGGGAATATGATGTTGTGGCGATAATTGAGACCTGGCTCAAAGGACAGGATTGGGTATTAAATATTCCTGGATATAGGGTGTTCAGGAAATATATTAGAGAAGAAATTAGGTGGGGTGACAGTCTTGAATAAGGAGAATATTGTGGTGCGGGAGAACATAAGAAATAGGAGCAGGAGTAGGTCATTCGGCCCCTCGAGCCTGCTCTGCCATTTAATACGATCATGGCTGATCCGGTCATGGACTAAGGTCCATCTCCCTGCCCACTCTCCATAACCCCTTATTCCCTTATTGTTTAAGAAACTGTCTATTTCTGTATTAAATTTATTCAATGTCCCAGCTTCCACAGCTCTCTGATGCAGTGAGTTCCACAGATCCACAACCCTCTGAGAGAAGAAATTTCTCCTCATCTCAGTTTTAAATGGGCGGCCCCTTATTCTAAGATCATGCCTAGTTCTAGTCTCCCCCATCAGTGGAAATATCCTCTCTGCATTCACCTTGTCAAGCCCTCTCATGATCTTATACGTTTCGATAAGATCATCTCTCATTCTTCTGAATTCCAATGAGTAGAGGCCCAACCTACTCAACCTTTCCTCATAAGTCAACCCCCTCATCTCCGGAATCAACCTAGTGAACCTTCTCTGAACTGCCTCCAAAGCAAATATATCCTTTCGTAAATATGGAAACCAAAACTGCACACAGTATTCCAGGTGTGGCCTCACCAATACCCTGTATAACTGTAGCAAGACTTCCCTGCTTTTATATTCCATCCCCTTTGCAATAAAGGCCAAGATTCCATTGGCCTTCCTGATCACTTGCTATACCTGCATACTAACATTTTGTGTTTCATGCACAAGTACCCCAGGTCCCGCTGTACTGCAGCACTTTGCAATCTTTCGCCATTTAAATAATAACTTGCTTTTTGATTTTTTTCTGCCAAAGTGCATAACCCCACACTTTCCAACATTATACTCCATCTGCCAAATTTTTGCCCACTCACTTAGCCGGTCTGTGTCCTTTTGCAGATTTTTTGTGTTCTCCTCACACATTGTTTTTCCTCCCATCTTTGTATCATCAGCAAACTTGGCTACATTACACTCAGTCCCTTCTTCCAAGTCATTAATATAGATTGTAAATAGTTGTAAATAGATGTCCTTGAAGGTTCAAGGACAGAATCTATATGGTTAGAGTTGGGAAACAATAGAGGTGCCATTACACTGCTAGGTATATTCTACATGCCCCCAACTCGTGAGAAAGATGTAGAAGAGCAAAATTGCAGAGAAATTACAGCGAGATGCAAGAACTATAGAGTAGTGATAATGGAGGACTTCAACTATCCTAATATAGACTGGGATAGTAATAGGGTAAAGGGCAAAGAGGGGGAAGAATTTCTGAAGTGTGTTCAGGAGAACTTTCTTGCTCAGTACGTTTCCGACCCAATGAGGAAGGAGACATTGCTGGATCTGATTCTGGGGAAGAGCAGAGTAAGTGTCAATAGGAGAACATTTTGGGAACATTTCATGGAAAAAGACAGGGAGCAGTCTAGAGTAAAAATTCTTAATTGGAGGAAAGGCAATTTCAGTGGGTTGAGAACGGATCTGGCCCGGGTAAATTGGAATCAAAGATTTCAGACAAGACTGAAATGGAACAATGGGCTGCCTTTAAAGAGGAGATGGTTCGGGTACAGTTGAGGTACATTCCCACTAGGGAGAAAGGTAGGGCAACTAAAGCCAAGGTTCCCTGAATGACCAAACAGATAGAAAGTACGATGAAGCAGAAAAAGGGGGCATATGACAGATGTCAGGTTGATAATACGTGAGAACTAGGCTGAATATAGAAACTTCAGAGGGGAAGTGAAACAGGAAATAAGAGGGGCAAAGAGAGGGTGAGAATAGACTGGCAGCCAACATAAATTGGAATCCAAAAATGTTCTCTAGGCATGTAAATAGGTAGTAAGAAGGGGGTTGGGGCCGATTAGGGATCAAGGTGGAGACCTACGCATGGAGGCGGGGGGTATGGCTGGGGTACTAAATGAGTACTTTTCATTTGTCTTTACCAAGGAAGAAAATGCTGCCAAAGTCATAGTGAAAGAGGAGGTAGTTGAGATACTGGCTGGGATAAACATTGATAAGGAGCAGGAAGAGAAAGGCTGGCTGTACTTAAAGTAGATAAGTCACCAGGACCGAATGGGATGCATCCTCGGTTGCTGAGGGAAGTAATGGTGGAAATTACAGAGATACTGGCTGTAATCTTCCAATCCTCCTTCAGCCACTGGGGAATTGAAAAGGTGACACCCTTGTTCAAAAAAGGGTGTAAGTATTAACCCAGCAACTACAGGCCAGGCAGTATAACCTCGGTGGTGGGGAAGCTTTTACAAATGGTAATCCAGGACAAAATGAACAGTCACTTGGATAAGTGTGGATTAATTAAGGAAAACCAGTGTTAGATCTCTTAATTTTTCCAATGAAATACAAACTCCAGTTGTAGTTATAACATAACTTTATTCTGGCAGCTGCAACAAGCTTCTGGCTTTAAGCCAGGCCTTTGTCCTTCTGAGACCACATGGCCAAAATGGCTGTTCTTATACCTGGCTCAGTTTACAGAAAAGAACGCGCCTTCTTTGACCTTATTGGCTCAATTGATATACTGTTAACCTTTAATTGGCTCGCTACCAAAGGCCCTAAAATGTCAAGTTGATTGATGACTTAATGCAACATGCTCCCACTCACATAGCAACTCTGACTTGGGGTCTGTGAATTCTCACAGCATGTCTGAATGGAGCCTGTTTGAATTCTCTATCAATCCCCGCTTTGATTCTTTTACAAACTGAATCATAAAACATCAGGTATCACTGGTTAAACATTCTACAAAATAATTTCATACATGTTAATAGAGTTTCCTTCTAAAATTTGTTGGCCACAATGGAAGTCTGGTTTTAGTAGGTTAATTAACCTTATTCCAATTTAATCCAAATCAATATCTTAATTCAACCAGTAAACAACCTTCCTTAAGCATAACATACTCCTGTGCCACGTACAGACGGTCTGCTGGGACCTGCAAGGTGTCTCACCTGCGGAACAGCAACTACAGCTGCCTGGTTGCAACAACATTTAATCAACATAAACAAACAATATAAAAGTAAAATAATTACAACGAATAGAATTAAACCTTCCACCAATGAAGTTCCTATTGAACCTAGCCATTCAGTGGCTCCGCTCCACAAAGTGAATGATGAGGGTTGCTTATGTTTTTCTACCTCCTTTTGGATATGCTCCGCTAAGTGGGTAATTTCTTCGGAGCTATCTGGGATATTTGTGCAACACTCAGTTCCGAGTAGGGCACAAGTACCTCCCTTTTCAGCCAGGATGTAATCAAGGGCCAGTCTATTCTGTCGGGCTACTGTGTGGATTGCTACCATTTCTGCATTGATTTTAACTAGGGCCTCTGTATCATTGGCTACCTGTTCCACAACGGATGCCATGTTAATGGATTCCCTTGCCAGTCTGGCGGTCCCATACCTGGGGATCAGAATGGCAAAGAACCGCTCTGTTTCTGTGATAGCTCTCTTAGGACGGTGTAAATGTTCCGACAGCGACTTTATATGATACATATATGGCACAATATAGGCTAAATAGCAGGAATCCGTCCAATTCTGGGGCAGCCAAGGGTAGGCCTTGTGGCCACACACCCAATACGTGCCATTATAGGCAATGAATGTTAGGTGTTTCTTCGTCAGCAACACTCCGGGGCCTGTGCAGGCTTTTCCATCTGTTTTATTCAGAATCCCTGTTACGTTAAGAATTCCCACATCGGCCCAGTTTGGACGGTTCCGTGGCTTGATTACATTATAATTCCGGGAGCAGTTACTATACCCCATATTTTGGCCTCCTTTGATGTTTCTAATCAGACAGACCGATTCCCCCGGTCTTCCTATCCCCGTTGTATTAGTGATAACAAAAAATGTGGGCCGTTTGGAATTATTGTAGCACGGTTGGTATCCCCCTTCAAAGGTAGTCAGATTGTAACCTGCTGACTTCCATTTACGTGCCCAGTTTTCCGCATTGCCTGTTTTGTTTTGATTAATTATCCACTCAGCCATTTCCGAGATATTCAAGGGAACTGGCCTCAAGGGAATCCCTCCCTTTGAGTGAATAGGAATATGCGCACACACCCAACAACTAGAAATGTTACCTTGTTTGGCATAAATGTATGACATATATAAAAAGGTATTTACATGTAATTCCCTTGCTACCCTACTATTTTCCTTTGGTGCAGAGGGCCGGCTAGTAAGAAGTAGGCCTATGCCTAGAATACCTAGAATCAATAATACAGTAAATTTATACATTTTGGCAAAAAGTAATTGTCCTTATTAGATTTCAGCTTCAGTTACGGGTGCTCATTTAATGTGTGAAGCGTGGATCCAGGCTTTCTTTCCTTGGACTTTAACAGCTGCCTGGGTGGTCAATAACACTTGATAAGGTCACTCCCACTTGGCACCCAAAGGTTCTTTATGCAACTTTTTCACATACACCCAGACTCCCAGGATGATGTCGTGTCCTCCTTCGGGTAGATTACCCCAAGCTGCCAATACCTGTCGGGAAACAGAACTAATAGCATTGGTTAGGTTCTGACAGTATGATAACAAAGTGTCACTCATTAAGTGAACATCAGCTTTCCGTAAATCGATAGTTCCTGGCAGCGACATGGGTCTTCTTGTTATAATTTCAAATGGGCTTAGACCTGTAGTTCTGTTCGGCGTTGCCCTAATGCTACATAGCACTATTGGTAGTGCCTGGGGCCATGGTATTCCTTCTTGGTGATATTTGGCAAGCCGTTATTTCAGAGTTCGATTCATTCACTCTACTTGTCCTGATGATTGTGGATGATAAGGACAGTGTAAATCCCACATAATGTTCAGTAACCTACAGACTTCTTGGCAGACAGCACCTGTGAAGTGTGTTCCCTCATCTGAGTCAATGCTACTCGGGACTCCCCATCGGGGAATGTAATCCTTACACAAGACCTTTGCAGTGTGATTGGCTGTAGCTCTTTTAGTTGGGACAGCTTCTACCCATCTAGAGAATCTGTCGACCATGACAAGAATGTTAGTGTATCCTTGGCATGAAGGAAGAGATATATAATCAACCTGCAGATGCTGGAATGGTCTGACAGGGGCAGGGGGCCTCAGTTGGAGCATTACCGTGATGGGTCCAGAATTATTTTTCTGGCAGACCACACAGCAGTCTGTTACCAGCTGGGCATGTTCTTTAAATCCCCGACCCCACCAGCTTTTCTGGAACCGTGCCGTCATCTGTTGTGAGGCCAAGTGTCCCCACGAGTGGATCTGTTGGGCTAAAAAAGGCATAAGCGCTTGTGGCGCGACTGGCTTGTCAGTAACTCTTTGTCTCCAGACACCATCTTCGCATAGCTTAATTCCTGCCTCAATCCATGTCCATTTTTCCTCTCGGGAGCACTCGCCTTGCATTGTTTGAAGGTCTCGTGTCAGAGTCCTGAGTGCTTTCAATCTGCACATCTGTGTTGGTTCTTCTGGGGGAACGCATCTTTAGCTGCCTGGTCGGCTAGGGCATTTTCCTGTGCTTCCGTGGTATTTTCCTTGGTATGGGCCTTACACTTCAGGATGGACACTTCCTGAGGTAATTGTATGGCTTCGAGTAAGTCTCGGACTTCTTTTCCATTTCGGATAGGTGTACCAGCAGCAGTGAGGAATCCTCTTTTTCGCCATAACAGACCAAAGTCGTGAGCGACTCCAAAAGCATAACACGAATCTGTGTAGACATTAGCTGTCTGTCCTTCTGCTATTCGACATGCTTCTGACAGGGCCTGTTGTGCTGACGTTCCTGAGGGTAAACATCCTTTTGCCACTACCTCATATAAGGTTGTAACTGCCCATCCTGCTTTTCTGGTACCATTGTCAACAAAGGAGGAACCATCTGTAAACAGGATGAGGTCTGGGTTGTGCAGAGGCTCCTCTGCTGCTAAGGCTGCTTCTTCTGTTTCTTTTAAAATCTCCACGCAGTCATGCTCTTCACATTCTCCCCCCTCTTGCTCCCTCGATTCTGACATCGGGAGCATAGTTGCGGGATTAACCGGGCTGGCCCGGACGATATGGAGATTAGGAGCTTCCAAAACTGCTGTCCAGCGAGTCCACCTTGCTGCCGTCACCTGAGACATTCTATTCATAGACAGCAAAGCGTGTACGGTGTGGGGACACTTAACAATCAGCTTTTGGTCGAGGACTAGACCTGCAGTGGTCATTACCGCTCGACATGTAGCTTCCATGGCCCTTAGGCAACTTCCCCATCCGAGGGCTACCGCATCCAGTTTTGCCGAATAATAGCCAATCGGTCGGTCTTTGCCGATCCCCATGTTCTTGTGTCAGTATAGCTGTCCTTCTTTCTCATGGACAAACAGGGTAAATGGCTTACCACTGTCGGGGTTTCTCAGAGCTGGTGCCGAACACAAAGCCTTTTTCAAACTAAGGAAAGCCTCTTGCTGTTCCTTAGTGAGGGTGATGGCTTCTTTAGAGGCACGTTTCCCCTTTAAAATATCATTCAGTGGCTGAGCAAGCTGTGTGAAGGAGTCAATCCAATTTCTGTTAAAGTCACACAATCCCAAAAAATACCTTAGTTTAGTGGTGGATTTTTTAGCAGCCCAAATGGCTGCAGTTCTATCCTGGGTAAGTTCTCTCTTTCCTTGTGAAATCTTTTGTCCCAGGTATACAACCTCTTCTTGGGATATTTGTGCTTTGTCGATGCTGGCTTTATGTCCTTTCAGCCAAAGGTGATCCAGCAAAGCTCGTAAATCTTGTTCATGCTGTTCTTCCGTGTTTGAAGCTCGCAGGATATCGTCTACATATTGGATGACTGTGGATGACAGGGGAGGTAATTCTCGCAAATGGCTTTGTAAAGCCATGTGGAATACCGTAGGGCTGTTGTGGAAACCCTGCGGTAACCGGGTCCAAGTGTACTGTTGTCCTTGGACCGTGAAAGCAAACCACTGTCGAACCTCCGGTGCCAGAGGCACCGACCAAAATCCGTTGACCATATCTATAACCGAGAAATATTTATGTTCCGGTTTGAGGGCATTAAAAATGGTGGTGGGATCTGCGACCAAAGGAGCTTTTTGATCAATACACTGGTTAGCTTTCCTATAATCGACAGTCAAACGCCAAGTCTCATTAGATTTCTGTACCGGCCACACGGGGCTATTGGAGGAGCTATGCATTTTAAAAAACACCCCTTGTTTCTCCAATTGCTGAATAACAGATAGGATTCCCGCGATGGCAGTTGGACTGATGGGATACTGTTTAGTGTGTGGAGGCTTGGTCCCGGTAAATGACGTAGGCTCCATCTGGAGTATGCCACAATCGTTCTTATCTTTAGCCCATATCGGGTGTTCCTTCAATTCTTCTTTCTTCAAAGTTCTAATTGACCATGTCACCCGACCATCCTCGAAATGCGACGATGAATCTACTTGGATTAGGACATCCATTCTCAAAAGGGGTTGATCTACTGGGCCTATCCAGACCGGCGTGGTTAGTTCATGTGGACCCAGCCCTATAAGTACCGGTGTTGTCCTTTTAATTTCCATTTTATGGCCCTCAACTCCATAGGCTGTACATGCCCTACCATCCAACGACAAAAAGTCTCCATATTGTAGGGGTAAGCATGTTAATTCCGCCCCTGGTGTCTAAAAAGACAGACCACATCCTTATCGCCCACTCTCACAGTTATATATAGCCCATCTCCCCTTTGTTGTATTAGTGCGAGGAAGGAGGCCAGGGTGGGCTCTAATCGTTTTTTGCTATCCCAAGTAACTCCTTCTGTTGTTGTATTGTCAGTCGCTTAAATGCTTCTATGAGGTCGTTATCTTGTGACAAGCCTGGTTTGTTGGCTGAATTGTATCCCTGGCTGCGTCCTCTTCCCCGGCCGCGATCTTGCTGTTTTGCCCTGCACGTCTTGGCCCAGTGACCTTCTTTCCCACAATAATGACATTTTCCGAGTATTCCTAATGACTGTTTATCGGAATCCTGAGATTTCCATCCCATAGCCTGTACAACTCAGACTTTAGCTCCCATATCCCGATCTAATTTGTTACATCGATCCACCAAAGCTGCAAAGGTAGTTCCTCTACCTTCCCAGTCCGGTAACACTACCTTAAGCATTTTGGACAGTTCTGGCTTTAGACCTGCCACGAAAGCTGCTTTCAGGGGTCCAAACACTTATTCATCCATTTCCTCATCCGTATTATTCATACCCGAATGTTCTAGCTACGTGCATCTAAACCGCTCGTCATACTCCAGGACCTCCTCTGTTCCTTTCTGTTGGCAGGCTGCAATTTTTCCCCAGTCTGTCTTAGCTGGACTGAAGGCTTGCAGCCAGTGTTTAATCGCCTCCCATCCTGCATCTAATTCTTGCTCATCCTGCCCCAAAGCTTCTTCTACCTTGTCGTGCAATTTTCTTCCCTGTGTTTTTGGCACCATTATGGTCAAAATTTGCACTCCGTCCCAGGGATGAAGTTGATATATATTTCTTAAGCGGTCCAATTGGTCCCACGTTTTCACTCCCCCTTTCTTTGGATTGGGCAATTCCTTGGACAATTTATCAATTTTCTCTGGGTCTGCCGGATCATGAACTAAATATTTTGCATACACCCTTTTCTTCGTTGTTTTGGTTCCGCCCTCATCTGCAGTCTCTTCTGATTTGACTAAAACTCGTCTTTTTTTAAACGGGACAAAGCGCACCCCTAATTCTTCATCATCCTCCGACACTGTATTGTCAGAGGATTCAGAAACCGTATCTATTCCTCGGTTGTGTCTTCGGGTTTGCGCTTTTAATTTATCCAAACATGGGTACCCTGGGAATTGACCGATACATTTTCCTTTTCCTATTACTGTCTCTTGACCTAATGATTTTTTCCATTCTTTAATTTCACCTTTAAGATCTTTAACTTCCGCTTCCGACTTTTCAAGTTCAAGTTTTTTCTGTCGCAGCAGTGCACAAACTGCTTGCAATTGGTACTTTGTACTGGTCAGGTCACTATCATATTGGGAACGCGGTATAATTTCATTCCGATGTCGGATCTGTCCCATAATGGCTAAGGACCATCTGATTCGCTCTTTATTTTTCATACGGGTCGTTTCTCCCCAGACCCTTTTGATCTCATCCAAGGACCATTGTCCTTTGGAGGTTCCGTACTTTTGTTCGATCTTAATTCAGGTTTTCGATAAGTCGAATTGTTGCTCTATGTATTCTTTCAACTGTTGGAGGATTTCATTTATCGAAACCTCAGGGGGTGCCTGCCCACCCTTAACAGTTGTAGGCAATTCTTTGCTCTTATCTCCTGCTGCCATAATACTTATTCCTTTACTGGGGTCTCGAGTCGTAGGCTTTCCAGCTGATCAGTGGGTCGGTGATTAATTAACTAACACGCCGCTGAAGTTAGACGTCTATGGGAGCTCGAGCCGACTACCAACCGGAGGGTTTGCAAACCGAAGGCTTTCAGAATCGCGTAGAAGGAGAGGCGAATTTAGACTTTTGACCGAGGACTTTTATAAAGAGGAGTCCTTACCTCAGTATGTAGGTCCGATGTCCAAAATTCAGTTTCTTCCCTCAGCGATCCTGTTCGTGACGCCAAAATTGTTAGATCTCTTAATTTTTCCAATGAAATACGAACTCCGGTTATAGTTTTAACATAACTTTATTCTGGCAGCTGCAACAAGCTTCTAGCTTTAAGCCAGGCCTTTGTCCTTCTGAGACCACATGGCCAAAATAGCTGTTCTTATACCTGGCTCAGTTTACAGAAAAGAACGCGCCTTCTTTGACCTTATTGGCTCAATTGATATACTGTTAACCTTTAATTGGCTCCCTACCAAAGTTCCTAAAATGTCAAGTTGATTGATGACTTAATGCAACATGCTCCCACTCACGTAGCAACTCTGACTTGGGGTCTGTGAATTCTCACAGCCTGTCTGAATGCAGCCTGTTTGAATTCTCTATCAGCCAGCATGGATTGGTTAAAGGAAAATTGTTTTTAACCAACTTGATTGAGTTTTTTGATGAGGTAACAGAGAGGGTTGATGAGGGCAATGCGGTTGATGTGGTGTACGTGGATTTCCAAAAGGCGTTTGACAAAGTGCCACATAATTGGCTTGCAGCAAAGTTGAAGCCCGTGGAATAAAAGGGACAGTCCATACGGGATTGGCTCAGTGACAGGAAACAGAGAGTAGTGGTGAACGATTGTTTCTCGGACTGGAGGAAGGTATACAGTGGTGTTCCCCAGGGGTCGGTACTGGGACCACGGCTTTTCCTGATATATATTAATGACTTGGATGTGGGTGTACAGGGCAGAATTTCAAAATCTGCAGATGGCATAAAACTTGGACGTATAGTGAACAGTGGGGAGGAGATGGATAGACTTCAGGAAGACACAGACAGGCTGGGGGAATGGGCGGACATGGGGCAGATTAAATTTAACTCAGAAAAGTGCGAAGTGATACATTCTGGGGAAGAGCAAGGAGAGGCAATATAAACTAAATGGTATAATCCTAAAGGGGCTGCATGAACAGAGAGACCTGGGATTTTGACAATTCTTCTGTCAGTGTTCTGCAGCGCTGAGGTGCTGCAAACACCGACACTCATTGCACAGAGTTGCACTGCTGCACCCAGGCTCTCCCATCACTCCCTCCATGGAGGGAGTTACAGCACGCAGGGAGGTTCTCTTCCCTTCCAATGGGCAGAAGGGACCTCCTCAGAACACCAATGCAGCCTGGTTGCACATTGTACAGGAGGCCACAAGCAGGGATCTCATCAGGAGGACCAGGCTGCAGTGGTACAAACCTTTCAATGATTTCTGTAGATCACCAAATGTTCCTGCAAAGCCACACTCAACCTCATCCTGCTGTGCCTCTCATCACATCCCCATCACTCTGCCTTCCCTACCCTACTCCTGCACATCACACCAACTGCACATCTCCTCCACCCATCCCTCTCTCTCTATCTACATGATCACATCCCCATCTCACTGCCACCCCTCACACTCACCCTCATCCTGTCCAATCATAATGACTAACAACACACAAGGGTAGGCACTTGGGTCTTTTAGCCAATGTTCATGTAGACTTTTTGCCAATGTGCTGTCAAACATTGAAATTGTTATTTTGTACATTTGGGGGCCGATTTTGATCAAGGCTCCCCACCCCACCCAAGTTAGGCCCAAAGTGCCAGCGACGGTCGCCGAGGTAACGGATGGTACTTTGGGCGGGATATTTATGGCTGAGATCCCTCAAAGGTCGGCAGGTGGCAAATGGACGATGTATGCCGCCAATTTACAAAAATGTAGAAAACTATCGGAAGACCTTCAGGGGACTCCCATACAGGTAATTGTTGTGGAAAAACCAATAAAAATGTTTACTGATATTTTTTTCAACGATATTTTTTTCCAGCCAGTGGTCCGCCCCTGTTCTGCCGCCGAGTCCCACAGACTCCCGCCCGCAGGAATCTGGGAGCTCGGCGGGCGGGAGCTCAGTTACGCCACTCGGCCATCCGCTGATGTCAGTGGATGCTTCCCAGCGGCTCTCCCTCCCTCCCCCCCCCCTGCCCACTCCAGGCCACCCCGAAAGTGCCACTGGGCAGGTCTGCAGGAGGAAAGTCAGCGGCAGTGGGTGGCACTGGGCGGCACTGGGCGGCAGTGGACGGCACTGGGTGGCAGTGGGCATCACTGGATGGCAGCGGGAGGCAGCAGGCGGCACTGGGCGGCAGTGGGCTTCACTGGGCGGCACTGGGCAGCAGCGGGCGGCACTGGGCGGAACTGGGTTGCACTGGGTGACTGGGCGGCAGCGGGCAGCACTGGGCCTGCAGCCAGCGGCAGTGGGCGTCACTGGGCAACACTGGGCGGCACTGGGCAGCAGCGGGCGGCAGTGGGCGGCACTGGGCGGCAGTGGACGACACTGGGCGGGAGTGGGCGTCACTGGGCGGCAGTGGGCGTCACTGGACGACACTGGGTGGGAGTGGGTGGCAGTGGGCATCACTGGGCACCACTGGGCAGCAGTGGGCATCACTGGGCGGCAGTGGGCGTCACTGGGCAGCAGTGGGCATCACTGGGCAGCAGTGGGTGGCACTGGGCAGCAGCGGGCGGAACTGGGTTGCACTGGGTGGCACTGGGTGACTGGGCGGCAGCGGGCAGCACTGGGCCTGCAGCGGGTGTCACTGGGCAGCACTGGGCGGCAGTGGGCGGCAGCGGGCGGGAGTGGGCGTCACTTGGCGGCAGTGGACGACACTGGGCGGCACTGGGTGGCAGTGGGCACCACTGGGCGGCAGCGGGCAGCAGTGGGCATCACTGGGCGGCAGTGGACGGCAGCGGGTGGCACTGGGCGTCACTGGGCAGCAGTAGGCATCACTGGGCGGCAGTGGGCGGCAGCGGGCGTCACTGGGCGGCAGTGGACAGCAGCGAGCATCACTGGGCGGCAGTGGGCGGCAGCGGAAGGCAGTGGGCATCAGTGGGCGGCAGCGGATGTCACTGGGCGGCAGCGGGCAGCACGGCCTGCAGCGGGCGGCAGCGGGCGTCACTGGGCAGCACTGGGCGGCACTGGGCAGCAGCGGGTGGCACTGGGCGGCAGTGGGCGTCACTGGGCGGCAGTGGGCATCACTGGGCGGGAGTGGGCTTCACTGGGCGGCAGTGGGAGTCACTGGGTGGCAGTGGGCGTCACTGGGCGGCAGCGGGCGGCACTGGGCGACAGTGGGTGGCACTGGGCAGCAGCGGGCGGAACTGGGTTGCACTGGGTGACTGGGCGGCACTGGGCGGCAGCGGGCGTCACTGGGCGGCAGTGGGCGTCACTGGGCGGCAGTGGACGACACTGGGCGGGAGTGGGCGGCACTGGGTGGCAGTGGGCATCACTGGGCACCACTGGGCGGCAGTGGGCAGCAGTGGGCATCACTGGGCGGCAGTGGACGGCAGCGGGCGGCAGTGGGCGTCACTGGGTGGCAGCGGGCGGCAGTGGGCGTCACTGGGCAGCAGTGGGCATCACTGGGCGGCAGCGGGCGGCAGTGGGCATCACTGGGCGGCAGTGGACAGCAGCGAGCATCACTGGGCGGCAGTGGGCGTCAGTGGACGGCAGCAGATGGCACTGGGTGGCAGCGGGCGTCACTGGGCGGCAGCGGGCGGCACTGGGCGGCACTGGGCATCACTGGGCGGCAGCGGGCAGCAGCGGACGGCACTGGGTGACAGCGGGTATCACTGGGCGGCAGCGGACGGCACTGGGTGGCAGCGGGCGGTACTGGAAGGCAGCGGGCTTCATTGGGCGGCAGTGGGCTTCATTGGGCGGCAGCGGGCGGCACTGGGTGGCAGCGGGCGGCACTGGGCGGCAGCAGGCGGCTCTGGGCGGCTGCGGGCGTCACTGGGCGGCAGCGGATGGCACTGGGTGGCAGCGGGCTTCATTGGGCGGCAGTGGGCTTCATTGGGCGGCAGTGGGCTTCATTGGGCGGCAGTGGGCTTCATTGGGCGGCTGCGGGCGGCACTGGGCGGCAGCGGGCGGCACTGGGTGGCACTGGGCGGTTGCAGGCGGCACTGGGCGGCAGCGGGCGGCACTGGGCGGCACTGGGCGGCTGCAGGCGGCAGCGGGCGGCAGCGGGCGGCAGCGGGCGGCTGTGGGCGGCACTGGGCGGCACTGGGCGGCACTGGGCGGCAGCGGGCGGCACTGGGCGGCTGCAGGCGGCAGCGGGCGGCTGCGGGCGGCACTGGTCGGCTGCGGGCGGCACTGGGCGGCTGCGGGCGGCACGGGGCGGTGAAGTGATGAATTTCAGCCCCTTTTTGTTTTTGGAAAGATTTGTGTGCACCTTTGGAAGTGGCTTGTTGTGAATGGTCAGACAAAACAGTATCCCCTCAGTGGTGGAAAGTGTGAAAGGAAGGGGTTGGACATTGCAGGGATGCTTTATGGAGCTGGTGTGGGGTGGTGCCAACCTGACGCATCATGTGGCAGCCAGGGTGTACAGTGTCAAGTGAAGTAAATGTGGCCGTGGTGAGGCCATCACTGGCCTCCTGGGCAGCAATGTGGTCAGGTACTGATGCCCTGTGTACTGTGCAGCATCAGGTGATTGCGGAGGTTGGTGGTGATGCTGGTGTGTTTAGTGATGTTGGTGTTGGGGCTGATCGTGGTAGGATTCTGAGGACCAAGGTGAGATTTTTTCAAGGGCTCCGATGCTGCTGGAATAGATGGCAGGTGAGGTTGAGATGACAGAAGCGATCTGTCAATGGTGAGAGAGGTTCCTCCAAGGAGGTGACAGTGAATAGAGAGTTCACTGCAAACAGCTCAAAGTATCTTCCAAATCCTGAAAGCTTCAGCTTCTGACACTGGAAAGTGAACAGCTGTGAAATGGTAGCCACTTCTGCAGCTGTCAGTGAGTCAAAGTAATGGAGAGTCACTGAAACCCGATACACTTACCTGGCGTGTTCACCGAGGGACAGCAAACCTGTCAAAAAATTGGTAAATTGTAAGTGCCTGCCTTTAATCCTCTTAAATAGCACTAAACTACCTGCTAATACCTTAATGAAGCGGCCCGCCACTTGGCGAGCCGCACGCACATCTGACAAGAGGAACTGACATGGAGGCGGGGCCAGAGCGGGATCCCCACCCACTGTCAATCAGGGCCTCCAAACCCACACTCGCAGGTCTGGGAAGATCCCGGCCAGAGTGTGGAAGTTATGATGAACCTGCATAAACACTGGTTCAGCCCCAACTGGAGTATTGTGTCCAATTCTGGGCACTGCACTTTAGGAAGGATGTGAAGGCCTTAGAGAGGGAGCAGAAAGGATTTCCAAGAATGGTTCCAGGGATGAGGGACTTCAGTGACGTGGATAGACTGGAGAAGCTGGGGTTGTTCTCCTTGGAGCAGAGAAGGTTGAGAGGAGATTTGATCGAGGTGTTCAAAATCATGAGGGGTCTGGACAGAGTAGATCGAGAGAAACTGTTTCCATTGGTGAAGGGTCGAGAACCAGAGGACACAGATTTAAGGTGATTGGCGAAAGAACCAAAGGAGACAAAAACCCCCCACTATTTTACGCAGCAAGTGGTTAGGATCTGGAATGCACTGCCTGAAGGGTGGTGGAGGCAGACTCAATTTTATCTTTCAAAAGGCATTAGATAAGCAGCTGAAGGGGAAAAAAATGGCAGGGCTATGGGGAAAGGGCGAGGGAGTTGGATTGGCTGAGAGTCAGCACGGGTTTGATGGGCTGAATGGCCTTCTGTGCTGTCAGCATATCATCATCATAGGCAGTCCCTCGAGTCGAGGATGACTTGCTTCCACGCCAAAAAGTTCACAGGTGTTTCAATGAAGGACCTAATATTCCAGATCCCAAACTACATATTGAAGGGTGGAAGATGCCTGTGTGTGGATTTTTTTAATGTGTGGTGGCCTTGGCAACCCAGCCACCACACGGGCTTGACAGAGCTAGGTCTTGGTCCAGTGGCAAGGGTTAACCAAGATGACTGGAGACCAGCTCTGCTGCACGGACCCAGTGCACACATATCGCAGTGTGGGCTGGCTCATGCTGCCCCTGGGCCCTCGCCTCTACTGGGCCCCGATCACATCCTTCCACGATCTCTCACCGCTCCTTCGCCCCGACCTCGCTGCTCCTGCTGTAACCATTCTATCAATACACTCCTGTGAAGCGCCTTGGGACGTTTTACTACATTACTGCTGCTATATAAATACAATTTGCTGTTGTTGCCTGTAATGTACAGGTTCGCTGCTGAGCCTGGCACATGTCACCAGCCGCTGCTCATTGTTTAGCAAAATGCTCACACCTCACTTTAATTTTAAGAGCCGCAAAAATGGCCTTCTGTTTAATCGTGTTAAATATTGAGCAATACGAATCATTTACAGTAAGTACTAACAACCAATGGGAACTCAGTGCTTGCTGCATCATCAGTTTCCGGGGAAAATCTCTGTGTGTAGGTTCCCATCAGCTCCTTATTCAAACACTGACTGTACAAGATCAAACGGTAACATTGTATGCTGATCACATTTCAATCCAGCTCTTACACAATTATTGGCAACACAGAATAACATTTCACATAAACCACAAGTTATAATTTTATCAAATGGATTTAATTCCTGATCACTTTTGAATTCTTAATTTCCATTTCATTTGTTCCCAAGTTCATCGACAGATCAACAATGAATCAGCACTAACCCATCAAACACTCCCAGGGCAGGTACAGCACGGGGTTAGATACAGAGTAAAGCTCCCACTACACTGTCCCATCAAACACTCCCAGGGCAGGTACAGGGGGTTAGATGCAGAGTAAAGCTCCCTCGACACTGTCCCATCAAACACTCCCAGGGCAGGTACAGCACGGGTTAGATACAGAGTAAAGCTCCATCTACACTGTCCCATCAAACACTCCCAGGGCAATTACAGGGGATTAGATACAGGGTAAAGCTCCCTCTACACTGTCCCATCAAACACTCCCAGGGCAGGTAGAGGGGGTTAGATACAGAGTAAAGCTCCCTCTACACTGTCCCATCAAACACTCCCAGGGCATGTACAGCACGGATTAGATACAGAGTAAAGCTCTCTCTGCACTGTCCCATCAAACACTCCCAGGGCAGGTACAGGGGGTTAGATACAGAGTAAAGCTCCCTCTACACTGTCCCATCAAACACTCCCAGGGCACGTACAGCACGGGTTAGATACAGAGTAAAGCTCTCTCTACATTGTCCCATCAAACACTCCCAGGGCAGGTACAGGGGGTTAGATACAGAGTAAAGCTCCCTCTACACTGTCCCATCAAACACTCCCAGGGCAGGTACAGCACGGGTTAGATACAGAGTAAAGCTCTCTCTACACTGTCCCATCAAACACTCCCAGGGCAGGTACAGCATGGGTTTGATACAGAGTAAAGCTCCCACTACACTGTCCCATCAAACACTCCCAGGGCAGGTACAGGGGGTTAGATACAGAATAAAGCTCCCTCTACACTATCCCATCAAACACTTCCAGGGCAGGTATAGGTGTCATGTATCTTACATTATTATATATAACTGTGTCCTAACATGCTATACATGACTGTAATAAGATATGACCTGTAACCACCAGCATAGCTTACCACCAGGGGTGCACTTGCAAGAGACAGGTATATAAGGACAGGTCTCAGGCAAGTGCAGCATTCCAGAGCTGTGAAATAAAGGTGCAGGTCCAGAGTGACCTTGACTTCACTACATGCCTCGTGTGAATCTGTACTGACGGGACAGGACTTTACAACAGGGGGTTAGATACAGAGTAAAGCTCCCTCTACACTTCCCATCAAACACTCCCAGGGCAGGTACAGCACGGGTTAGATACAGAGTTGGATTGCTGGGGTTCAGGGGTCAGTTTGCTGGGGTTCAGGGGTCAGTTTGCTGCTCAGGTTAATTTTTTTCATTTTCATTCATGGGCTGTGGGTTTCACAAGGCCGTCATTTATTGATGATCCCTAATTGCCCTTTGAGAAGGTGGTGGTGAGCTGCCTTATTGAACCGCTGCGGTCTGTGTGGTGAAGGTGCTCCCACAGTGCTGTTAGAGAGGGAGTTCCAGGATTTTGACCGAGCGACGATGATGAACGGCCGATATATTTCCAAGTCAGGATGGTGTGTGACTCGGAGGGGAACATGGAGGTGATGGTGTTCCCATGTGCCTGCTGCCCTTGTCCCTCTAGGCGGTAGAGGTGCTGCTGAAGAAGCCTTGGTGAGTTGCTGCAGTGCATCTTGTAGATGGTGCACACTGCAGCCACAGTGTGCCGGTGGTGGAGGGAGTGAGTGTTGAAGGTTGGGGATGGGCTGCCGATCAAGCGGGCTGCTTTGTCCTGGATGATGTTGATCTTGAGTGTTGTTGGAGCTGCCCTCATCCAGGCAAGTGGAGAGTATTCCATCACACTCCTGACTTGTGCCTTGTATATGGTGGAAAGGCTTTGGAGAACATTTTTTTATTCGTTCCTAAGATATGTGCTTTATTGGCAAGACCAGCAATTATTGCCCATCCCGAATTGTCCTCGAGAAGGTGGTGAGCCATCTTCTTGAACCGCTGCAGTCCCGTGTGGTGAAGGTGCTCCCAGGAGGTAAGACACTCACTGCAGAATGCCTAGCCCCATACCTGCTCTCATAGCCACAGTATTTATGTGGCTGGTGCAGTTAAGTTTATGATCAATGGTGTTGCCTGGATTTTGATGGTGGGAAATTTGGCAATGGTAATGTCATTGAATGTCAAGGAGAGATGGGTAGATTCTCTCTTGTTGGAGATGGTCATTGCCTGGCACCTGTGTGGTGCGAATGTTACTTGCCTCCAACCAGCCCAAACCTGAATGTTGTCCAGGTCTTGCTGCATGCGGCACAGGCTGCTCCATTATCTGGAGAACCATAGAAAATGACAGCACAGAAGGAAGACATTTCGGCCCATCGTGTCTGCGCCGGCTGACCAAGAGCTACCCAGCCTAATCCCACTTTCCAGCTCTTAGTCCGTAGCCCTGTAGGTTAAGGCACTTCAGGTGCACATCCAAGTACTTTTTAAATGTGATGAGGGTTTCTGCCTCTACCACCCTTTCAGGCAGTGAGTTCCAGACACCCACCACCCTCTGGGTGAAGAAATTTCCCCTGTAAGGGGGCGGGGGTGGTGTTATAGTCTCTATGAGGAGGTCAGGTTCCCTTCTGACTAACATGAGCAGTTTCGAATCGCTCCCCCTCCCTTGGGTTCTGCACTCTGCATTTATTTGGGGGGTGTGACAAAAGTGCAAAGGACGCTGGTTTGATGCAAAGAACTTTGGTTTTATTACAGTCAAAGTAATACAGGCTTATTACTCTAGTAAGAAAATACACGACCAAACTTACAATCACTCTAACAAAGAACAATACAAAGAAAGGTACAAGGTCAAACTGATAATCACTCGAATAAAGTATCATACACTACACATTCAAAGGGGGTTGCAGTAAAATTATACCTCCCACCTCCCAATACCTAATTCTAGCTAGGTTAGACTCCAGGGCAGGCAGGGACTTATGCTTATCAATCCTTTTGATAGTTAATGGTAGATGGTGATGTTCTTCCTTCCTTCAGGACTTCAAGACTTCGAGGCTGGAGAAGTTAGTTTTACAACTGTCACGTTGGTTTCTCTCCTTGTCTTGATCAAGTAATGGCAGCCTTGTAGCTACAGAGCAATCACCTCTCTCTCTCTTGAAAACAGGGGCCAGTTATACAATTTCAGTGTTCTAATCTTAGCGCCAAATCTCTTCAAAATCCTTTGTATAATTTTGGCGGGCTTGGTAATATTTTGTTAGGCTCGTTAAAAGTTGATATGTCTTTGGTGGGTCGATGTTCGAAAACAGTTTCCTGATGGAAATATTAGTTTGGTAATTGCAATGTCCTTTTTGTGTTTAGTCTTTCGCATACAAGCTGGATTGGGCCTCTTTGTGATGTATATGCTGAAATGGTTGTCCAGACCCATGTTAATGGGGAGCTACCTCTGGGTGATGTTAATATCTCTTGTGGAGAAGGATTTTCAAATACTTATTCTTCCAGACAGGTTACCTCAGTCCTCACACCCAGGTAGCTTTACTTAATTAGACTGTCTCTTGCTAGCTCCGTAGGTCTGCCCACAGTCTTGAGTTTGTCTTTTAAAATCCAAAATTCTATTAAAATTCGTAGTTTCTTCCATAAGCACTTTGGCGTTCCAAACTTTTCGGTAGATAGTCCCAAATTAAATTTCCTTTTGAATGAGTCCAAACACAGGGGGGTTCTGGTGAATTTTGCTCTCTGCAGTCCCCCCTGTTTACACTCCTTGAGTGTCAATCAAGGTAAGCAAAATTCCTGCTCCCGAGAGTCAACCTTCCCTAGCTAAACATTACCCTGCATCCCCCGTTGAAATGCAATGCAATATACAGGCGAATACAGTCGTTACAATTCGGTTATAGCACAGAGGGGGTATGATGTCCCTCTTTTACCCAGTTTTCACAGTAAAATGACGGTATACAGTCATACACAACTTCAAGTAAAGTAAAATAAAAACACATAGTAACACATTCTCAAATCGCATAAAGGTCCATAGTCAAACACGTTTTTTGTTCAGTAAAATAAGGGTACATAGTCAAAACATTTAAGTAACACTCTTACAACACTCGATATTCTGCGATTTACAGCAGGTAAAATCAAACACAAATTAAACATGGTAGTATGGTGTCACCCCTCCCTGCGCGATTCCCAAGTTCGGCCAAGGAGCATATAACACCCTTTGGTGCCTGTCCTGACTGCCTCTACATTTGACTTGGCAAGTGAGACACCATAAGTAAAGTATAATCGCGAGTTGACAAATAACTAAAGTGTGGGAAGCGATTCGGATCCAGACTGGGACCTCTATATTTCTGAAAAGGTCCCACCAAGGCAGAATGGTGATCGCGAGAATCTTTTTCCCTATCTCAATGGTTTTCTGTTCTCGAGTATAGAAGTGTTTTTGTGAGATAATTATGGTTTTCGCAGAGCAGTAAGATGTTCGGGTAGAGGGGGAATTGCATCGCTAAAATGTACAACATAATCCTGCAGGTTTGTAATGTTTTCCTTCACAGTGAGGTGGACAGTGGAGGGTTCAGGAATGGGGACAATCCGTTCCTGGGCCACTTGAACTGATGCCTCAGGTTTGAAGCAAAAACTGCTGTCACTCACCGGACACCAGAAGTGTCCATGTGGGTAGTGGGGTGCACTGGTGGTGACACAATATGTCCCAGTCCCTATGTATGCTACCTGTGGAGGGACATGGTCTTATGCCATTAATAGGCTGTGCGCCAGCAGCTTTAAACCCACACTGTGACTTTGAATGGGCACTCAAGTACTGGGGGCACAGTATTACGTGTGCACCCCGGCTCCGGCACCCGGAGAGGTCAGTACTCGTTACAGCGTGCTCCCACTTTATGACATAGGGTGGGACCGCTGTGAAACAAATGTGTGCACCTCCCTGAATAATTCCAATGTTCTCCACCCGGTATACCGGCGCGGGTCGGGCTGTCCCACCCATGACCAGCATCCTTAATACTATTCCCATAATAGTATGGTTAGATTTCCCACAGTCTACTGGGACAGGATAGGCTTCAGAGGCTAGGCGGAGCGAGCACGGGCTTAGTGAATTGCTGTACGGGTGGAGGGCTGCGAGGTGCTTGTTCCTGATCCAAGAGGGGACTAAACCTTGTTTTAAATCCTCCAGGTTGTTGCGGCCCTCGCACAACAACCATGCCCCATACAATACGCACACCTCGTTCTGTGCAGCCTGGTCAGAAGCGTTTCTATCCTCCCGTATAAGTGCATTCACAGTCTGTGTATGTTTTTCCAGCTCAGCCACTATTTCTTTTAAATGGACAGTCATAGCCTGGTCCTCATGTAGTTCTGATCCTACTACGGTACTCTCCTGTTTCAGGATTTTTCTCAATTGGGTCTTTAAACTGTTTATCTGTTTAACTGTTTGCAGCTCTATGTCATCCAGGCTATTCATGACAGAGGATCCTGTATTGTAGGTCGTGAAAACGTCGTTTATGACCCCTTCTAGGTCTCCCCGAGCCCATGGTGTCCCTAGCGTTTAGGGTGTATAGGTCTGCTTTGTCTACATTTCCAAAGTCTAACTCATAAAATTTCTTGAACATGTCTAAGTAGGGCCTAGTATAGCAGCTCTGTTTCCTTCAGGCACCATGCAGGTAGGTGTACCTCGGTAAGGTTTAATATTACTGAAGCTACTGCATAATGTACCCCCTGGTACAACACTTTTTCGGTTGGTACCAATACTAATCCGTTCCTAGGTCCCTTAGAGGTAGTATGACACCTTTCTATTACTGTGCGTATTGACGGGGCTGTGGGCAGGGGTTTCTCAATGTGTGCTCTTAGTTCGGTGGCATTAATTGGGAGTGGGGAGTGTGGGACCGTGCACCTGTGTAGGCTAGAATACCCACCCCATCCCTTCCCCTTCACCTTGCCATTGCCTGGCGAAGGCGATCGATATGCCTGCGGGACAAATACTTTCTGATCCCCACATGCAAACATAAATTCCTTGTTCGGATTCCCACCATTTGTCCCAACACACTGTTACTCCTCCCCGTGTTCCCGTGATGGTGCGGTACGTATCATTACCGAGTCCTTCCCAGTCCGATTCCTGGTCCCATGCGTCCTTGCTGAGCTTTCTGAGCCACCACCATCTTCCCAGGGGAATGTTCCCTCTGCAAGTCAAACACACACATGCTTTCCCTCTGTAACACTGACTTGGGCAGCGATGATCCGTATCCGGGGGCATGGAAGTGAGGCCCCCCCATAGGTAAAACCTTTCTGGCTGGAGTAGCGGGTAGAATTAGATCCCAGCCACCCTGGCCATCTTCCCTCGTGGGCGTAAACGGCGAGTTCTTCCACGTCTCGGGGTGCCACCCCCGGCGGTTACGATCGGTGCTCTCCCTCCTGAACACCCATAAATGAGGGATTCTTCCACGTCTCCTCGGTCGCTACTGCTCATCCTTATCAAGGCGAGCAGGAACCGGATCCTTTCCATACTATTCCTTTTCCTATAGGGGCACATGAAACAGATTGTCTAGCCCTGAGAAAGCTCTCTGGCTTGACAAAGGTGAGCGAGTTCTAAATTGGGTTCATAGTCTTTAATTGACTTGCTGTCTTATTCAGTTCCTTGGGGACTGATTGCTTTTAACTTTTATCTCACGGCCGTTCTGCTTGTTATCACACCGGTGCTTCTTTAATAGCTAGACCGGTCGATACTTCTTACTCCCGGGTATTACCCGGCCTGTGCCTCTTTTAACAGCTGCACAGGTAGATTCTTTTCCTTATCCCAGTTAACTAATTCATATATACTTATCATTACACAGATAAATCTTACACTACTCTACCTTACTCACTAAACATCCTTAAATTCACATCACTATATATGTACATCTGCCACCCATCTCCGGGTGGCCAGGTTAATTCCTGCCTTCTCTCTTTCTTCTTCTCCCGCTGGGTGTCCAGCGAGGTAGGTGATAGGTCGGTCTGCACCGCCGGACCTGGAGTGTCCTGACCGGAGGTGGGTTTGAGTCCCACACTATCGGGGGAAGGTCCCCTCCGGTGCTACAGCACACCGCTCCTTTGGGGGTGGCTGCCTGGTTTGTTTCTTCCCCTGGGGGCTCTGCCTGGCTGAGGGCTACAGGCTGGGGACTTTCACTTGGTGGCTGGTCCACCACTATCTCTTCTGGGGGTCCCTTGTTTCCCGAGGCTACCGGCTGGGTGTCCCTGCTCGCAGGCTGGTCTCTGACCTTAGGTGCCCTTTTGTGGCTGGTCCCTCTCCCAGGGCTGAACCATTCAAATTGGAGCGCTGGTGACCACAGTGACTTTGGCCGTGGTGTGCGGGGAGTCCTTCTTAAGGCTCTGGCTGCTGGGGGCTGCGTCCGAGTCCCAAATGATTGGGGAGACAGCTCCTCCAGTAATACAGTCCAGTCTGTGGGTCTGCCACGTCCCCTGTGGGATCTCCACAGTCGGGGGTCGTCTTTAGTACGGTTTACAGGTTTTGGCTGTCCCTTACATTTAGTTGCTGTCCCTGGGTTGAAAAGTTTGCACTGATTTATGTGGAACCACTGTGTACGGCGGGGCAATTTTATGGCATTGACCATGGAGCTTGCCTTGTCGACAATGTGGTACGGTCCCATGTACAGTGCCTCAAAGACCCCTACTCTACCGTAGTTTCTCACCATAACCTGGTCCCATAACTCCCACTTGTGGTGTTTGCGGGTGTCGAAATCTCGACCTCCGAAAAGAATGACTCCGACACTTACAGCTCCGGTAGAAGTTTCTTTAATTTACTTGCTCGCAAGGGGTAGGTTACACTCAGTCAAGGGCTAAGTGAACACCTCCGAAATGGTTCAGTTTAACAAGATATTTATACAGTAAAACCAAAGTTATGGCCTCTCCCTGTGTATTGCTCTGTCTCACAGTCAGTGAATACAGATAAAGAGTTAATTACTATATCCTGGTCCTGACATGGTATCCAGATATTTCCTTTTGTCAGGGTTATCAGTTGGTCAGCCGGCCATTACTCCAAGAGTCATAGGTAATGGGCTATCACCTGTCTTGTATTGTGTCAGGATTGTTCCAATTTCCTGGTCAGTTTATCTGTTTGCATCAAATGGATGAGGTCTCGGAAAGAAGATAATGGCTAGAAGATAAGGGTGGGGTGACATGGAACTCCTGTATTGTAGACAATAGGAGAGCACCATGGGGGGGGGGGTTACTTGTCTCAGTATGACTTGTCTCCTAGCTGTCTGATGGCCATCAGCCATCTCAAACCAGGTTTAGCTGTTTATGCAAGCTGACTGCTAAAATGCAGAAAGTTCTGGAAGGGCCAGGACTCCATTTTGATCAAAAGGCACACAAATACCGTATGGTATCAGCTTAGATAAAAATACATTTCCACACGGGGTTCTAGCAGCAGTCGGTTGCTCCGATGCTGTTTTCCCATGTTGTTAGCAGCCTGCCAGTGAATCTGTTTAAGGTGTTCAAACAGATTCACTTCCCTAAGCTGACCTTCCGTGAGTCCCGGGGCTAACACATGGGTCGGGGTTTGCATGGCTCTGCCGGTCATGAGCTCGTACGGTGAGAACCCCGTGCTCTTTGACTGGCTGGCCCGGATCCCCATGAGGACTGGTGGTAGGACCTCTACTCACCCTTTGGGTGAGTCCCCTGTCTCTTTGCGCAGCCTTTCTCTGAAAAAAAAACATAGAAAATAGGTGCAGGAGTCGGCCATTCGGCCCTTCGAGCCTGCACCACCATTCAATGAGTTCATGACTGAACATGCAACTTCAGTACCCCATTCCTGCTTTCTCACCATACCCCTTGATCCCCCTAGTAGTAAGGACTACATCTAACTCCTTTTTGAATATATTTGGTGAATTGGCCTCAACAACTTTCTGTGGTAGAGAATTCCACAGGTTCACCACTCTCTGGGTGAAGAAGTTTCTCCTCATCTCGGTCCTAAATGGCTTACCCCTTATCCTTAGACTGTGACCCCTGGTTCTGGACTTCCCCAACATTGGAAACATTCTTCCTGCATCTAACTTGTCTAAACCCATCAGAATTTTAAACATTTCTATGAGATCCCCTCTCATTCTTCTGAACTCCAGTGAATACAAGCCCAGTTGATCCAGTCTTTCTTGATATGTCAGTCCCACCATCCGGGGAATCAGTCTGGTGAACCTTCGCTGCACTGCCTCAATAGCAAGAATGTCCTTCCTCAAGTTAGGAGACCAAAACTGTACACAATACTCCAGGTGTGGCCTCACCAAGGCCCTGTACAACTGTATTAACACCTCCCTGCCCCTGTACTCAAATCCCCTCGCTATGAAGGCCAACATGCCATTTGCTTTAACCGCCTGCTGTACCTGCATGCCAATCTTCAATGACTGATGTACCATGGCATCCAGGTCTCGTTGCACCTCCCCTTTTCCTAATCTGTCACCATTCAGATAATAGTCTGTCTCTCTGTTTTTACCACCAAAGTGGATAACCTCACATTTATCCACATTATACTTCATCTGCCATGCATTTGTCCACTCACCTAACCTATCCAAGTCACTCTGCAGCCTCATAGCATCCTCCTCGCAGCTCACACTGCCACCCAACTTAGTGTCATCCGCAAATTTGGAGATACTACATTTAATCCCCTCGTCTAAATCATTAATGTACAGTGTAAACAGCTGGGGCCCCAGCACAGAACCTTGCGGTACCCCACTAGTCACTGCCTGCCATTCTGAAAAGTACCCATTTACTCCTACTCTTTGCTTCCTGTCTGCCAACCAGTTCTCAATCCATGTCAGCACACCACCCCCAATCCCATGTGCTTTAACTTTGCACATTAATCTCTTGTGTGAGACCTTGTCCAAAGCCTTCTGAAAGTCCAAATACACCACCTCAACTGGTTCTCCCTTGTCCACTCTACTGGAAACATCCTCAAAAAATTCCAGAAGATTTGTCAAGCATGATTTCCCTTTCACAAATCCATGCTGACTTGGACCTATCATGTCACCTCTTTCCAAATGCTCAAACCTGCGGCACTGAAGACAGCAAACATCCTTTCTACCGCACACACACACATACACAGGGAAAGTTACACATGCACGTCCAATTGGGGTGGCCGACAGAGAAGAAGTGCCTACAATAACTATGATCATCATTCATCCCACAGAAAAATGACTCAGCTGTGGTTCAGTGGGTAGCACACTCACCTCTGAGTCGGAAGGTTGTGGGTTCAAGTCTGGAGACTCAAGCACAAAATCTAGGCTGACAACTCCCAGTGCAGTGCTGAGGGAGCGCCGCACTGTCTGAGGTGATTTGTCTGACGTTAAACCGAGGCCCCGTCTGCTCTCTCAGGTGGATGTAAAATATCCCACAGCCAATATTTTGAAGAAGAGCAGGAGGAGTTCTCCCCGCTGTCCTGGCCAATATTTATCACTCAACTAATTACTGAAAAATAATTATCTGCTCATTATCACATTGGTGTTTGTGGGACCTTGCTGTGTGCAAACTGTCGGCCGGGTTTCCCACATTACAACAGTGACTACGAAGTTATGAAAGGCCCTATATAAATGGGAGTTTCTAACTCACCAGCGCAGCCCCAAGGGGTTCGCAGATTACAATCTGTTAATAATTCCAAGTTGTTTTTTTGTACAACATAAGACAACAACCTGAGAATTTAGGACTGAAACAAAATTTTTGTTCCCAGAGAACAGGAGTTAAAGCAACTTTAAAGGTCGAGTCAGCTTTGTACAGGAATTAAGTGTAACATCACCATCTGGCAATCAAACAGCACTGTAGTAACACGAAAGGTTGCTGCTTCAATAACACGCTCCTTGTCCTATAAGGTGGAGGAATATTCAGCTTTCTGTTTGTTGACCGTACAAGACATCCCCCACGGAATGAGAGAGATTTTGTCACCGACTTTTAACTTGGTCTCCCGCCAAATTGATTCCAAGACCCCTTCACCAATACTGACTCTTGCTGAGTGGCACATGAGCCCCCGGGGGGGCGGGGGGAGGAGAGAGAAAAAGAGGCCCTTGGGGCCTTTCTCCAAGAGCAACTCGGCTAATTCCACTCCCCTGTAGCCCTGCAACTTTCTTTTTCAGATACTTATCCAACTTCATTTTGAAAGCCGTGATTGGGTATGGAGGCAGGCTCATTCAGGCAGCACATTCTAGATCCTAATCACTCGCTGTGTAAAAAAACTTATTTATGTCGCTTTTGGTTCTTCTGCCAACCCCACCTTAAATCTGCGTCCTCTGGTTTTCGACTTTTCTGCCAATGGGAACAGTTTCTCCCCATCTACTCTGTCCGGAAACCTCATTATTTTGAACACAACCATCAAATCTCCTCTCAACCTTCTCTGCTCTGAGAACAACCCCAGCTTCTCCAGTCTATCCACATAACTGAAGTCCCTCATCCCTGGAATCATTCTCGTAAATCTTTTCTGCACCCTCTCTAAGGTCTTCACACCCTTCATAAAGTGCGGAGCCCAGAATTGGACACAATACTCCAGTTGAGAGCGAACCAGTGTTTTATAAAGGTTCATCATAACTTCCTCGCTTTTGTACTCTATACTTCTATTCATGAAGCCTAGGATCCCATAAGCCTTTTTTAAAACTGCTTTCTCAACCTGCCCTGCCACCTTCAACGATTTGTGTACATATACCCCCAGGTCTCCCTGTTCATGATCCCCTTTAGGATTGTACCTTTCAGTATATATTTTTTCTCCTCATTCTTCCAAAATGCATCACTTCACACTTTTCTGCTTTAAATTTCATCTGCCTCGTGTCCGCCCATTCCACCAGCCTGTCTCGGACTATCCTCCTCACTGTTCACTATATTTCCAAGTTTTGTGTCATCTGCAAATTTTGAAGTGGTGCCCTGTACACCCATGTCCAAGTCATTAATATATATCAAGAAAAGCAGTGGTCCTAGAACCAACCCCTGGGGAACACCACTGTAAATCTTCCTCCAGTCCAGAAAACAACCGTTCACACTACTCTCTGTTTCCTGTTATTTAGCCAATTTTGTATCCATGCTGCCACTGTCCCTTTGATTCCATGGGCTTCAATTTTGCTGGCAAGCCTATTATGTGGCACTTTGTCGAACGCCTTCTGGAAATCCATGTATACCACGTCAATCGCATTGCCCTCATCAACCCTCTCTGTAACCTCATCAAAAAACTCCATCAAGTTGGTTAAACACAATCTGCCTTTAACAAATCCGTGCTGGCTTTCCTTAATTAACCCACACTTGTCCAAGTGACTGTTAATTTTATCCCTGATTATAGTTTCTAAAAGCTTCCCCACTACTGAGGTTAAACTGACTGGCCTGTAGTTGCTGGGTTTATCTTTACATTCTTTTTTGAACAAGGGTGTAACATTTGCAATTCTCCAGCCCTCTGGCACCAGCCCCGTTTCTATGGAGGATTGGAAGATTATGGCCAGTACCGATTTCTTCCTTCACTTCCCTCAGCGTCCTAGGATGCATCCCATCCGGTCCTGGTGACTGATTTACTTCAAGTACAGACAGCCTCTCTAGTACCTCCTCTTTATCAATTCTTATCCCATCCAGTTTCTCCTCTACCTCCTCCTTTACTATGTCTGTGGCAGCATCTTCTTCCTTGGTGAAGACAGATGCAAAGTACTCATTTAGTCCCTCAGCCATTCCCTCTGCCTCTATGCGTCGGTCTCCATTTTGGTCCCTAGTCAGCCCCACCCCTCCTTTTACTACCTGTTTACTATTTATATGCCTACAGAAGACTTTTGGATTCCCTTTTATGTTATCTGCCATTCTAGTATCATACCCTCTTTTGGCCCCTCTTATTTTCTTTTTCACTTCCCTTCTGAACTTTCTTTATTTAGCCTGATTCTCACTTGTATTCTCAACCTGACATCTGTCCTATGTGCTCTTTTTCTGCTCCATCTTACTCTCAATCTCTTTCGTTATCCAGGGAGCTGTGACTGTAGTTGCCCTACCTTTCCCCCTAGTAGGACTGTACTCGAACTATTTCCTCTTTAAAGGCAGCCCATGGTCGATGACCGTTTTGCCTGCCAATGTGTTCCGTACACAGAATCATGCTGGCTACTTTGTCTGGAAGTTGAAGGCCTTGTTACCCTGTACTCTCGGGTCCCTTTCACCCCTACAAACTGATGGTGTGGTTTAAACGCTCCACAGGCCCAGATGACTGCGGGTTGTGGGCGACATGCCATTTCCCTTTGATGCCGAGTACCTTAAGGGTCTCCTGCATGACCTGCCCGGTGAAGTGAATCCCTTGGTTGGACTCCACATATAGTCCCCATCAAGAGAACACTTCTCTGACCAGGATCCCAGGGCAGTGGCTGTTCGGCATGGGAAGGCTTCCACCCATTTGCTGAATACATCCACCAATACTAGGTAGTACTTGTAGCCTCATTGGGCAGTGGGTAGGGCCCGATGTATTGACTGACGGGGTCCCTCTACCCTCCTGATATGTCCCATAGACACCTTTCTTTTCTGAGGGTCAGGTTTGTTGTCCGCGCAAACCAAACAGCTAGCACAGAACTCGCGGACGTCTTCCCTGAGTCCTGGCCACCACCCTGCCTGTTCCACTCGTTGCCAAGTGGTCTCAGGTCCGGGGTATCCTGCTCCTGGACCCTTGTGGGCCAGCTGGAGGAATTCTCTCCGGTGTTGTTGCGGTACTAGCCATTGCGCCCCCCTGAACAGCATGCCTTCTTTAATGGCAATTGCTGCGGTGCCGTACAGGCCGTCTATTCTTTCCCCTTTAGCTAGCGTGTTCAGGACAGTTTTGAGGAAGGGGTCTTGGGTCTGAACCGTTTGTAGGGCCAGGAGCAAAACTATCCCTGCCTTCCCTGCTGACCCAGTCCTGCCCCTGACTGCTGCTGTGGGTCCTGGATTGTACGGATCCCAGAGCTTGCCCATGCGGGCCCCCTGCTTGGCTAACATGTCAGCCTGCTGGTTTCCCTCGCTATGGGGTTCAGTGGTGGAATGTGCCTTCACCTTATGTATGTAAATATTCACTTCCTCCCCTCTGGCTTTCATGATCTTTTCCAGTAGGGGCTTAATTGCCAGGGGTCTCCCGTCTGCGGATGTGTATCCGCGACGGGACCAGATAGCCAGGTACTCCGTACATGAATTGCATGTGAACATACTGTCCGAGCAAATCGTGTATGGGATGGGGAATTCTTCGGGGTGTGTGACTACATACACCACCGCAGACAGTTCAGTGTGCTGGGCGCTCATAGTACTGGGGAGTTTTATCACCAGGGCAATGCCTGTCTCAGGGTCATAAACTCCGCAGCCTGTGAGTCGTTCACCTGCAGATACTGTGCTTGAACTGTCCACATAGATCTCTCGGCCTGTGGGGTGTAACCCAGCCCGAAAGCCTATGTTAAATTCCCATACCCCTTCTATGGAACACCGGTGGGTTGTCCCTGGATAAATCATGTTGACTGCGAGTCTTGGCTCGCAGAGACCCTTTACCCGTAGGTCCATTTGAGAGAGGAGCAGGGTCCAGCGAGCAATGCGGGCACTGCTCACTGTCCCGTCCTTAATTCTCCTGTCCAGGAGCATTTGGGTGAGCGTATGGTGGGTAAGGAGTGTGATAGGGGACCCCTGTGAAGATCAGTGAGTGGCAAGGAGGTGCCGCTCACAGTTGGAGTATCCCTTCTCCACGTCCGTGAGTATCCTGGAGGAGTAGACCACTGGTCTCAGCCGGCTGTGCCGCTCTTGGAGCAGTACTGCACTCAGGCTGTCCCCACTGGCTGCTACCTCCAGGAAAAACTCTTAACCCCATCGATGGCCCCTAGAGCTGGTGCGGTCTGCAGGTCTTTCTTGAATTGGATAAATGCTGCCTCACAATCTTCTTCCCGTTCCACTCACTCCCTTGTGTCGGAGTCGGAGCAGAGGGGCTGCGGTGGCTGCATAATCCTCAATGAAATCTCTGCAGTACCCGGTTAGCCCTAGAAGAGATCTTACTCCTGTTACTGTGTTGGGGGTGGGTAACTTCTGCACTGCTTCCCTTCTAGCTTTGTCTATGGCTCTTTCCCCAGCGTGCACAGCCAGTCCCAGGAATTTTACTTCCTTCAGGCCGATCTGTGCCTTCTTGGGGTTTACTTTAAATCCCTTTTCTTTCAGCAGCTCCAGCAGTTCAACCAGCAGTGGGCCATGCTCCTCCCCCTCATCGGTGAACAGGAGCAGGTCATCTACATATTGTACCAGCTGCTGGGGTCTGCTGAAACTCTTTAAACAGTTTGCCATACACTGATGGCAAATACTGGGGCTGTTGTGGAAGCCCTGAGGGAGGCAGTTCCAAGTGTATTGCTGTCCTTTAAAGGTAAAAGCAAACTTGTACTGATCTTCCCTTCTTAAAGGTATGGACCAGAACCATTGGAAATATCCAGCACCGTGAAGGTGGTCGCGGAGGCTGGGATACTTCCAATGAGGTCGGTGACAACAGCAACAGTGGGTGCACAGGCGGGGATGTTACGGTTGAGTACTCGATAGTCCACCGTGGCTCTCCAGGAGTTGTCCGGTTTCTTAACCGGCCACAATGGAGAGTTCACATGGGTAGCTATTGGTCTCAATACCCCCTGTTTAACTAGCGAACCGAAGGCTGTTTACATGTCTTCCTCCGCCTCCCTGGGAAGTTGTACTGTTTCTGTGGTCGGGTCATGGGGTCCCCATCTATGCTAACCTCAACCCTGTTTATTCTTCCACAGTCGTGTTTGTGAGTGGCAAAAGCTGCAGGGTTTTTCCTCACATATTCTTGGTATTCTATCGGGGTGTTACTGACCAGTGATTCAAGGTCATAACCCTTCTTTGTTTTCATGGTGCACACTGTCCAGCTTCCCTGTTTTCCCGGGATAACCATCACCTCACTCTCCTATCCCCAAAGACAGTGGTTTCTTAAATCCACTAGGATCTCGTGGCCTCGGATGAAGTCAGCCCCCAGGATCCCTCTCCCTTCCTGCTCCCACTTCATCAGGACACATGTCCACCTAGTGTGGAGTGTACCTCAATGAATGGAGAGCGGAATGGAGAATGAGCCAGTCTGTTCAGTGCCTGTGAAACCCACCAAGCTGTAGGGGACCCCGTTAGACAGAGGTGAGGTGGCGGGGTTAGCTGCATAGACAAGGGTGCTTGAGGCACCGGTGTCCAGCAGGTAAGTCCCTTTCACCTTTTCCACTTCCATCTGTACAGTCGGTCTCCCCCACGCATCATACTCGAGGGAATACAGGTGGACAGGCTGTGCCTGTCCTAGTCACGGTTTTGGTTGGGAGGGGCAGATGGGATCTCGGTACCGGTGGCTACCTTCCCAGGGCCATCTAACATGGCCAGGTGTTATTACTATTGTAACAACACATCATCATTAGGGTAAAACTAACCTGTCTCAAGATGGTTAAGAAGGTATCGAATGAGTGGGGAGGGACTGGCTTATCTGTCTTGGCCTTTTTGGCCGGGGCTGGAGAACTCTTTCCTGTGCTAATCTTCCAAGGATTTTTACAATCCCTTCTCCAGTGTCCACTCTTTCCGCACCCGAAACAGGTATGTTGTGTATCGGAGGGGTTGCCCCCCTCATGGCGCCATTCCCTCTTATCTTGGTTGGGTCGGATTTCGTGAACTCTTCCCTTTTTTGCGAACACTTCCCTCCCTCTGCCGTTTCTGTAAGCTAAGGTCAGTTGCCTAAGCACTCCCTGTTCGGTGGCTTGGGGATCTCTTGGGTCGAACCAGGCCTGAGCCTTGGTTCTTATTCTGGGTAAACTGTTAGCTACTAGGTATCGGAGCCAGTGTGCGAACTCGTCCGGGTTTAAGTGATCTCTGTCTATTTCCCCACTACAGGTGCTTTGGTTCACAGGCCACAGTCGGTCTGCGAAGGCATGGGGGTTTCCCCTGTGAGCTGCACCGTTTTCTCCACTCTGGAGAAGGGACTTCCGTCATTGCAGCCCATGGCTTCTAAAATGTCTTTCTGGATAACAACAAGTGTTCTCAGTCCCCTTTTGCTCTCAGTAGAGAGGGACTGGTACAGTTTGCTGTCCAGAGATAGGAGGAGCATCTTTGCCATTTCTGCATCATCGCACCCATTAATATCTCCTGCCTGTTCCACTTCCACAAAGTGAACCGAGGGGTCTCCCTTTGGAGTTAGCTTTTCCAGGTGGCTTATCATAGCTCTAATCTGTTGGGGAGTGTGGGGGACCACAAACTGACTTTCCAGGGGCCCTGAACCCCCGGCAAGGGTGGGCGGGCCAAACTTCTGTTGTCGGACTGGGCACATTGACCCTGGTTCTGGCTCTCCCTGTTCTGGCTCGCCCACCCCTCCTCCCTGCTGCCAGACTGAGCTTAAACTCAGTGCCACAGGTGGTGGTGGTTCACTATCCCTGTCTGCCTCACAACTTGTTCACCGCTCCTGCTGCTGAACCGGTGTAGTCAATGGTGCCACAGGTGGTGGTCGAACGGTTTCCTCCTTCTCTTCCAGGTTTACCTGGGGCGTACCCGGGCTTATTAGGCATACCATGCCTTTTGCCTTGGACAGAACAAGGTTTAAACTTTTAATTTGTTGCTGGCAGGGACTGTGGTCTCCCGATTCAAACCCATTTATACGCTGTCTGCACATCTTTTAATCTTTCCTGGAACTCTTTTACTTGTAGGGTGAGGCAAGTGCTTCCCTCCCTCAGTGACTTTTCATTACTTTTGGCCTCGGTAAGCTGACATTGAAAATAGTCCTGACTGTTTTTAAACCTTTTCATTATCTGGGTCCTTTCCTGTTTTAGCTTACGGAGTTCTCCCCATAATCTTTCTTCTGCCACAACCCTTTCTTGGTAATTCTCTGCGCATTCCCATAACTCTGCCTGTAGTGTCTCATTGGTTTTGTCTAGGAGTTGGACCTGTCACTGTAGACAGACCAACCAAATTGCCTTCTTTACTGCTTCTTTGTGATCCTTGCTTGCTGTCCATTGGGCTGCAGCTTCAGCTGGACGCTCAGCGCGCAATAGATCAAGCACCCATTCTTTAGTGACATTCACTTTCTTATACAATTGGAGGAAATCCTCTCTTCCATCTTGGTTCTTTGCCCCAAACCAGCAGTCTATGCATCACACCCCTTGTACCAGAGTCCTGTCAGGGTCGTCATTTTGTAAGGGGGTGGTCCCGGGGGTCAGGTTCACACCTGATCAACTTGAGCAGTTCGAATCGCTCCCACTCCCTTGGATTCTAGACTCTGGATTTATTTGGGGGATGTGATAAAGTGCAAAGGGCAACTGGTTTGCCGATTTTATTACAGACAAGAAAATACAAGGACAAACTTATAATCACTCTAATAAAGAATACATTACACATTCAAAGGGGGTTACAGTAAAAATTACACTTCCCATCTCTTAATAGCTAATCCTAGCTAGGTTAGACTCCAGGGCAGGCAGAAACTATGCTTCCAACCTGTGTGTGTTTGTGATGTCGTACTGAAAACATAACATTGGTGATGAGGATGGGATAATCGGATAACTCAGGTGAAATTTTTGTTGATGGAAGATTCACCCAACTGACAGACTTTGAGAGCTTCTCTGTTTTGATGAACAGCTAAAAATCCAAGGTAAATTACAAGCACACTTGGCTGAACTGCCAGAGTCCAGATGGCCGTGCCTATGGAAATAATAGGGCACTTGGAGGAGTTTCAATGCGACCGAAGGTTTTGGAGCAGCTAGAAATGTTTTTCGCCGCAAATAGTATCATCGAAGTCCCTGATGATGAAAACCATTACCGTTGTTGGAAAGAAAACGAGCTATTTTCTTAATTGAAGCAGGGCCCGAGATGTATGAAACCCTGAAAAAGTCGCTTGTGCCTGTCACGTCAAAGGACATGCCACGGAGATTCTAACTAAGCACTACAGTCCTAAGTCCCTGGAAATTGCTGAAAGTTCTCGTTTCGGAATACGTGATCAGTTAACCGATGAAAATATCAGTGAGTACATTGTAGCAGTAAAAAAGCTATCCATTCACTGTAATTTTGGAAACTTTCAGGACTGAGTAGTCCATAACCGCTTTGTTTGTGGGATGAAAAATGATGCGATCCGAAGAAAATTATTGACAACTCCTAACTTGACTTTTGATTTAGCTTGTCAGACAGCTATGTCAATGGACATGGCCAAACAATATTCCCAAGAATTTCGTACTGTTTCCAGTCATCAGACAACTGAGGTGAATCACCTGCAGGTTAAAAGTAAAAGGCAGTTGGGCTCCAAGGGCTCAGAAACTGGCAATGGTCACAGAGCATTGAAGTCCTGCTATTGGTGCCTGGGACAACACATTGCTCTAAGTTGTCCACATGTGAAAGAAGAGTATTTCTTCTGCAAGAAAACTGGGCATCTTGCGAAGGCATGCCGACTAAAGAGTAAACCAATTTTCAAAGCTATAAATAGAAATCCCCAGAGACTGCATAGCATGGAAGAAAAGCAACAGAACAAGGAGGTTTTAGAGCTACACATCATCAGGAACACGAGGGTGTCCAACAGCGATTCGAAAAGTATCATCCACGTAGATGTTGCAGGAACCATTATAGGAGTACTCATGGAAATCGACACTGGTGCATCCATGAGTGTAGTACCAGAATCGCTATACCTCGACAAATTGCGAGATTTCCCATTGGAGAAAACCAAGATACAGCTACGAGGCTACTCTGGAGAGAACATTCCTATGGTAGGTCATATCACCGTACCGTTGAAATACAAGGATCAATTTCAGAACTTGCCTCTCTTAGTAGTGGCAGGAGACTAGCCTGCCTTACTAGGAAGAAATTGGTTGGAATCACTGAAGCTGGACTGGATTGAGATTTTTCGTGTTTAAACGAGATTTGCATCGAAGGATGATATCATCAAAAAGTATCCGAAGGTGTTCTGTGCAATAGGCAGTCCAATCCAAGGCTTCAAGGTGAGTGTCAGGGTATAGAAGGACACTAGACCAGTTTACTGCAAGCCACGTCCCCTACCATATGCACTCAAGGAGAAAGTTGAGCAAGAACTCAAAAATCTGGGGACTGAGAACATTATCTCTAAAATTGATGTATGTTGTTGTTGTACCTAAGTCCGATGGTAAGGTAAGGTTGTGTGGTGATTATAAAGTAACCAGAAACCAGGTAACAGCCAAAGATATTCATCCATTCTTTATTCATAGAAATGACTTATCAGTCGATAAAGATTGTATCATGTGGGATGCAAGATTGGTTAAACCAAATAACTTCAGGTCCAAATTATTCGGAGAACTTCATGACCAGCACCTGCGAATGTGCTTGACCAAGAGTTTTGCAAGCAGTTACTTATGGTGGTTAGGTCTAGATAAAGATATAGAGTACATCATCAGTCAGTGTACAACATGTCAATCGGTAAGCAAGAAACCACCATCAGTACCATTACAGGCATGGAAATAGCCTCCCAGGGTGTGGCACAGGATACATATTGATTTTGCTGAGCTAGAAGGACAGCAATTGTGCATTTTGATTGATAGCCATTCAAAGTGGATAGAGATGTTTCCAATGCAGAAAATAACAAGTAAATCATTAGACATATTGCAAAGATTATTTTCTTCATTTATTCTCCCAGAAGAAATTGTTTCTGATGATGGACCACAATTTTGTTCAGAAGAATTTGCACAGTTCACGAGCAAAAATGGTGTGAAACTTACCAAGGTTCCACTGTACCACCCTGCTTCAAACGGTGCAGCAGAGCACACAGTACAAATTGTAAAACGTGCCCTCATCAAACAGATGTTGGATCCAAATCCAAAGGAATGACTGTTGTCATTGGACCACAAATTCGCTAATTTTCTAATTACGTATTGTAATACTCCTCATACAGCTACTGGTAGAACACCAGCAGAGTTGTTTTTCAAATGACAGCCATGAACCAGATTCTTCTTGTTAAAACCAAACTTGGCACAGTGCGTAGAAGAGAAAGATTTAAGACAGAAAGAGAATCATGATAGAGGTAGAGTAAAAGAGGGAAGTGTGAAATTAAATCAGAAGGTGAGAGTGAAGAAACAACACCCTTAAATGGTTATAGTGGTTACCAGGAAGAGTGGTGAAGATATGTGGTCCTCGCGCATATTTGGTCAAGATGTTTGATCATGGAAAGGTTAGGTTTGTTCAAATTGATCATATTTTACCTACAGACGTGCAAGACGTTGAAGGTTGGAATGATTCGATTATTTCTGACTCATAAGATAGTTTTGATACAAGTAAAGTACTCATAGCATATCCTACCTCAAATGTACTGGAAACAAATCCAAGAGAAAGTCAGAAATTAAGTCTGGGTCCGAGTCAGGCAGACAGTCTGAAGTTGTTGAGAGTTCAAATGTAGATCAAGGGCATCCCTTGGAGGAAAACTTTCCTCAGGATCAGCCTAGAATGAGTCTAAGTTCGACACCATGTTTGGAACCTTCTGTTCGACAGTGAAGTTATCCTCTTCGAAACAGAAAACCAGTGGTTAAGCTTGATTTGTAAATATGGCAAAATAAATCCATATCTTTTGTTATGTATAACCATGCAAGTTATGTACGATGATTGTTTGTTATAATTACTTCATTAAAGAGGGAGAAGTGTAATATATGTAGCTCCACCCAGTGGACTACTGCTCCACCCAGTGGACTACTGTGGCATTGCAGCCATTGCTGTTTACAACAATAAAGAGGGAACAAGTCATGTGACAGGTTCCTGAAGTTATCAGCCATCTTAAAGTCTGTGTGTTTGTGAGGTCGTACCGAAAACATAACACAAACCACCCACAGGTGCCATATTTCTCTTTCACTTAAGGTCATCTTTACTTCCCAAACTGACTGCAGGCATTCACATATGACCAGAAGCCATCATTTCATCCTAACAATAGTCACTCTCTGCCTTCCTCCATTGCTTCTGAACAGCAATTTACTCACTCAACCTCAAATGTAGTGCTAACATTTACTTCAAATACACTCCTGATCATCCTTTGTGACACACATTTTCACCCTCAGCCTCACAATGCCCTGCAAAGCGAACACAAATTTATTTTCTTTGCAAGGAGATAATTTTTTTTGCTTTACACACAATTACACAAACAAATACTTTGAAAAAGCTCACCCAACAACTGACAGAGAATACTTTGAATTAATTCACTGCTGTGCGATGGGTTACTACTTCTGCACCACTCTGCTTGCCAGCATTGCCTTGTTTAATAAGAACATAAGAAATAGGAACAGGTGTAGGCCATACGGCCACTCAAGTCTGCTCCGCCATTCAATAAGATCATGGCTGATCTGATCATGGACTCAGCTCCACTTCCCCGCCCGCTCCCCATAACTCCTTATTCCCTTATCGTTTAAGAAACTGTCTATTTCTGTCTTAAATATATTCAATGCCCCAGCTTCCACAGCTCTCTGAGGCAGCGAATTCCACAGATTTACAACCCTCAGAGAAGAAATTTCTCCTCCTCTCTGTTTTAAATGGGCGGCCCCTTATTCTAAGATCATGTCCTCTAGTTCTAGTCGCCCCTATCAGTGGAAACATCCTCTCTGCATCCACCTTGTCAAGCCCTCTCATAATCTTATACGTTTCGATAAGATCACCTCTCATTCTTCTGAATTCCAATGAGTAGAGGCCCAACCTACTCAACCTTTCCTCAGAAGTCACCCCCCTCACCCCCGGAATCAACCTACTGAACCTTCCCTGAACTGCCTCCAAAGTAATTATATCCTTTCGTAAATATGGAAACCAAAACTGCACGCAGTATTCCAGGTGTGGCCTCACCAATACCCTGTCTAACTGTAGCAAGACTTCCCTGCTTTTATACTCCATCCCCTTTTTTCAATCGACTGAAAAATCTGTTGAAACACCGTGATGCTGCACTTGTGAGCAACTGACCTCGTGTGCCCACACTGCCCCCTAGCTGCAAAACACCCTCTTGGCCAGCTTTCCCTTCTGTGCCTTCACGTGAGACTGTCTTTACTTTGCAAATGGACAGCAGGAATTCCCCGTACTACTCGTTGCCATTACTTGATACTTTCCGAAGTGTCTCTCAGCCTCACTGCGTTGGTTGTGGACAACAATTGAACGAGTTATGAAAATGTTGATCTTGCTGCTAGCAGAGAATGGTTTCGATCCATTGACCTCTGGGTTATGGGCCGAGCACACTTCCGCTGCACCACTCTGCTCAGTTACTGCAAGCTAATATTCCACTAGATCTGCATTGTAAACCACACACAGGTGCCACACTTCTCTCTCACTTAAGGTCATTTTTACCTCCACAAGAGACAAAAAGTAAAAAGAATCGAAATCAAAGTGACGTCACAGCCAAGCAGGTAAGCGATTGATTGGTCAGTATTATTCTTTCTTTTTTTATTATTAGCTAAAATAGAACCGGACCAATTGGACTGGCCCACTCGTTGAACTCAACCAGCGTGATGATGCCCTCTCGTTGCAGCCTGTCCAGCTCGTTAGCCATGAAGTGTTGGTCGAGTCGCTGCTCGAAGGCCTCCCAATCGTCCCCTTCTGAGAATTCATCTAGGATACCAACAGTTCTCTGCATTTTTGCGTGATGGCCAGTTGTTATGTTTATAATAAAGTGGTGTAACTGAGACTTGAGTAAGTGTGACCTTAGTTCCTTTATTCTAACTCCAGAGTGTCCATACAGCATGGGAGGCCTGCTTAAATACAGTGCTCCCAAGGGATACTGGGATCCCTTGGGACTCCAACAGGTACACCCTCAGGTGGCGGTATAATACTGGTTACATAGGGTTGCATACATAACAGAAACCCTCACCACTTTTAAGAGATGGTTGGATGGGCACTTGGGGTGCAGTAACCTGCAGGATTACGGACCTAGAGCTGGGAATTGGGATTAGACTGGATGACCTTTTGTTGGATGGTGAAGTACTGGTAAGTACTGCAGGGAATAGAATACGGCCAGGGTGATCTCCTGGACTAGTTTCGATCGCCTGGATGGGTTGGAGGGGAATTTTCCGATTTTTTTTCTCCCTAAATTGGCCTGGGTTTTTATCTGGTTTTTGCCTCTCCCAGGAGATCACATGGCTCCGATTGGGGTGGAGTGTAGATGTTTTTAGTATAAGGGGTGTCGCAGTTGTGTGAGGCAGACTGGTTGGGCTGGGTGCTCTTTGCCTTTCCGTAATTTTTCATAGGTTTATATGCTGCTGACCAAGCGCCATGCGGCTCTTTGTCGGCCGGCGCAGACACGAATGGCCGAAATGGCTTCCTTCTGCGCTGTAAATTTCTATGTTTCTATGTATTTATCATGAGGGGGCTTGACAAGGTGGATGCAGAGAGGCTATTTACACATAGGAGAAACTAAAACTAGGGGACATAGTCTCAGAATAAGGGGCCGCCCATTTAAAACTGAGATGAGGAGGAATTTCTTCTCTCAGAGGGTTGTAAATCTGTGGAATTCTCTGCCCCTGTGGAGGCTGGGTTATTGAATATATTTAACGCGTAGACAGATTTTTGAGCGATAAGGGAGCGGGCAGGTAAGTGGAGTCCATGATCAGATCAGCCATGATCGTATTGAATGGCGGAACAGGCTCGAGGGGCCAAATAGCCGACTCCTGCTCCTATTTCTTATGTTCTTATGTTCATATGACTAGGAGCCATCTTTTCATCCTACCAAAAGTTACTCTCGGCCTTTCTGCTATTGCTTCTGTAAGGGTTTCTGATACACACAGTTCTTTGACTTCAGGATTTATGAGCAAAATACACACGGCACAGGGTTTTGGCTCAACCTTGGATTTGTTTATTTATTGAACATACACACCATTACCTCCCCAGTATAAATCCCTATGATTTATATCGGAATAACAAAACCCAAAATACAAACCCCTACACAACGATAATTTGCACCGACACAGTGTGACACAGTTAAACCTGTCCGTGATTCGACTGTCACATATAAAATTACACAGACAACATCACAGAAACCCTTCTATGATTTGACTGAAACATACAATACCCAATCGTCGGTTGTTTCCTGATGTGGATTGTAGGCCTGGACCGTAGTTACCAGCTTGCATCCTTCTTGTCGACTGTCCAAACACACCGCCCTTCCTCCATCGAAGTGGCTCTTCTTTATACACAATCCAACTTGCAATATCATGAAACTGATTTCCTGTTGCCCTCATGTGAAGACGATGGCAGTATTAAATGTGTGAATGTCACAAGCAGAAACACTCTTGATGCTAATTGTCCCTTGTTTAGGGTCACTGTCCATGATTACCTTGACTACAGCCTGTCTGTATGATAAGGTCTTCCCAAGGTGACTGCCTATTTAGATTTTGGTTTCTAGTAGTATTCGTGTTCAAATGGTTCATGGATCCAGCCCATTGTCTGGGCCTATACTGGTACCAGCCTGCCTGGGGCTATGGTCAAATGTATGGGGCCAGAGCCTCCACTGTTTTTGCATGCTTAATGCCCACTTATTGCCCATTTTAATGCTTAAATGACATATAACGCCCATATATCACCCATTTTGGCACAAAATGGAAACTGTTGGGCATTTTTCGGAAACTTATCGGCGAGCGTTACTTTCCCCATGTGCGTAACGGCGGGAAAAATATTACCACTCGTCCACTTTTTTGATGCGGAATCATCAGAATGGGGGAAATCAATGCCCATAATATTGCCCAGCGTTACTTTTTGCACAGAATTATCGCCGAGATTCAATAATATCGCCCGCCCACTTATTTTTGTCGTAAAGAGCACATCTGGTGAAACTAACGCCCAGGAGATCGGCCACCGTCACTTTCACCACCTCACAAACATATCGCCCACAATATCGCTCGCCCAACAAACGCCCAGAAAAAGAGGAACTGTTCCGAATGAACGCCAGCGGTGTGGCTGGCATTTTTAACATCGCACTCTGACGTGAGGAGCTGATATCTGAATGATTTACCTGAAAGAGCATTGATGTGAGTGACAACGCTGACACACTGCTGTGTGTGTGCAGCTCAGACATCAATGGTGCCCATCATCTTGGTGCCAGTTAAAGTTTACGTTGATTGATGTTAAGTTATATTTAACCCTTTCATGTTAAGGAATCACCAGTGTGGAAAAGTGCAGCTGTCTGAGACAATGCACAACAAGGTTATGTTCAAGAACAAAAGTTTTGTACCAACATTGGTCTGAAATCATAAGTATCACAGCCAATAACACCCAACCCCCACCCACACTCCACCTTTTCCACCATTGACATCAATCAAATGGTCAACATGTCCAGCAACACAGAATACAAAGGCAAAGCAGGAGCGTGGTCCCCAGTCCCCATATATTGCAATAAATTACATACACCCAGATAGAGATATAACACAGCCAACACCTGCAGACATGCACCTCACTTTCCTTACCCCCTCCCCTTCTTCTCCCCACCTCTACCCCTTCCCCTACTCGCTCCATGGCGCCTGACTGAGGAGCTCCTCAGGCAGTGCATCATTGGGGGGGGATGAAGGCAGATGCAGTCGTTGCACGGGTACGGGAGCGGGTACTAGAGCCGAGGGGGCAACATTCTCTGATGCAGAAGCAGGATCTTGGTCCTTGCTCTCACCTGTCATTCGCAGTGGTGGTGCGGAACCTAGGGATGGAGTGCCGTGCTCGGGGACCACTGGGAGGCATGTGCCAGCAGTGTTACTGTCTATTGCATCAAGGGCCTCTGCCATCCGCGGAATGTACTCGGTCATGGTGGCCAGCTGTCGGGATATGCCCCCAGTGCTTCGATAAGCTGGTCACCAATGTCTACAATCCTCCTGGATGTTGCAAGGAGATCATTTCTTTTGCTTTACACATCACGTTTCGCAATTATACAAACAAATACTTTGAAAAAGCTCACCTAACAACTGACAGAGAATACTTTGAATTCATTCACTGCTGTGCGATGGGTTACTACTTCTGCACCACTCTGCTTGCCAGCATTGCCTTGTTTAAGTGAGCAATACTCACTGCTCCACCTTCCAATTTGAAGCCATCACATCAAGTAATCTTTCCTTTGTAAATTGATGTAGCCATTACACATACTATCACCCATCACTTCTAGTGGTTGAGAGCAATTTTTTCAGTCAACTGCAAATATATTGGCAAAATCTGTTGAAACACCGTGATGCTGCGCTTGTGAGCAGTTGACCTCGTGTGCCCACACTGCCCCCTAGCTGCAAAACACCCTCTTGGCCAGCTTTCTCTTCAGAGCCTTCACCGAAGACTGTTTACTTTGCAAATGGACTGCAGGAATTCCCCGTACTACTCGTTGCCATAACTTGACCCTTTCCGAAGTATCTCTCAGCCTCACTGCGTTGGTTGTGGACAACAATTGAATGAGTTATGAAAAAGTTGATCTTGCTGCTAGCAGAGAATAGTTTCAATCCATTGACTTCTGGGTTATGGGCCCAGCACACTTCTGCTGCTCAGTTGCTGCAGACTAATATTCCACTGGATCTGCATTGCAAACCACCCACAGGTGCCACATTTCTCTTTCACTTAAGGCCATCTTTACCTCCCAAATTGACTGCAGGCATTCACATAGAGTTCGGAGGAGCAATCATCGCGAGACCTGACCGGGTGTGGGGCGTGAAAAGGCAGTGGCAGATCGGGAGGAACTATCTGCAGCAGAGACAAAAAGTAAAAAGCATCGAAATCCAAGTGTGACGTCACAGCCAAGCAGGTAAGCGATTGGCTGTTCGATTGGTGAGTATTTTTCTTTCTTTTTTTTAAAACCTTGGACATTGGTGTAAGTTAGGAGCTGCAATAAAATAGATAAGTGATATTTATCAGCTAAAACACCTAATTCATTAAATCAGTTGTTTGCTGAGTAGCGGCTGGGTGTGTTTTGCTCAGGTTTAGAGTTTATTTCTGCTTGATAGTTCCGAGTGTAACTAGAGGGATGGCAGGACAGCTCAGTCCCGTGGAGTGTACATCCTGCGGCATGTGGGAAATCCTGGACACTTCTCACAGCCGGGGCGACCACGTGTGCAGGAGGTGTCTCCAGCTGCACCAACTCAAGCTCCGTGTTTTGGAGCTGGAGCAGCGGCTGGAGTCACTGCGGTGCATCCACGAGTCTGAGAGCTACGTGGATAGCATGTTTCTAGAGGTGGTCACCCCGCAGCTTAACAGTGTGGAGGTAGAGAGGGAGTGGGTGACAGAAGAGGAGGACTAGGCAGGTAGTACAGGAATCTTGAGTCCTTCTCGCTCTCCAACCGGTATTCTCTTCTGAGTACCGGTGGGGGCGATGGTGCCTCTGGGGAATGCAGCCAGAGCCAAGTCCACAGCACCATGGGTGGCTCAGCTGCACAGGGGGTTGGGGGGACGGGGGAGGAAGAAGAATGGAAAAGCTATAGTGGTAGGGGATTCAATAGTCAGGGGAGTAGACAGGTGTTTCTGTGGCTGTAGATGTGACTCCAGGATGGTATGTTGCCTCCCTGGTGCCACGGTCAAGGATATCACCGAGCGGTTGCAGGGCATTCTGGGGGGGAGAGGGTGAACAGCCAGAGGTCGTGGTCCATATCGGGACCAATGACATAGGTAGAAAGAGGGATGAGTTTAGGGAGCTAGGAGAGAGATTTAAAAAGTAGGACCTCAAAGGTAATTTCTGGATTACTCCCAGTGCCACGAGCTAATGAGTACAGAAATAGGAGGATAGAGCAGATGAATGCGTGGCCAGAGAGATGGTGCAGGAGGGAGGGCTTTAGATTCCTGATGCATTGGGACCGCTTCTGGGGGAGGTGGGACCTGGACACATTGCACCTCAACAGAGCTGGGACTAATATCCTCGCGGAGGGGGTTTGCTAGTTCTGTTGGGGAGGGTTTAAACTAGCTTGGCAGGGGGATCGGAACCCGAGAATAGATTCAGTAGGGAGGGGTGTACAGCTGGAATTGGAAAGCAAAAATGTAGAAGGTGAATTTGAAGGACAGAGGAAACAAGCAGGAAAAAATGGTAAAAAAACAAATTTAGAAGCTCTTTGTCTAACTGCTGGTAGCATTCGTAACAAAATGGATGAGTTGACGGCACAAATAGATACAAATGTGTATGATCTGATAAATATTACAGAGACGTGGTTGCAAGGTGACTAGGACTGGAAACTAAATATTCAGGGGTATTTGACAATTTGGAAGGACAGACAGAAAGGAAAAGGAGGTTGGGTAGCACTGTTAATAAAGGATGGGATCAGTGCGTTAGTGAGAAATGCTATTGGTTCAGAGGATCAAGACGTTGAATCAGTTTGGATGGAGATAAGGAATAATAAAGTGAAAACGTTAGTGGTGGGCGTAGTCTATCGGCCCCCTAACAGTAGCTACACCAAAGAGCTCATATCAGTCATTGGAAGTGCGGCAGTGAAGGTATCGTATGATGGAGCTGTGCATGACCTATCATTGTGGATTGTTCCAGGCAATGGCCCAACGCTGTTTGGCAGAAGCTGGCTAGAAAAGATTAAATGGAATTGGAACGACATCATAGCACTATCTTCAGTGAATGACGCCTCGTGTGCTCAAGTGCTGAGCAAGTTTCCCTCACTATTTGAACCAGGCATCGGCAACTTCACAGGTGCCCAGGTACTGATCCATCTAGTGCATGGCCATCCACCACAAGACTTGGGTGGTTCCGTACATGAGGGAGAAAGTCGAAATCGAACTGGACAGATTCCAACGTGAAGTAATCATATCGACAGGTCTTAAAAGAAGTGGCTGCAGAGATAGTGATTGTATTAAGTTCCTCCCTCCCTATTGGTTGTAATCTACCAAAATTCCCTGGATTTTGGGGAGTTCCGAGCGGATTGGGAAACCACAAATGTAATGACACTATTTAAAAAAGGAGGCAGACTGAAAGCAGGAAACTATAGACCTGTTAGCCCAGAAATTGCTGGGGTCCATTATTAAGGAAGCAGTAACAGGACACTTGGAAAAGCATGATTCAGAGTCAACATATTTTTATGAAAGGGAAATCATGTTTGACAAATTTGCTGGAGTTCTTTGAGGATATAATGAGTAGAGTGGATAAGTGGAGAACAGTGGATGTGGTGTATTTGGATTTCCAGAAGGCATTCGATAAGGTGCCACATAAAAGGTTACCGTACAAGATAAAAGTTCACAGGGCTGGGGTAATATATTCGCATCGATAGCTAACTAACAGAAAACAGAGAGTCAGGATAAATGTGTCATTTTCCGGTTGGCAAACAGTGACTAGTAGAGGTGCCGCAGGGATTGTTGCTGGGGCCTCAACTATTTCCAATTCATATTAATGACTTGGATGAATGAACCGAGTGTAATGTAGCCAAGTTTGCAGATGATACAAAGATGGGTGGGAAAGCAAATTGTGAGGAGGACAGAAAAAATCTGCAAAAGGATATAGACAGGCTAATTGAGTGGGCAAAAATTGGGCAGATGGAGTATAATGTTGGAAAATGTGAGGTTATCCACTTTGGCAGAAAAAATAAAGAAGCTAATTATTATTAAAATGGAGAAAAATTACACAATGCTGCAGTACAGAGGGATCTGGGGGTCCTTGTGCATGAAACACAAAAGGTTAGTTTTCAGGTACAGCAAGTGATCAGGAAGGCAAATGGAATATTGGCCTTTATTGCAAGGGGGATGGAGTATAAAAGCAGAGAAGTCCTGCTACAACAGTACAGGGAATTGGTGAGACCACACCTAGAGTACTGCGTACAGTTTTGGTTTCCATATTTAAGGAAGGACATACTTGCAGAGAAGGTTCACAAGGTTGATTCTGGAGATGAGGGGGTTGACTATGAAGATAGTTTGAGTAGGTTGGGCCTATACACATTGGAGTTCAGAAGAATGAGAGGTGATCTTATCGAAACATATAAGATAATGAGGGGCCTCGACAAGGTGGATGCAGAGAGGATATTTCCACTCATAGGAGAAAGTAAAACTAGGGGGCATAGTCTCAGAATAAGGACCCGTCCATTTAAAACTGAGAGGGTTGTAAATCTGTGGATTTCTCTGCCACAGAGAGCTGTGGAGGCTGGGTCTTGGAATACATTTACGGCCGAAATAGACAGATTTTTGAGTGATAAGGGAACAAAGGTAATGAAGAGCGGGCGGGGAAGTGGAGCTGAGTTCAGGATCAGATCAGCCATGATCTTATTGAATGGTGGAGCAGGCTCGAGGGGCCAAATGGCCGACTCTTGCTCCTATTTCTTATGTTCTTATGTTCAAGTTAATATTCCACTGGATCTGCATTGCAAACCACCCACAGGTGCCACATTTCTCTTTCACTTAAGGTCATCTTTACCTCCCAAATTGACTGCAGGCATTCACATATGACCAGGAGCTATCATTTCATCCTAACAATAGTCACTCTCCATTGCTTCTGAACAGCAATTTACTCACTCAACCCCAAATATACTGCCAACATTTACTTCAAATATACTCCTGATCATCCTTTGTGATGCACATTTTCACCCTCAGCCTCACAATGCCCTGCAAAGCGAACACAAATTTATTCCCTTTGCAAGGAGATCATTTCTTTTGCTTTATCCATCACTTTTCACAATTACACAAACAAATACTTTGAAAAAGCTCACCTAACAACTGGCAGAGAATACTTTGAATTCATTCACTGCTGTGCGATGGGTTACTACTTAGTCGACTGCAAATATATTGGCAAAATCTGTTGAAACACAGTGATGCTGCGCTTGTGGGCAATTGACCTTGTGTGCCCACACTGTCCCCTAGCTGCAAAGCAACCTCTTAGCCAGCTTTCCCTTCTGTGCCTTCACGTAAGAACATAAGAAATAGGAGCAGGAGTCAGCCATTTGGCCCCTTGAGCCTACACCGCCATTTAATATCATGGCTGATCTGATCATGGACTCAGCTCCACTTCCCTGCCCGCTCCCCATAACTCTTTACTCCCTCATTGCTCAAAATTTGCCTATCTCCAACTTAAGTATATTCAATGACCCAGCCTCCACAACTCTCTGGGGCAGAGAATTCCACACATTTACAACCCTCTGAGAGAAGAAATTCCTCCTCATCTCAGTTTTAAATGGGCGGCCCCTTATTCTAAGTCTATGCCCGCTAGTTTGAGATTCCCCCATTAATGGAAACATCCATCTGCATCTCCTTTATCGATTACCCTCATTATCTTATAAGTTTCAATAAGATCACCTCTCATTCTTCTGAACTCCAATGTGTATAGGCCCAACCTACTCAACGTTACTTCATAATTCAAACCCCTCATCTCTGGAATCAACCGAGTGAACCTTCTCTGAACTGCCTCCAAAGCAGTATATCTTCATTAAATAAAGAGACCAAAACTGTAAGCAGTACTCTAGGTGTGGTCTCCCCAGTATCCTGTACAGTTGTAGCAGGACTTCTCTGCTTTTATACTCTATCCCCCTTTGCAATAAAAGCCAACATTCTATTTGCCTTCCTAATTACTTGCTGTACCTGCATACTAACTTTTTAAGTTTCATGCACAACGACCCCCAGGTCCCTCTCTACTGCAGCACTTTGCAATTTTTCACCATTTAAATAATAATTTGCTTTTTTATTTTTCTGCCAAACTGGATAACCTCACATTTTCCCACATTATACTCCATCTGCCAAATTTTTGCCCACTCACTTAGCCTGTTTGCAGATTTTTTATGTTCTCCTCACAATTTGCTTTCCCACCCATCTTTGTTTCATCAGCAAACTTGGCTACATTATACTCGGTCCCTTCATCCAAGTCATTAATAAATAGTTGAGGCCCCAGCACCGATCCCTGCGGCACCCCACTAGTCACTGTTTGACAACCAGAAAATGACACATTTGTCCCAACTCTCTGTTTTCTGTTCGTTAGCCAATCCTCTATCCATGCTAATATATTACCTCTAACCCCGTAAGCTTTTATCTTGTGAGTTAACTTTTATGTGGCACCTTATCGAATGCCTTCTGGAAGTCCAACTACACCACATCCACTGGTTTCCACTTATCCACCTGCTCGTTACATCCTCCAAGAACTCCAGCAACTTTGTCAAACATGATTTCCATTTGATAAATCCATGCTGGCTCTGCTTAACTGAATTTTGGTTTTCCAAATGTCCTGCTACTGAACCCTTAATAATGGACTCCAGCATTTTCCCAACGGCAGATGTTAGGATAACTGGTCTATAGCTTCCTGCTTTCTGTCTGCCTTCTGTTTTATATTTGCGGTTTTCCAATCAGTTGGGACCTCCCCAGAATCTAGGGAATTTTGGTTGACTGTCGCTTCAGCCACTTCTTTTAATACCCGAGGATGTAAGCCATCATGTCCAGGGGACTTGTCCGCCTTTAATCCCTTTATTTTACCGAGTACTACTTCGTTACTGATAGTGATTATATTAAGTTCCTCGATACCTATCGCCCATTGATTATCCACTATTGGGATGTTTGTAGTGTCTTCTACCATGAAGAACGAGAAAAAATATTTGTTCAAAGTCTTTGCCATTTCCCTGTTCCGCATTATTAATTCCCCAGTCTCATCCTCCAGGGGACCAACATTTACTTTAGCCACTCTTTTTTTCCTTTTTATGTACCTGTAGAAACTTTTACTGTCTATTTTTATATTTTGTGCTAGATTACTTTCATAATCTATCTTCCCTCTCTATTATTTTTTAAGTCGTTCTTTGCTGGCTTTTAAAAGTTTCCCAATCCTCTGGTCTACCACTGGTCTTGGCCACACTGTATGCCTTTGTTTTCAATTTGATACCATCCCTTATTTCCTTAGATAACCACAGATGGTTATCCCTTCTCTTACAGTCCTCCAATTTGAAGCCATCACGTCAAGTAATCTTTCCTTTGTAAATTGATGCAGCCATTACACATACTATCAGTTGTCATCATATTATCGTGCCACAAGTCCATTTCCACCCATCACTTTTGGAAATTGCCACCCCAGCCGCACTCCTTGCGACCCCAGCCGCACTCCTTGCGACCCCAGCCGCACTCCTGACAACTTCAACCGCACTCCTTGCGACACCAACCTCACTTCTTGCGACCCCAACCGACTCCTTGCGACCCCAGCTGCACTCCTTGCGACCCCAACCGACTCCTTGCGACACCAGCTGCACTCCTTGCAACCCCAACCGCACGCCTTGCAACCCCAACCGCATGCCTTGCAACCCCATCTGCACTCCTTGCAACCCCAACCGCACTCATTGCCACACCAACCGCACGCCTTGCAACCGCAGCCGCAGTCCTTGCAACCCCAGCCGCACTCCTTGCAACCCCAACCGCACTCCTTGCAACTCGAGCCGGACACCTTGCAACCGCAGCCGCACTCCCTGCAACCCCAGCCGCACTCCTTGCAACCGCAACCGCAACCGCATGCCTTGCAACGCCAACCGCACTCCTTGCAACGCCAATCGCACGCCTTGCAACCCCAACCGCACTCCTTGAAACCGCAGCCGCACTCCCTGCAACCCCAGCCGCACTCCTTGCAACCGCAACCGCAACCGCATGCCTTGCAACCCCAACCGCACTCCTTGCAACCCCAGCCGCGCTACTTGCAACTCCAACCGCACGCCTTGCAACCCCAACCGCACTCCTTGCAACCCCAACCACACGCCTTGCGACCCCAACCGCATGCCTTGCGACCCCAACCGCACTCCTTGCAAACCCAACCACACTCCTTGCAACCCCAACCGCACTCCTTGCTACCCCAACCACACGCCTTGCAACCCCATCCGCACCCTTGACAACTTCAACCGCACTCCTTGCGACACCAACCTCACTTCTTGCGACCCCAACCGACTCCTTGTGACCCCAGCCGCACTCCTTGCGACCCCAACCGACTCCTTGCGACACCAGCCGCACGCCTTGCAACCCCATCTGCACTCCTTGCAACCCCAACCGCACTCATTGCACACCAACCGCACTCATTGCACACCAACCGCACTCATTGCACACCAACCGCACTCATTGCCACACCAACCGCACGCCTTGCAACCCCAACCGCACGCCTTGCAACCGCAACGGCACTCCTTGCAACCCCAACCGCACTCATTGCACACCAACCGCACTCATTGCCACACCAACCGCATGCCTTGCAACCCCAACCGCACGCCTTGCAACCCCAACCGCACGCCTTGCAACCGCAACAGCACTCCTTGCAACGCCAACCGCACTCCTTGCGACCCCAACCGCACTCCTTGCTACCCCAACCGCACGCCTTGCAACCCCAGCCGCACTCCTTGCAACCGCAGCCGCATGCCTTGCATTCCCCACCCAACTCTCCTTGCGACCCCAACCGCACTCCTTGCGACCCCAACCGCACTCCTTGCGAACCTAACCGCACTCCTTGCGACCCCAACCGCAGTCCTTGCGACCCCAACCGCACTCCTTGCACTCCAACCGCACGCCTTGCAACCGCACCCGCACTCCTTCGAACCCGAACCGCACTCCTTGCACTCCAACCGCACTCCTTCCAACCCGAACCGCACTCCTTGCACTCCAACCGCACTCCTTGCAACCCCAACCGCACTCTTTGCAACCCCAACCGCACACCTTGCGACCACAACCGCACACCTTGCAACAACAACCGCACTCCTTGCAACCCCGACCATACTCCTTGCGACCCCAAACGCACTCCTTGCGAACCAAACTGCTATCCTTGCGACCCCAACCGACTCCTTGCGACCCCAGCCGCACTCCTTGCGACCCCAGCCGCACTCCTTGCGACCCCAACCGCACTCCTTGCGACCCCAACCACACTCCTGACAACTTCAACCGCACTCCTTGCAACCCCATCCGCACTCCTTGCAAACGCAACCGCACTCCTTGCAACGCCAACCGCACTCCTTGCAACGCCAACCGCACTCCTTGCGACCCCGACCGCACTCCTTGCTACCCCAACCGCACGCCTTGCAACCGCAGCCGCACTCCCTGCAATCCCAGCCGCACTCCTTGCAACCGCAGCCGCTCTCCCTGCGACCCCAACCGCACTCCTTGCAAACGCAACCGCACTCCTTGCAACGCCAACCGCACTCCTTGCAACGCCAACCGCACTCCTTGCAACGCCAACCGCACGCCTTGCAACCCCAGCCGCACTCCTTGCAACCGCAGCCGCATGCCTTGCATTCCCCACCCAACTCTCCTTGCAACTGCAACCGCACTCCTTGCGACCCCAACCGCACTCCTTGCGAACCTAACCGCACTCCTTGCGACCCCAACCGCAGTCCTTGCAACCGCAACCGCACTCCTTCCAACCCGAACCGCACTCTTTGCAACCCCAACCGCACTCCTTGCAACCCAAACCGCACTCCTTGCAACCCCAACCGCACTCTTTGCAACCCCAACCGCACTCTTTGCAACCCCAACCACACTCTTTGCAACTCCAACCGCACTACTTGCAACCCCAACCGCACTACTTGCAACCCCAACCGCACTCTTTGCAACCCCAACCGCACTCTTTGCAACCCCAACCGCACTCTTTGCAACCCCAACCGCACTCTTTGCAACCCCAACCGCACTCTTTGCAACCCCAACCGCACTCTTTGCGACCCCAACCGCACTCTTTGCGACCCCAACCGCACTCCTTGCGACCCCAGCCGCACTCCTTGCAACAACAACCGCAAGCCTTGCTACCCCAACCGCACTCCTTGCAACAACAACCGCACGCCTTGCTACCCCAACTGCACGCCTTGCAACAACAACCACACGCCTTGCAACCCCGACCACACTCCTTGCGACCCCATCCGCACTCCTGACAACTTCAAACGCACTCCTTGCGACCCCAACCGACTCCTTGCGACCCCAGCCTCACTTCCTGCGACCCCAGCCGCACACCTGACAACTTCAACCGCTATCCTTGCGACCCCAACCGACTCCTTGCGACCCCAGCCGCACTTCTTGCAATCTCAACCGCACCCCTTGCAACTTCAACCGCACTCCTTGCAACCCCAACCGCACTCCTTGCAACCCCAACCGCACTCCTTGCAACCCCAACCGCACTCCTTGCAACCCCAACCGCACTCCTTGCAACCCCAACCGCACGCCTTGCAAGCCCAACCGACTCCTTGCGACCCCAACCGACTCCTTGCGACCTCGGCCGCACTTCTTGCAATCGCAACCACACTCCTTGCAAGCCCAACCGCACTCCTTTCAACCCCAACCGCACGCCTTGCAACCCCAACCGCACGCCTTGCAACCCCAACCGCACGCCTTGCAACCCCAACCGCACGCCTTGCAACCCCAACCGCACGCCTTGCAACCCCAACCGCACGCCTTGCAACCGCAGCCGCACTCCTTGCAACCGCAGCCGCACTCCTTGCAACCCCAGCCGCACTCCTTGCAACCCCAGCCGCACTCCTTGCAACCCCAGCCGCACTCCTTGCAACCCCAGCCGCACGCCTTGCATCCGCAACCGCACGCCTTGCAATCCCAAACGCACTCCTTGCAACCCCAGCCGCACTCCTTGCAACCCCAGCCGCACTCCTTGCAACCGCAACCGCACTCCTTGCAACCCCAACCGTACTCCTTGCAACCCCAGCCGCATTCCTTGCAACTCGAGCCGGACGTCTTGCAACCCCAGCCGCACTCCTTGCAACCCCAACCGCACGCCATGCATCCGCAACAGCACGTCTTGCAAACCCAACCGCATGCCTTGCTACGCCAACCGCACTCCTAGCAACCTCAGCCGCAGTCCTTGCAACCCCAGCCGCACTCCTTGCAACCGCAACCGCACGCCTTGCAACGCCAACCGCACTCCTTGCGACCCCAACCGCACGCCTTGCAACCCCAGCCGCACTCCTTGCTACCCCAACCGCACGCCTTGCAACCCCAGCCGCACTCCTTGCAACCGCAGCCGCATGCCTTGCATTCCCCACCCAACTCTCCTTGCAACTGCAACCGCACTCCTTGCGACCCCAACCGCACTCCTTGCGAACCTAACCGCACTCCTTGCGACCCCAACCGCAGTCCTTGCGACCCCAACTGCACTCCTTGCAAACGCAACCGCACTCCTTGCAACGCCAACCGCACTACTTGCAACCCCAACCGCACTCCTTGCGACCCCAACCGCACTCCTTGCTACCCCAAACGCACGCCTTGCAACCCCAACCGCACTCCTTGCAACCGCAGCCGCACTCCCTGCAACCCCAGCCGCACTCCTTGCAACCGCAACCGCACGCCTTGCAACCCCAACCGCACTCCTTCCAACCCGAACCGCACTCCTTGCAACTCCAACCGCACTCCTTGCAACTCCAACCGCACTCCTTGCAACCCCAACCTCACGCCTTGCGACCCCAACCGCACACCTTGCGACCACAACCCCACTCCTTGCACTCCAACCGCACGCCTTGCAACCGCAACCGCACTCCTTCCAACCCGAACCGCACTCCTTGCAACTCCAACCGCACTCCTTCCAACCCGAACCGCACTCTTTGCAACCCCAACCGCACTCTTTGCAACCCCAACCGCACTCCTTGCAACTCCAACCGCACTCCTTGCAACCGCAACCGCCCTCCTTGCAAACCCAACCTCACGCCTTGCTATCCCAACCGCACTCCTAGCAACCCCAACAGCACTCCTAGCAACGCCAGCCGCACTCCTTGCAACCCCAGCCGCACTCCTTACAACGCCAACCGCACTCCTTGCAACCGCAACCGCAACCGCACGCCTTGCAACGCCAACTGCACTCCTTGCAACCCCAGCCGCACTCCTTGCAACTGCAGCCGCACTCCCTGCAACCCCAGCCGCACTCCTTGCTACCCCAACCGCACGCCTTGCAACCCCAGCCGCACTCCTTGCAACCGCAGCCACATGCCTTGCATTCCCCACCCAACTCTCCTTGCAACTGCAACCGCACTCCTTGCGACCCCAACTGCACTCCTTGCAACCCCAACCACACTCCTTGCAACCCCATCCGCACTCCTTGCAAACGCCAACCGCACTCCTTGCGACCCCAACCGCACTCCTTGCTACCCCAACCGCACTCCTTGCAACCCCATCCGCACTCCTTGCAACGCCAACCGCACTCCTTGCAACCCCAACCGCACTCCTTGCAACCGCAGCCGCATGCCTTGCATTCCCCACCCAACTCTCCTTGCAACTGCAACCGCACTCCTTGCGACCCCAACCACACTCCTTGCGAACCTAACCGCACTTCTTGCGACCCCAACTGCACTCCTTGCAACACCAACCGCACTCCTTCCAACCCGAACCGCACTCTTTGCAACCCCAACCGCACTCTTTGCAACCCCAACTGCACTCTTTGCAACCCCAACCGCACTCCTTGCAACTCCAACCGCACTCCTTGCAACCGCAACCGCACTCCTTGCAACCCCAACCTCACGCCTTGCTACCCCAACCGCACTCCTTGCAACCCCAACAGCACTCCTAGCAACCCCAACCGCACTCCTTGCAACTCCAACCGCACTCCTTGCAACCGCAACCGCACTCCTTGCAACCCCAACCTCACGCCTTGCTACCCCAACCGCACTCCTTGCAACCCCAACAGCACTCCGAGCAACCCCAACAGCACTCCTAGCAACCCCAGCCGCACTCCTTGCTACCCCAACCGCACTCCTTGCAACCGCAGCCGCACTCCCTGCAACTCCAGCCGCACTCCTTGCAACCGCAACCGCACGCCTTGCAACCCCAACCGCACGCCTTGCAACGCCAACCGTACTTCTTGCGACCCCAACCGCACTCCTTGCAACCGCAGCCGCATGCCTTGCATTCCCCACCCAACTCTCCTTGCAACTGCAACCGCACTCCTTGCGACCCCAACCGCACTCCTTGCGAACCTAACCGCACTCCTTGCGAACCTAACCGCACTTCTTGCGACCCCAACCGCAGTCCTTGCGACCCCAACCGCACTCTTTGCAACCCCAACCGCACTCCTTGCAACTCCAACCGCACTCCTTGCAACTGCAACCGCACTTCTTGCAACCCCAACCGCACTCCTTGCGACCACAACCGCACGCCTTGCTACCCCAACCGCACTCCTTGCTACCCCAACCGCACTCCTTGCAACAACAACCGCACTCCTTGCAACAACAACCGCACGCCTTGCTACCCCAACCGCACGCCTTGCAACAACAACCGCACGCCTTGCAACCCTGACCATACTCCTTGCGACCCCAAACGCACTCCTTGCGACCCCAGCCGCACTCCTTGCGACCCCAGTCGCACTCCTTGCGACCCCAGCCGCACTCCTTGCGACCCCAGCCGCACTCCTTGCGACCCCAACCGCACTCCTTGCGACCCCAACCGCACTGCTTGCGACCCCATCCGCACTCCTTGCTACCCCATCCGCACTCCTTGCAACCCCAGCCGCACTCCTTGCAACCGCAGCCGCATGCCTTGCATTCCCCACCCAACTCTCCTTGCAACTGCAACCGCACTCCTTGCGACCCCAACCACACTCCTTGCTACCCGAACCGCACTCCTGACAACTTCAACCGCACTCCTTGCGACCCCAACCGCACTCCTTGCGAACCTAACCACACTCCTTGCGACCCCAACCGCACTCCTTGCGACCCCAACCGCAGTCCTTGCGACCCCAACCGCACTCCTTGCAAACGCAACCGCACTCCTTGCAACGCCAACCGCACTCCTTGCGACCCCAACCGCACTCCTTGCTACCCCAAACGCACGCCTTGCAACCGCAGCCGCACTCCCTGCAACCCCAGCCGCACTCCTTGCAACCGCAACCGCAACCGCACGCCTTGCAACCCCAGCCGCACTCCTTGCAGCCGCAGCCGCATGCCTTGCATTCCCCACCCAACTCTCCTTGCAACTGCAACCGCACTCCCTGCGACCCTAACAGCACTCCTTGCAACCCCAACCGCAGTCCTTGCGACCCCAACCGCACTCCTTGCACTCCAACCGCACGCCTTGCAACCGCAACCGCACTCCTTCCAACCCCAACCGCACTCCTTGCAACCCCAACCGCACTCCTTGCAACCCCAACCGCACTCCTTGCAACTCCAACCGCACTCCTTGCAACTCCAACCGCACTCCTTGCAACCCCAACCGCACTCCTTGCAACCCCAACCGCACTCCTTGCAACCCCAACCGCACTCCTTGCAACTCCAAACGCACTCCTTGCGACCACAACCGCACGCCTTGCAACAACAACCGCACTCCTTGCAACCCCAACCGCACTCCTTGCAACCGCAACCGCATTCCTTCCAACCCGAACCGCACTCCTTGCAACTCCAACCGCACTCCTTCCAACCCGAACCGCACTCCTTGCAACTCCAACCGCACTCCTTGCAACTCCAACCGCACTCCTTGCAACCGCAACCGCACTCCTTGCAACCCCAACCTCACGCCTTGCTACCCCAACCGCACTCCTAGCAACCCCAACAGCACTCCTTGCGAACCTAACCGCTATCCTTGCGACCCCAACCGCCTCCTTGTGACCCCAGCCGCACTCCTTGCGACCCCAACCGCACTCCTTGCGACCCCAACCACACTCCTTGCTACCCCAACCGCACTCCTTGCAACCGCAGCCGCATGCCTTGCATTCCCCACCCAACTCTCCTTGCAACTGCAACCGCACTCCTTGCGACCCCAACCACACTCCTTGCGAACCTAACCGCACTTCTTGCGACCCCAACTGCACTCCTTGCAACCCCAACCGCACTCCTTGCAACCGCAACCGCATTCTTTGCAACCCCAACCTTACGCCTTGCGACCACAACCGCACGCCTTGCTACCCCAACCGCACTCCTTGCAACAACAACCGCACTCCTTGCAACAACAACCGCACTCCTTGCGACCCCAACTGCACTCCTTGCAACGCCAACCGCACTCCTTGCAAACGCCAACCGCACTCCTTGCAACGCCAACCGCACTCCTTGCAACCCCAACCGCACTCCTTGCTACCCCAACCGCACTCCTTGCTACCCCAACCGCACTCCTTGCTACCCCAACCGCACTTCTTGCAACTGCAACCGCACTCCTTGCGACCCCAACCACACTCCTTGCGAACCTAACCGCACTTCTTGCGACCCCAACTGCACTCCTTGCAACACCAACCGCACTCCTTCCAACCCGAACCGCACTCTTTGCAACCCCAACCGCACTCTTTGCAACCCCAACTGCACTCTTTGCAACCCCAACCGCACTCCTGCAACTCCAACCGCACTCCTTGCAACCGCAACCGCACTCCTTGCAACCCCAACCTCACGCCTTGCTACCCCAACCGCACTCCGAGCAACCCCAACCGCACTCCTAGCAACCCCAGCCGCACTCCTTGCAACCCCAGCCGCACTCCTTGCAACCCCAGCCGCACTCCTTGCAACCACAGCCGCACTCCTTACAACCCCAACCGCACTCCTTGCTACCCCAACCGCACTCCTTGCAACCGCAGCCGCACTCCCTGCAACCCCAGCCGCACTCCTTGCAACCGCAACCGCAACCGCACGCCTTGCAACCCCAACCGCACGCCTTGCAACGCCAACCGTACTTCTTGCGACCCCAACCGCACTCCTTGCAACCGCAGCCGCAGCCGCAGCCGCATGCCTTGCATTCCCCACCCAACTCTCCTTGCAACTGCAACCGCACTCCTTGCGACCCCAACCGCACTCCTTGCGAACCTAACCGCACTCCTTGCGAACCTAACCGCACTTCTTGCGACCCCAACCGCAGTCCTTGCGACCCCAACCGCACTCCTTCCACTCCAACCACACGCCTTGCAACACCAACCGCACTCCTTCCAACCCGAACCGCACTCCTTGCAACCCCAACCGCACTCTTTGCAACCCCAACCGCACTCCTTGCAACCGCAACCGCACTCCTTGCAACCGCAACCGCACTTCTTGCAACCCCAACCGCACTCCTTGCGACCACAACCGCACGCCTTGCTACCCCAACCGCACTCCTTGCTACCCCAACCGCACTCCTTGCAACAACAACCGCACTCCTTGCAACAACAACCGCACGCCTTGCTACCCCAACCGCACGCCTTGCAACAACAACCGCACGCCTTGCAACCCTGACCATACTCCTTGCGACCCCAAACGCACTCCTTGCGAACCTAACCGCTATCCTTGCGACCCCAGCCGCACTCCTTGCGACCCCAGCCGCACTCCTTGCGACCCCAGCCGCACTCCTTGCGACCCCAACCGCACTCCTTGCGACCCCAACCGCACTCCTTGCGACCCCATCCGCACTCCTTGCTACCCCATCCGCACTCCTTGCAACCCCAGCCGCACTCCTTGCAACCGCAGCCGCATGCCTTGCATTCCCCACCCAACTCTCCTTGCAACTGCAACCGCACTCCTTGCGACCCCAACCACACTCCTTGCTACCCGAACCGCACTCCTGACAACTTCAACCGCACTCCTTGCGACCCCAACCGCACTCCTTGCGAACCTAACCACACTCCTTGCGACCCCAACCGCAGTCCTTGCGACCCCAACCGCACTCCTTGCAAACGCAACCGCACTCCTTGCAACGCCAACCGCACTCCTTGCGACCCCAACCGCACTCCTTGCTACCCCAAACGCACGCCTTGCAACCGCAGCCGCACTCCCTGCAACCCCAGCCGCACTCCTTGCAACCGCAACCGCAACCGCACGCCTTGCAACCCCAGCCGCACTCCTTGCAGCCGCAGCCGCATGCCTTGCATTCCCCACCCAACTCTCCTTGCAACTGCAACCGCACTCCCTGCGACCCTAACCGCACTCCTTGCGACCCCAACCGCAGTCCTTGCGACCCCAACCGCACTCCTTGCACTCCAACCGCACTCCTTCCAACCCCAACCGCACTCCTTGCAACCGCAGCCGCACTCCTTGCAACCCCAACCGCACTCCTTCCAACCCGAACCGCACTCCTTGCGACCCCAACCGCACTCCTTGCGACCACAACCGCACTCCTTGCAACTGCAACCGCACTCCTTGCGACCCCAACCACACTCCTTGCGAACCTAACCGCACTTCTTGCGACCCCAACTGCACTCCTTGCAACACCAACCGCACTCCTTCCAACCCGAACCGCACTCTTTGCAACCCCAACCGCACTCTTTGCAACCCCAACTGCACTCTTTGCAACCCCAACCGCACTCCTGCAACTCCAACCGCACTCCTTGCAACCGCAACCGCACTCCTTGCTACCCCAACCGCACTCCGAGCAACCCCAACCGCACTCCTAGCAACCCCAGCCGCACTCCTTGCAACCCCAGCCGCACTCCTTGCAACCCCAGCCGCACTCCTTGCAACCACAGCCGCACTCCTTACAACCCCAACCGCACTCCTTGCTACCCCAACCGCACTCCTTGCAACCGCAGCCGCACTCCCTGCAACCCCAGCCGCACTCCTTGCAACCGCAACCGCAACCGCACGCCTTGCAACCCCAACCGCACGCCTTGCAACGCCAACCGTACTTCTTGCGACCCCAACCGCACTCCTTGCAACCGCAGCCGCAGCCGCATGCCTTGCATTCCCCACCCAACTCTCCTTGCAACTGCAACCGCACTCCTTGCGACCCCAACCGCACTCCTTGCGAACCCAACCGCACTCCTTGCGAACCTAACCGCACTTCTTGCGACCCCAACCGCAGTCCTTGCGACCCCAACCGCACTCCTTCCACTCCAACCACACGCCTTGCAACACCAACCGCACTCCTTCCAACCCGAACCGCACTCCTTGCAACCCCAACCGCACTCTTTGCAACCCCAACCGCACTCCTTGCAACTCCAACCGCACTCCTTGCAACCGCAACCGCACTTCTTGCAACCCCAACCGCACTCCTTGCGACCACAACCGCACGCCTTGCTACCCCAACCGCACTCCTTGCTACCCCAACCGCACTCCTTGCTACCCCAACCGCACTCCTTGCAACAACAACCGCACTCCTTGCAACAACAACCGCACGCCTTGCTACCCCAACCGCACGCCTTGCAACAACAACCGCACGCCTTGCAACCCTGACCATACTCCTTGCGACCCCAAACGCACTCCTTGCGAACCTAACCGCTATCCTTGCGACCCCAGCCGCACTCCTTGCGACCCCAGCCGCACTCCTTGCGACCCCAGCCGCACTCCTTGCGACCCCAACCGCACTCCTTGCGACCCCAACCGCACTCCTTGCGACCCCATCCGCACTCCTTGCTACCCCATCCGCACTCCTTGCAACCCCAGCCGCACTCCTTGCAACCGCAGCCGCATGCCTTGCATTCCCCACCCAACTCTCCTTGCAACTGCAACCGCACTCCTTGCGACCCCAACCACACTCCTTGCTACCCGAACCGCACTCCTGACAACTTCAACCGCACTCCTTGCGACCCCAACCGCACTCCTTGCGAACCTAACCACACTCCTTGCGACCCCAACCGCAGTCCTTGCGACCCCAACCGCACTCCTTGCAAACGCAACCGCACTCCTTGCAACGCCAACCGCACTCCTTGCGACCCCAACCGCACTCCTTGCTACCCCAAACGCACGCCTTGCAACCGCAGCCGCACTCCCTGCAACCCCAGCCGCACTCCTTGCAACCGCAACCGCAACCGCACGCCTTGCAACCCCAGCCGCACTCCTTGCAGCCGCAGCCGCATGCCTTGCATTCCCCACCCAACTCTCCTTGCAACTGCAACCGCACTCCCTGCGACCCTAACCGCACTCCTTGCGACCCCAACCGCAGTCCTTGCGACCCCAACCGCACTCCTTGCACTCCAACCGCACTCCTTCCAACCCCAACCGCACTCCTTGCAACCGCAGCCGCACTCCTTGCAACCCCAACCGCACTCCTTCCAACCCGAACCGCACTCCTTGCGACCCCAACCGCACTCCTTGCGACCACAACCGCACTCCTTGCGAACCTAACCGCACTCCTTGCAACCCCAACCGCACTCCTTGCGAACCTAACCGCACTCCTTGCAACTCCAACCGCACTCCTTGCAACCGCAACCGCACTCCTTCCAACCCGAACCACACTCCTTGCAACTCCAACCGCACTCCTTGCAACCCCAACCGCACTCCTTCCAACCCGAACCGCACTCTTTGCAACCGCAACCGCACTCCTTGCAACCGCAACCGCACTCCTTGCAACCCCAACCACACTCTTTGCAACCCCAACCGCACTCCTTGCAACCGCAACCGCATTCTTTGCAACCCCAACCTTACGCCTTGCGACCACAACCGCACGCCTTGCTACCCCAACCGCACTCCTTGCAACAACAACCGCACTCCTTGCAACAACAACCGCACGCCTTGCTACCCCAACTGCACGCCTTGCAACAACAACCGCACGCCTTGCAACCCGGACCACACTCCTTGCGACCCCAAACGCACTCCTTGCGAACCTAACCGCTATCCTTGCGACCCCAACCGATTCCTTGCGACCCCAGCCGCACTCCTTGCTACCCGAACCGCACTCCTGACAACTTCAACCGCACTCCTTGCAACCCCAACCGCAACCGCACTCCTTGCAACCCCATCCGCATTCCTTGCAAACGCAACCGCACTCCTTGCAACCCCATCCGCACTCCTTGCAACAACAACCGCACGCCTTGCTACCCCAACCGCACGCCTTAGAACCCCAACCGCACTCCTTGCAACTTCAACCGCACGCCTTAGAACCCCAGCCGCACTCCTTGCAACCGCAACTGCAACCGCACGCCTTGCAACCCCAACCGCAATCCTTGCGACCCCAACCGCACTCCTTGCTACCCCAACCGCACGCCTTGCAACCCCAGCCGCACTCCTTGCAACCGCAGCCGCATGCCTTGCATTCCCCACCCAACTCTCCTTGCAACCCCAACCTCAATCCTTGCGACCCCAACCGCACTCCTTGCGACCCCAACCGCACTCCTTGCGAACCTAACCGCAGTCCTTGCGACCCCAACCGCACTCCTTGCAACTGCAACCGCTCTCCTTGCAACTCCAACCGCACTCCTTGCAACCCGAACTGCACTCCTTCCAACCCGAACCGCACTCCTTGCAACCCCAACCGCACTCCTTGCAACCCCAACCTCACGCCTTGCTACCCCAACCGCACGCCTTGCTACCCCAACCGCACGCCTTGCAACAACAACCGCACGCCTTGCGACCCCAACCGCACGCCTTGCGACCCCAACCACACTCCTTGCTACCCGAACCGCACTCCTGACAACTTCGACCACACTCCTTGCAACCCCATCCGCACTCCTTGCAACCGCAGCCGCACTCCTTGCAACCGCAACCGCACGCCTTGCAACACCAACCGCACTCCTTGCAAACGCAACCGCACTCCTTGCAACCGCAACCGCACTCCTTGCAACCGCAACTGCACGCCTTGCAACACCAACCGCACTCCTTGCAACCGCAACCGCACTCCTTGCAACCGCAAACGCACATCTTGCAACCCCAGCCGCACTCCTTGCAACCGCAACCGCACTCCTTGCGAACCTAACCGCTATCCTTGCGACCCCAGCCGCACTCCTTGCGACCCCAACCGCACTCCTTGCGACCCCAACCACACTCCTTGCTACCCGAACCGCACTCCTGACAACTTCAACCGCACTCCTTGCAACCCCAACCGCACGTCTTGCAACCCCAGACGCACTCCTTGCAAACGCAACCGCACTCCTTGCGACCCCAACCGCACTCCTTGCGACCCCAACCGCACTCCTTGCTACCCCAACCGCATGCCTTGCAACCCCAGCCGCACTCCTTGCAACCGCAGCCGCACTCCCTGCAACCCCAGCCGCACTCCTTGCAACCGCAACCGCAACCGCACGCCTTGCAACCCCAACCGCACTCCTTGCAACGCCAACCGCACTCCTTGCAACGCCAACCGCACTCCTTGCGACCCCAACCGCACTTCTTGCTACCCCAACCACACGCCTTGCAACCCCAGCCGCACTCCTTGCAACCGCAGCTGCATGCCTTGCATTCCCCACCCAACTCTCCTTGCAACCGCAACCGCACTCCTTGCAACCCCATCCGCACTCCTTGCAAACGCAACCGCACTCCTTGCGACCCCAGCCGCACTCCTTGCGACCCGAACCGCACTCCTTGCGAACCTAACCGCTATCCTTGCGACCCCAACCGCACTTCTTGCTACCCCAACCACACGCCTTGCAACCCCAGCCGCACTCCTTGCAACCGCAGCTGCATGCCTTGCATTCCCCACCCAACTCTCCTTGCAACCGCAACCGCACTCCTTGCAACCCCATCCGCACTCCTTGCAAACGCAACCGCACTCCTTGCGACCCCAGCCGCACTCCTTGCGACCCGAACCGCACTCCTGACAACTTCAACCGCACTCCTTGCAACCCCAACCGCACGCCTTGCAACAACAACCGCACGCCTTGCAACCCCGACCATACTCCTTGCGACCCCAAACGCACTCCTTGCGAACCTAACCGCTATCCTTGCAACCCCAGCCGCACTCCTTGCAACCGCAGCCGCATGCCTTGCATTCCCCACCCAACTCTCCTTGCAACTGCAACCGCACTCCTTGCGACCCCAACCGCACGCCTTGCGACCCCAACCGCAGTCCTTGCGACCCCAACCGCACTCATTGCACTCCAACCGCACGCCTTGCAACCCCAGCCGCACTCCTTGCAACCGCAACCCCATCCGCACTCCTTGCAACCCCATCCGCACTCCTTGCAAACGCAACCGCACTCCTTGCGACCCCAACCGCACTCCTTGCAACCCCATCCGCACTCCTTGCAACCCCATCCGCACTCCTTGCGACCCCAACCGCACTCCTTGCGACCCCATCCGCACTCCTGACAACTTCAACCGCACTCCTTGCGACCCCAACCGACTCCTTGCGACCCCAGCCGCACTCCTTGCGACCCCATCCGCACTCCTGACAACTTCAACCGCTATCCTTGCGACCCCAACCGACTCCTTGCGACCCCAGCCGCACTTCTTGCAATCCCAACCGCACCCCTTGCAACTTCAACCGCACGCCTTAGAACCCCAGCCGCACTCTTTGCAACCGCAACCGCAACCGCACGCCTTGCAACCCCAACCGCACTCCTTGCGACCCCAGCCGCACTCATTGCAACCGCAGCCGCATGCCTTGCATTCCCCACCCAACTCTCCTTGCAACTGCAACCGCACTCCTTGCGACCCCAACCGCACGCCTTGCGACCCCAACCGCAGTCCTTGCGACCCCAACCGCACTCATTGCACTCCAACCGCACGCCTTGCAACCCCAGCCGCACTCCTTGCAACCGCAACCGCAACCGCACTCCTTGCAACCCCATCCGCACTCCTTGCAAACGCAACCGCACTCCTTGCGACCCCAACCGCACTCCTTGCAACCCCATCCGCACTCCTTGCGACCCCAACCGCACTCCTTGCGACCCCATCCGCACTCCTGACAACTTCAACCGCATTCCTTGCGACCCCAACCGACTCCTTGCGACCCCAGCCGCACTCCTTGCGACCCCATCCGCACTCCTGACAACTTCAACCGCTATCCTTGCGACCCCAACCGACTCCTTGCGACCCCAGCCGCACTTCTTGCAATCCCAACCGCACCCCTTGCAACTTCAACCGCACGCCTTAGAACCCCAGCCGCACTCTTTGCAACCGCAACCGCACGCCTTGCAACCCCAACCGCACTCCTTGCGACCCCAGCCGCACTCATTGCAACCGCAGCCGCATGCCTTGCATTCCCCACCCAACTCTCCTTGCGACCCCAACCGCACTCCTTGCGACCCCAACCGCACTCCATGCGAACCTAACCGCAGTCCTTGCGACCCCAACCGCACTCCTTGCACTCCAACCGCACGCCTTGCAACTGCAACCGCACTCCTTCCAACCCGAACCGCACTCCTTGCAACTCCAACCGCACTCCTTCCAACCCGAACCGCACTCCTTGCAAACGCAACCGCACTCCTTGCAACGCCAACCGCACTCCTTGGGACCCCAACCGCACTCCTTGCTACCCCAACCGCACGCCTTGCAACCCCAGCCGCACTCCTTGCAACCGCAACCGCAACCGCACGCCTTGCAACGCCAACCGCACTCCTTGGGACCCCAACCGCACTCCTTGCGACCCCAACCGCACTCCTTGCAACGCCAACCACACTCCTTGCGACCCCAACCGCACTCCTTGCGACCCCAACCGCACTCCTTGCGACCCCAACCGCACTCCTTGCGAACCTAACCGCAGTCCTTGCAACCCCAACCGCAGTCGTTGCGACCCCAACCGCACTCCTTGCAACTGCAACCGCTCTCCTTGCAACTCCAACCGCACTCCTTGCAACCCGAACTGCACTCCTTCCAACCCGAACCGCACTCTTAGCAACCCCAACCGCACTCCTTGCAACCCGAACCGCACTCCTGACAACTTCGACCACACTCCTTGTAACCCCATCCGCACTCCTTGCAGCCGCAGCCGCACTCCTTGCAACCGCAACCGCACTCCTTGCAACCGCAACTGCACGCCTTGCAACACCAACCGCACTCCTTGCAACCGCAACCACACTCCTTGCAACCGCAACCGCACGCCTTGCAACCGCAACCGCAACCGCACTCCTTGCAAACGCAACCGCACTCCTTGCAACCGCAACCGCACTCCTTGCAACCGCAACTGCACGCCTTGCAACACCAACCGCACTCCTTGCAACCGCAACCGCACTCCTTGCAACCGCAAACGCACATCTTGCAACCCCAGCCGCACTCCTTGCAACCGCAACCGCACTCCTTGCGACCCCAACCACACTCCTTGCTACCCGAACCGCACTCCTGACAACTTCAACCGCACTCCTTGCAACCCCAACCGCACGTCTTGCAACCCCAGACGCACTCCTTGCAAACGCAACCGCACTCCTTGCGACCCCAACCGCACTCCTTGCGACCCCAACCGCACTCCTTGCTACCCCAACCGCACGCCTTGCAACCCCAGCCGCACTCCTTGCAACCGCAGCCGCACTCCCTGCAACCCCAGCCGCACTCCTTGCAACCGCAACCGCAACCGCACGCCTTGCAACCCCAACCGCACTCCTTGCAACGCCAACCGCACTCCTTGCGACCCCAACCGCACTTCTTGCTACCCCAACCACACGCCTTGCAACCCCAGCCGCACTCCTTGCAACCGCAGCTGCATGCCTTGCATTCCCCACCCAACTCTCCTTGCAACCGCAACCGCACTCCTTGCAACCCCATCCGCACTCCTTGCGAACCCAACCGCTATCCTTGCGACCCCAACCGCACTCCTTGCGACCCCAACCACACTCCTTGCTACCCGAACCGCACTCCTGACAACTTCGACCGCACTCCTTGCAAACGCAACCGCACTCCTTGCAAACGCAACCGCACTCCTTGCAACCGCAACCGCACTCCTTGCAACCGCAACCGCATGCCTTGCAACCGCAACCGCACTCCTTGCAACCGCAACCGCACTCCTTGCAACCGCAACCGCACATCTTGCAACCCCAGCCGCACTCCTTGCAACCGCAACCGCTATCCTTGCGAACCTAACCGCTATCCTTGCGACCCCAGCCGCACTCCTTGCGACCCCAACCGCACTCCTTGCGACCCCAACCGCACGTCTTGCAACCCCAGCCGCACTCCTTGCAAACGCAACCGCACTCCTTGCGACCCCAACCGCACTCCTTGCGACCCCAACCGCACTCCTTGCGACCCCAACCGCACTCCTTGCGACCCCAGCCGCACTCCTTGCAACCGCAGCCGCACTCCCTGCAACCCCAGCCGCACTCCTTGCAACCGCAACCGCAACCGCACGCCTTGCAACGCCAACCGCACTCCTTGCAACGCCAACCGCACTCCTTGCTACCCCAACCACACGCCTTGCAACCCCAGCCGCACTCCTTGCAACCGCAGCCGCATGCCTTGCATTCCCCACCCAACACTCCTTGCAACTGCAACCGCACTCCTTGCGACCCCAACCGCACTCCTTGCAACCCCAGCCGCACTCCTTGCAACCGCAGCCGCATGCCTTGCATTCCCCACCCAACTCTCCTTGCAACTGCAACCGCACTCCTTGCGACCCCAACCGCACTCCTTGCGAACCTAACCGCACTCCTTGCGAACCTAACCGCACTTCTTGCGACCCCAACCGCAGTCCTTGCGACCCCAACCGCACTCCTTCCACTCCAACCGCACGCCTTGCAACCGCAACCGCACTCCTTCCAACCCGAACCGCACTCCTTGCAACTCCAACCGCACTCCTTGCAACACCAACCGCACTCCTTCCAACCCGAACCGCACTCCTTGCAATCCCAACCGCACTCTTTGCAACTCCAACCGCACTCCTTGCAACTCCAACCGCACTCCTTGCAACCGCAACCGCACTCCTTGCAACCCCAACCTCACGCCTTGCGACCACAACCGCACGCCTTGCTACCCCAACCGCACTCCTTGCAACAACAACCGCACGCCTTGCGACCCCAACCGCACGCCTTGCAACAACAACCGCACGCCTTGCAACCCTGACCATACTCCTTGCGACCCCAAACGCACTCCTTGCGAACCTAACCGCTATCCTTGCGACCCCAACCGACTCCTTGCGACCCCAGCCGCACTTCTTGCGACCCCAACCGCACTCCTTGCGACCCCAACCGCACTCCTTGCGACCCCAACCGCACTCCTGACAACTTCAACCGCAATCCTTGCAACCCCAACCGCACGTCTTGCAACCCCAGCCGCACTCCTTGCAACCGCAACCGCACTCCTTGCAACCCCATCCGCACTCCTTGCAAACCCAGCCGCACTCCTTGCAACCGCAGCCGCATGCCTTGCATTCCCCACCCAACTCTCCTTGCAACCGCAACCGCACTCCTTGCGACCCCAACCGCACTCCTTGCGACCCCATCCGCACTCCTTGCAAACCCAGCCGCACTCCTTGCAACCGCAGCCGCATGCCTTGCATTCCCCACCCAACTCTCCTTGCGACCCCAACCGCACTCCTTGCAACCGCAACCGCACTCCTTGCAACCCCATCCGCACTCCTTGCAAACCCAGCCGCACTCCTTGCAACCGCAGCCGCATGCCTTGCATTCCCCACCCAACTCTCCTTGCAACCGCAACCGCACTCCTTGCGACCCCAACCGCACTCCTTGCGACCCCATCCGCACTCCTTGCAAACCCAGCCGCACTCCTTGCAACCGCAGCCGCATGCCTTGCATTCCCCACCCAACTCTCCTTGCGACCCCAACCGCACTCCTTGCGACCCCAACCGCACTCCTTGCGACCCCAACCGCACTCCTTGCGACCCCAACCGCACTCCTTGCGACCCCAACCGCACTCCTTGTGAACCCAGCCACACTCTTTGCTACCCCAACCGCACTCCTTACAACCCCAAACGCACTCCTTGCACCCCCAACCGCACTCCTTGCAACCCTAACCGCACTCCTTGCGACCCCAACCGCACTCCTTGCGACCCCAACCGCACGCCTTGCAACCCCAGCCGCACTCCTTGCAACCGCAGCCGCACTCCCTGCAACCCCAGCCGCACTCCTTGCAACCGCAACCGCAACCGCACGCCTTGCAACGCCAACCGCACTCCTTGCAACGCCAACCGCACTCCTTGCTACCCCAACCACACGCCTTGCAACCCCAGCCGCACTCCTTGCAACCGCAGCCGCATGCCTTGCATTCCCCACCCAACTCTCCTTGCAACTGCAACCGCACTCCTTGCAACGCCAACCGCACTCCTTGCGACCCCAACCGCACTTCTTGCTACCCCAACCACACGCCTTGCAACCCCAGCCGCACTCCTTGCAACCGCAGCTGCATGCCTTGCATTCCCCACCCAACTCTCCTTGCAACCGCAACCGCACTCCTTGCAACCCCATCCGCACTCCTTGCGAACCCAACCGCTATCCTTGCGACCCCAACCGCACTCCTTGCGACCCCAACCACACTCCTTGCTACCCGAACCGCACTCCTGACAACTTCGACCGCACTCCTTGCAAACGCAACCGCACTCCTTGCAACCGCAACCGCACTCCTTGCAACCGCAACCGCATGCCTTGCAACCGCAACCGCACTCCTTGCAACCGCAACCGCACTCCTTGCAACCGCAACCGCACATCTTGCAACCCCAGCCGCACTCCTTGCAACCGCAACCGCTATCCTTGCGAACCTAACCGCTATCCTTGCGACCCCAGCCGCACTCCTTGCGACCCCAACCGCACTCCTTGCGACCCCAACCACACTCCTTGCTACCCGAACCGCACTCCTGACAACTTCAACCGCACTCCTTGCAACCCCAACCGCACGTCTTGCAACCCCAGCCGCACTCCTTGCAAACGCAACCGCACTCCTTGCGACCCCAACCGCACTCCTTGCGACCCCAACCGCACTCCTTGCGACCCCAACCGCACGCCTTGCAACCCCAGCCGCACTCCTTGCAACCGCAGCCGCACTCCCTGCAACCCCAGCCGCACTCCTTGCAACCGCAACCGCAACCGCACGCCTTGCAACGCCAACCGCACTCCTTGCAACGCCAACCGCACTCCTTGCTACCCCAACCACACGCCTTGCAACCCCAGCCGCACTCCTTGCAACCGCAGCCGCATGCCTTGCATTCCCCACCCAACACTCCTTGCAACTGCAACCGCACTCCTTGCGACCCCAACCGCACTCCTTGCAACCCCAGCCGCACTCCTTGCAACCGCAGCCGCATGCCTTGCATTCCCCACCCAACTCTCCTTGCAACTGCAACCGCACTCCTTGCGACCCCAACCGCACTCCTTGCGAACCTAACCGCACTCCTTGCGAACCTAACCGCACTTCTTGCGACCCCAACCGCACTCCTTCCAACCCGAACCGCACTCCTTGCAATCCCAACCGCACTCTTTGCAACTCCAACCGCACTCCTTGCAACTCCAACCGCACTCCTTGCAACCGCAACCGCACTCCTTGCAACCCCAACCTCACGCCTTGCGACCACAACCGCACGCCTTGCGACCCCAACCGCACGCCTTGCAACAACAACCGCACGCCTTGCAACCCTGACCATACTCCTTGCGACCCCAAACGCACTCCTTGCGAACCTAACCGCTATCCTTGCGACCCCAACCGACTCCTTGCGACCCCAGCCGCACTCCTTGCGACCCCAACCGCACTCCTTGCGACCCCAACCGCACTCCTGACAACTTCAACCGCAATCCTTGCAACCCCAACCGCACGTCTTGCAACCCCAGCCGCACTCCTTGCAACCGCAACCGCACTCCTTGCAACCCCATCCGCACTCCTTGCAAACCCAGCCGCACTCCTTGCAACCGCAGCCGCATGCCTTGCATTCCCCACCCAACTCTCCTTGCAACCGCAACCGCACTCCTTGCGACCCCAACCGCACTCCTTGCGACCCCATCCGCACTCCTTGCAAACCCAGCCGCACTCCTTGCAACCGCAGCCGCATGCCTTGCATTCCCCACCCAACTCTCCTTGCGACCCCAACCGCACTCCTTGCAACCGCAACCGCACTCCTTGCAACCCCATCCGCACTCCTTGCAAACCCAGCCGCACTCCTTGCAACCGCAGCCGCATGCCTTGCATTCCCCACCCAACTCTCCTTGCAACCGCAACCGCACTCCTTGCGACCCCAACCGCACTCCTTGCGACCCCATCCGCACTCCTTGCAAACCCAGCCGCACTCCTTGCAACCGCAGCCGCATGCCTTGCATTCCCCACCCAACTCTCCTTGCGACCCCAACCGCACTCCTTGCGACCCCAACCGCACTCCTTGCGACCCCAACCGCACTCCTTGCGACCCCAACCGCACTCCTTGCGACCCCAACCGCACTCCTTGTGAACCCAGCCACACTCTTTGCTACCCCAACCGCACTCCTTACAACCCCAAACGCACTCCTTGCACCCCCAACCGCACTCCTTGCAACCCTAACCGCACTCCTTGCGACCCCAACCGCACTCCTTGCGACCCCAACCGCACGCCTTGCAACCCCAGCCGCACTCCTTGCAACCGCAGCCGCACTCCCTGCAACCCCAGCCGCACTCCTTGCAACCGCAACCGCAACCGCACGCCTTGCAACGCCAACCGCACTCCTTGCAACGCCAACCGCACTCCTTGCTACCCCAACCACACGCCTTGCAACCCCAGCCGCACTCCTTGCAACCGCAGCCGCATGCCTTGCATTCCCCACCCAACTCTCCTTGCAACTGCAACCGCACTCCTTGCGACCCCAACCGCACTCCTTGCGAACCTAAGCGCACTCCTTGCGAACCTAACCGCACTTCTTGCGACCCCAACCGCAGTCCTTGCGACCCCAACCGCACTCCTTCCACTCCAACCGCACGCCTTGCAACCGCAACCGCACTCCTTCCAACCCGAACCGCACTCCTTGCAACTCCAACCGCACTCCTTACAACACCAACCGCACTCCTTCCAACCCGAACCGCACTCCTTGCAACCCCAACCGCACTCTTTGCAACTCCAACCACACTCCTTGCAACTCCAACCGCACTCCTTGCAACCGCAACCGCACTCCTTGCAACCCCAACCTCACGCCTTGCGACCACAACCGCACGCCTTGCTACCCCAACCGCACTCCTTGCAACAACAACCGCACGCCTTGCTACCCCAACCGCACGCCTTGCAACAACAACCGCACGCCTTGCAACCCTGACCATACTCCTTGCGACCCCAAACGCACTCCTTGCGAACCTAACCGCTATCCTTGCGACCCCAACCGACTCCTTGCGACCCCAGCCGCACTTCTTGCGACCCCAACCGCACTCCTTGCGACCCCAACCGCACTCCTTGCGACCCCAACCGCACTCCTGACAACTTCAACCGCACTCCTTGCAACCCCAACCGCACGTCTTGCAACCCCAACCGCACGTCTTGCAACCCCAGCCGCACTCCTTGCAACCGCAACCGCACTCCTTGCAACCCCATCCGCACTCCTTGCAAACCCAGCCGCACTCCTTGCAACCGCAGCCGCATGCCTTGCATTCCCCACCCAACTCTCCTTGCAACCGCAACCGCACTCCTTGCGACCCCAACCGCACTCCTTGCGACCCCATCCGCACTCCTTGCAAACCCAGCCGCACTCCTTGCAACCGCAGCCGCATGCCTTGCATTCCCCACCCAACTCTCCTTGCGACCCCAACCGCACTCCTTGCGACCCCAACCGCACTCCTTGCAACCGCAACCGCAACCTCACGCCTTGCGACCACAACCGCACGCCTTGCAACCCCGACCATACTCCTTGCGAACCTAACCGCTATCCTTGCGACCCCAACCGACTCCTTGCGACCCCAGCCGCACTCCTTGCGACCCCAACCGCACTCCTTGCGACCCCAACCGACTCCTTGCGACCCCAAACGCACTCCTTGCGAACCTAACCGCTATCCTTGCGACCCCAACCGACTCCTTGCGACCCCAGCCGCACTCCTTGCGACCCCAGCCGCACTCCTTGCGACCCCAACCGCACTCCTTGCGACCCCAACCACACTCCTTGCTACCCGAACCGCACTCCTGACAACTTCAACCGCACTCCTTGCAACCCCAGCCGCACTCCTTGCAACCGCAACCGCACTCCTTGCAACCCCATCCGCACTCCTTGCAACCCCATCCGCACTCCTTGCAACCCCAGCCGCACTCCTTGCAACCGCAGCCGCATGCCTTGCATTCCCCACCCAACTCTCCTTGCAACTGCAACCGCACTCCTTGCGACCCCAACCGCACTCCTTGCGAACCTAACCGCACTCCTTGCAACTCCAACCGCACTCCTTGCAACCGCAACCGCACTCCTTCCAACCCGAACCGCACTCCTTGCAACTCCAACCGCACTCCTTGCAACCGCAACCGCACTCCTTCCAACCCGAACCGCACTCCTTGCAACTCCAACCGCACTCCTTGCAACCCCAACCGCACTCCCTGCAACCCCAGCCGCACTCCTTGCAACCGCAACCCCAACCGCACGCCTTGCGACCCCAACCGCACTCCTTGCGACCCCAGCCGCACTCCTTGCAACCCCAGCCGCACTCCTTGCAACCGCAGCCGCATGCCTTGCATTCCCCACCCAACTCTCCTTGCACTCCAACCGCACTCCTTCCAACCCGAACCGTACTCCTTACAACTCCAACCGCACTCCTTGCAACTCCAACCGCACTCCTTGCAACCGCAACCGCAACCTCACTCCTTGCAACCCCAACCTCACGCCTTGCGACCACAACCGCACGCCTTGCAACCCCGACCATACTCCTTGCGAACCTAACCGCTATCCTTGCGACCCCAACCGACTCCTTGCGACCCCAGCCGCACTCCTTGCGACCCCAACCGCACTCCTTGCGACCCCAACCGACTCCTTGCGACCCCAAACGCACTCCTTGCGAACCTAACCGCTATCCTTGCGACCACAACCGACTCCTTGCGACCCCAGCCGCACTCCTTGCGACCCCAACCACACTCCTTGCTATCCGAACCGCACTCCTGACAACTTCAACCGCACTCCTTGCAACCGCAACCGCACTCCTTCCAACCCGAACCGCACTCCTTGCAACCCCAACCGCAATCCTTGCGACCCCAACCGCACTCCTTCCAACCCGAACCGCACTCCTTGCAACCCCAACCGCACTCCTTCCAACCCCAACCGCACTCCTTGCAACCCCAACCGCACTCTTTGTAACCCCAACCGCACTCCTTGCAACCGCAACCGCATTCTTTGCAACCCCAACCTTACGTCTTGCAACAACAACCGCACGCCTTGCAACCCGGACCACACTCCTTGCGACCCCAAACGCACTCCTTGCAAACCTAAGCGCTATCCTTGCGACCCCAACCGATTCCATGCGACCCCAGCCGCATTCCTTGCGACCCCAACCACTCTCCTTGCGACCCCAACCACACTCCTTGCTACCCGAACCGCACTCCTGACAACTTCAACCGCACTCCTGACAACTTCAACCGCACTCCTTGCAACCCCAACCGCAACCGCACTCCTTGCAACCCCAGCCGCACTCCTTGCGACCCCAGCCGCACTCCTTGCGACCCCAACCGCACTCCTTGCGACCCCAACCGCAGTCCTTGCGACCCCAACCGCACTCCTTCCAACCCGAACCGCACTCCTTGCAACCCCAACCGCACTCTTTTTGCAACCCCAACCGCACACCTTGCGACCACAACCGCACGCCTTGCAACAACAACCGCACGCCTTGCTACCCCAACCGCACGCCTTGCTACCCCAACCGCACTCCTTGCAACAACAACCGCACGCCTTGCGCCCCCAAACGCACTCCTTGCGAACCTAACCGCTATCCTTGCGACCCCAACCGCACTCCTTGCGACCCCAACCACACTCCTTGCTACCCGAACCGCACTCCTGACAACTTCAACCGCACTCCTTGCAACCCCAACCGCACGTCTTGCAACCCCAGCCGCACTCCTTGCAAACGCAACCGCACTCCTTGCGACCCCAACCGCACTCCTTGCGACCCCAACCGCACTCCCTGCAACCCCAGCCGCACGCCTTGCACCCCCAACCGCACTCCTTGCACCCCCAACCGCACTCCTTGCAACCCTAACCGCACTCCTTGCGACCCCAACCGCACTCCTTGCGACCCCAACCGCACGCCTTGCAACCCCAGCCGCACTCCTTGCAACCGCAGCCGCACTCCCTGCAACCCCAGCCGCACACCTTGCAACCGCAACCGCAACCGCACGCCTTGCAACGCCAACCGCACTCCTTGCAACGCCAACCGCACTCCTTGCTACCCCAACCACACGCCTTGCAACCCCAGCCGCACTCCTTGCAACCGCAGCCGCATGCCTTGCATTCCCCACCCAACTCTCCTTGCGACCCCAACCGCACTCCTTGCGACCCCAACCGCACTCCTTGCGAACCTAACCGCACTCCTTGCGAACCTAACCGCACTTCTTGCGACCCCAACCGCAGTCCTTGCGACCCCAACCGCACTCCTTCCACTCCAACCGCACGCCTTGCAACCGCAACCGCACTCCTTCCAACCCGAACCGCACTCCTTGCAACTCCAACCGCACTCCTTGCAACACCAACCGCACTCCTTCCAACCCGAACCGCACTCCTTGCAACCCCAACCGCACTCTTTGCAACTCCAACCGCACTCCTTGCAACTCCAACCGCACTCCTTGCAACCGCAACCGCACTCCTTGCAACCCCAACCTCACGCCTTGCGACCACAACCGCACGCCTTGCTACCCCAACCGCACTCCTTGCAACAACAACCGCACGCCTTGCTACCCCAACCGCACGCCTTGCAACAACAACCGCACGCCTTGCAACCCTGACCATACTCCTTGCGACCCCAAACGCACTCCTTGCGAACCTAACCGCTATCCTTGCGACCCCAACCGACTCCTTGCGACCCCAGCCGCACTTCTTGCGACCCCAACCGCACTCCTTGCGACCCCAACCGCACTCCTTGCAACCCCATCCGCACTCCTTGCAACCCCATCCGCACTCCTTGCAAACCCAGCCGCACTCCTTGCAACCGCAGCCGCATGCCTTGCATTCCCCACCCAACTCTCCTTGCAACCGCAACCGCACTCCTTGCGACCCCAACCGCACTCCTTGCGACCCCATCCGCACTCCTTGCAAACCCAGCCGCACTCCTTGCAACCGCAGCCGCATGCCTTGCATTCCCCACCCAACTCTCCTTGCGACCCCAACCGCACTCCTTCCAACCCGAACCGTACTCCTTACAACTTCAACCGCACTCCTGACAACTTCAACCGCACTCCTTGCAACCCCAACCGCAACCGCACTCCTTGCAAACGCAACCGCACTCCTTGCAACCCCAGCCGCACTCCTTGCGACCCCAACCGCACTCCTTGCGACCCCAACCGCAGTCCTTGCGACCCCAACCGCACTCCTTCCAACCCGAACCGCACTCCTTGCAACCCCAACCGCACTCTTTTTGCAACCCCAACCGCACACCTTGCGACCACAACCGCACGCCTTGCAACAACAACCGCACGCCTTGCTACCCCAACCGCACGCCTTGCTACCCCAACCGCACTCCTTGCAACAACAACCGCACGCCTTGCGACCCCAAACGCACTCCTTGCGAACCTAACCGCTATCCTTGCGACCCCAACCGCACTCCTTGCGACCCCAACCACACTCCTTGCTACCCGAACCGCACTCCTGACAACTTCAACCGCACTCCTTGCAACCCCAACCGCACGTCTTGCAACCCCAGCCGCACTCCTTGCAAACGCAACCGCACTCCTTGCGACCCCAACCGCACTCCTTGCGACCCCAACCGCACTCCCTGCAACCCCAGCCGCACGCCTTGCAACCCCAACCGCACTCCTTGCACCCCCAACCGCACTCCTTGCAACCCTAACCGCACTCCTTGCGACCCCAACCGCACTCCTTGCGACCCCAACCGCACGCCTTGCAACCCCAGCCGCACTCCTTGCAACCGCAACCGCAACCGCACTCCTTGCAACGCCAACCGCACTCCTTGCAACGCCAACCGCACTCCTTGCGACCCCAACCGCACTTCTTGCTACCCCAACCACACGCCTTGCAACCCCAGCCGCACTCCTTGCAACCGCAGCCGCATGTCTTGCATTCCCCACCCAACTCTCCTTGCAACTGCAACCGCACTCCTTGCGACCCCAACCGCACTCCTTGCAACCCCAGCCGCACTCTTTGCAACCGCAGCCGCATGCCTTGCATTCCCCACCCAACTCTCCTTGCAACTGCAACCGCACTCCTTGCGACCCCAACCGCACTCCTTGCGACCCCAACCGCACTCCTTGCGAACCTAACCGCACTCCTTGCGAACCTAACCGCACTTCTTGCGACCCCAACCGCAGTCCTTGCGACCCCAACCGCACTCCTTCCACTCCAACCGCACGCCTTGCAACCGCAACCGCACTCCTTCCAACCCGAACCGCACTCCTTGCAACTCCAACCGCACTCCTTGCAACCCGAACCGCACTCCTTCCAACCCGAACCGCACTCCTTGCAACCCCAACCGCACTCTTTGCAACTCCAACCGCACTCCTTGCAACCGCAACCGCACTCCTTGCAACCCCAACCTCACGCCTTGCGACCACAACCGCACGCCTTGCTACCCCAACCGCACTCCTTGCAACAACAACCGCACGCCTTGCTACTCCAACCGCACGCCTTGCAACAACAACCGCACGCCTTGCAACCCTGACCATACTCCTTGCGACCCCAAACGCACTCCTTGCGAACCTAACCGCTATCCTTGCGACCCCAACCACACTCCTTGCTACCCGAACCGCACTCCTGACAACTTCGACCGCACTCCTTGCAACCGCAACCGCACTCCTTGCAACCGCAACCGCACTCCTTGCAACCGCAACCGCACTCCTTGCAACCGCAACCTCACGCCTTGTGACCCCAACCGCACACCTTGCGACCACAACCGCACGCCTTGCTACCCCAACCGCACTCCTTGCAACAACAACCGCACGCCTTGCGACCCCAAACGCACTCCTTGCTACCCGAACCGCACTCCTGACAACTTCGACCACACTCCTTGCAACCCCATCCGCACTCCTTGCAAACGCAACCGCACTCCTTGCAACCGCAACTGCACGCCTTGCAACACCAACCGCACTCCTTGCAACCGCAACCGCACTCCTTGCAACCGCAACCGCACATCTTGCAACCCCAGCCGCACTCCTTGCAACCGCAACCGCACTCCTTGCGAACCTAACCGCTATCCTTGCGACCCCAGCCGCACTCCTTGCGACCCCAACCGCACTCCTGACAACTTCAACCGCACTCCTTGCAACCCCAACCGCACGTCTTGCAACCCCAGCCGCACTCCTTGCAAACGCAACCGCACTCCTTGCGACCCCAACCGCACTCCTTGCGACCCCAACCGCACTCCCTGCAACCCCAGCCGCACTCCTTGCAACCGCAACCGCATGCTTTGCATTCCCCACCCAACTCTCCTTGCAACCGCAACCGCACTCCTTGCAACCCCATCCGCACTCCTTGCAAACGCAACCGCACTCCTTGCGACCCCAGCCGCACTCCTTGCGACCCCAACCGCACTCCTTGCGACCCCAACCACACTCCTTGCTACCCGAACCGCACTCCTGACAACTTCAACCGCACTCCTTGCAACCCCAACCGCACGCCTTGCAACAACAACCGCACGCCTTGCAACCCCGACCATACTCCTTGCGACCCCAAACGCACTCCTTGCGAACCTAACCGCTATCCTTGCGACCCCAACCGCACTCCTTGCAACCCCAGCCGCACTCCTTGCAACCGCAGCCCCATGCCTTGCATTCCCCACCCAACTCTCCTTGCAACTGCAACCGCACTCCTTGCGACCCCAAACGCACTCCTTGCGAACCTAACCGCACTCCTTGCGACCCCAACCGCACTCCTTGCGACCCCAACCACACTCCTTGCTACCCGAACCGCACTCCTGACAACTTCAACCGCACTCCTTGCAACCCCAACCGCACGTCTTGCAACCCCAGCCGCACTCCTTGCAAACGCAACCGCACTCCTTGCGACCCAAACCGCACTCCTTGCGACCCCAACCGCACTCCCTGCAACCCCAGCCGCACTCCTTGCAACCGCAACCGCAACCGCGCGCCTTGCAACCCCAACCGCACTTCTTGCTACCCCAACCACACGCCTTGCAACCCCAGCCGCACTCCTTGCAACCGCAGCCGCATGCCTTGCATTCCCCACCCAACTCTCCTTGCAACCGCAACCGCACTCCTTGCAACCCCATCCGCACTCCTTGCAAACGCAACCGCACTCCTTGCGACCCCAGCCGCACTCCTTGCGACCCCAACCGCACTCCTTGCGACCCCAACCACACTCCTTGCTACCCGAACCGCACTCCTGACAACTTCAACCGCACGCCTTGCAACAACAACCGCACGCCTTGCAACCCCGACCATACTCCTTGCGACCCCAAACGCACTCCTTGCGAACCTAACCGCTATCCTTGCGACCCCAACCGCACTCCTTGCAACCCCAGCCGCACTCCTTGCAACCGCAGCCCCATGCCTTGCATTCCCCACCCAACTCTCCTTGCAACTGCAACCGCACTCCTTGCGACCCCAACCGCACTCCTTGCAACCCCAAACGCACTCCTTGCGAACCTAACCGCACTCCTTGCGACCCCAACCGCAGTCCTTGCGACCCCAACCGCACTCCTTGCACTCCAACCGCACGCCTTGCAACCGCAACCACACTCCTTCCAACCCGAACCGCACTCCTTGCAACTCCAACCGCATTCCTTGCAACCCCGACCACACTCCTTCCAACCCGAACCACACTCCTTGCAACCGCAACCACACTCCTTCCAACCCGAACCGCACTCCTTGCAACCGCAACCACACTCCTTCCAACCCGAACCGCACTCCTTGCAACCGCAACCGCATTCCTTGCAACCCCAACCGCACTCCTTCCAACCCGAACTGCACTCTTTGCAACCCCAACCGCACTCCTTCCAACCCGAACCGCACTCTTTGCAACCCCAACCGCACTCTTTGCAACCCCAACCTTCCGCCTTGCGACCACAACCGGACGCCTTGCTACCCCAACCGCACTCCTTGCAACAACAACCGCACGCCTTGCTACCCCAACCGCACGCCTTGCAACAACAACCGCACGCCTTGCAACCACGACCACAATCCTTGCGACCCCAAACACACTCCTTGCGAACCTAACCGCTATCCTTGCGACCCCAACCGATTCCTTGCGACCCCAACCGCACTCGTTGCTACCCGAACCGCACTCCTGACAACTTCAACCGCACTCCTGACAACTTCAACCGCACTCCTTGCAACCCCAACCGCACGTCTTGCAACCCCAGCCGCACTCCTTGCAACCGCAACCCCATCCGCACTCCTTGCAACCCCATCCGCACTCCTTGCAACCCCATCCGCACTCCTTGCGACCCCAACCGCACTCCTTGCGACCCCATCCGCACTCCTGACAACTTCAACCGCACTCCTTGCAACCCCATCCGCACTCCTTGCAACCCCATCCGCACTCCTTGCGACCCCATCCGCACTCCTTGCGACCCCATCCGCACTCCTTGCGACCCCATCCGCACTCCTTGCGACCCTAGCCGCACTCCTTGCGACCCCATCCGCACTTCTTGCAATCCCAACCGCACCCCTTGCAACTTCAACCGCACGCCTTCGAACCCCAACCGCACTTCTTGCAATCCCAACCGCACCCCTTGCAACTTCAACCGCACGCCTTAGAACCCCAACCGCACTCCTTGCAACCGCAACCGCAACCGCACGCCTTGCAACCCCAACCGCACTCCTTGCGTCCCCAACCGCAGTCCTTGCACCCCAACCGCAGTCCTTGCACTCCAACCGCACGCCTTGCAACTGCAACCGCACTCCTTCCAACCCGAACCGCACTCCTTGCAACCCCAACCGCACTCTTTGCAACCCGAACCGCACTCCTTGCAACCCCAACCGCACACCTTGCGACCACAACCGCACGCCTTGCTACCCCAACCGCACTCCTTGCAACAACAACCGCACGCCTTGCTACCCCAACCGCACGCCTTGCGACCCCAACCGCACGCCTTGCGACCCCAAACGAACTCCTTGCGAACCTAACCGCTATCCTTGCGACCCCAACCGCACTCCTTGCGACCCCAACCACACTCCTTGCTACCCGAACCGCACTCCTGACAACTTCGACCGCACGTCTTGCAACCCCATCCGCACTCCTTGCAACCGCAACCGCACTCCTTGCGAACCTAACCGCTATCCTTGCGACCCCAACCGACTCCTTGCGAACCCAGCCGCACTCCTTGCGACCCCAGCCGCACTCCTTGCGACCCCAACCGCACTCCTTGCGACCCCAACCACACTCCTTGCTACCCGAACCGCACTCCTGACAACTTCAACCGCACTCCTTGCAACCCCATCCGCACTCCTTGCGAACGCAACCGCACTCCTTGCAACCGCAACCGCACTCCTTGCAACCCCAACCGCACTCCTTGCGACCCCAACCGCACTCCTTGCGACCCCAACCGCACTCCTTGCGACCCCAACCGCACTCCTTGCTACCGCAACCGCACTCCTTGCAACGCCAACCGCACTCCTTGCAACGCCAACCGCACTCCTTGCGAACCCAACCGCACTCCTTGCGAACCTAACCGCAGTCCTTGCGACCCCAACCGCAGTCCTTGCGACCCCAACCGCACTCCTTGCACTCGAACCGCACGCCTTGCAACCGCAACCGCTCTCCTTCCAACCCGAACCGCACTCCTTGCAACTCCAACCGCACTCCTTGCAACCGCAGCCGCATTCCCTGCAACCCCAGCCGCACTCCTTGCAACCGCAACCGCAACCGCACGCCTTGCAACCCCAACCGCACTCCTTGCAACGCCAACCGCACTCCTTGCAACCCCAACCGCACTCCTTGCAACCCCAACCGCACTCCTTGCAACCGCAGCTGCATGCCTTGCATTCCCCACCCATCTCTCCTTGCGACCCCAACCGCACTCCTTGCGACCCCAACCGCACTCGTTGCGACCCCAACCACACTCCTTGCTACCCGAACCGCACTCCTGACAACTTCAACCGCACTCCTTGCAACCGCAACCGCACATCTTGCAACCCCAGCCGCACTCCTTGCAACCGCAACCGCACTCCTTGCGAACCTAACCGCTATCCTTGCGACCCCAACCGACTTCGTGCGACCCCAGCCGCACTTCTTGCAATCCCAACCGCACCCCTTGCAACTTCAACCGCACGCCTTAGAACCCCAGCCACACTCCTTGCAACCGCAACCGCAACCGCACGCCTTGCAACCCCAACCGCACTCCTTGCGACCCCAACCGCACTCCTTGCATTCCCCACCCAACTCTCCTTGCGACCCCAACCGCACTCCTTGCGACCCCAACCGCACTCCTTGCGAACCCAACCGCAGTCCTTGCGACCCCAACCGCAGTCCTTGCGACCCCAACCGCAGTCCTTGCAACTGCAACCGCACTCCTTCCAACCCGAACCGCACTCGTTGCAACTCCAACCGCACTCCTTGCTACCCCAACCTCACTCCTTGCAACAACAACCGCTCGCCTTGCGAACCTAACCGCTATCCTTGCAACAACAACCGCACGCCTTGCTACCCCAACCGCACGCCTTGCGACCCCAACCGCACGCCTTGCAACCCCAACCGCACACTTTGCAACCCGAACCGCACTCCTTGCAACCCCAACCTCACGCCTTGCGACCCCAACCGCACACCTTGCAACCCCAACCTCACGCCTTGCGAACCTAACCGCTATCCTTGCTACCCCAACCGCACGCCTTGCTACCCCAACCGCACGCCTTGCGACCCCAACCGCACGCCTTGCGACGCCAAACGAACTCCTTGCGAACCTAAACGCTATCCTTGCGACCCCAACCGCACTCCTTGCGACCCCAACCACACTCCTTGCTACCCGAACCGCACTCCTGACAACTTCGACCGCAGTCCTTGCAACCGCAACCGCACATCTTGCAACCCCAGCCGCACTCCTTGCAACCGCAACCGCACTCCTTGCAACCGCAACCGCACTCCTTGCAACGCCAACCGCACTCCTTGCGACCCCAACCGCACTCCTTGCGACCCCAACCGCACTCCTTGCAACCGCAGCCGCACTCCCTGCAACCCCAGCCGCACTCCTTGCAACCGCAACCGCAACCGCACGCCTTGCAACGCCAACCGCACTCCTTGCAACGCCAACCGCACTCCTTGCAACGCCAACCGCACTCCTTGCAACGCCAACCGCACTCCTTGCAACGCCAACCGCACTCCTTGCGACCCCAACCACACTCCTTGCTACCCGAACCGCACTCCTGACAACTTCGACCGCACTCCTTGCAACCCCAACCGCACATCTTGCAACCCCAGCCGCACTCCTTGCAACCGCAACCGCACTCCTTGCGAACCTAACCGCTATCCTTGCGACCCCAACCGACTCCTTGCAACCCCAGCCGCACTCCTTGCGAACCCAACCGCACTCCTTGCGACCCCAACCACACTCCTTGCTACCCGAACCGCACTCCTTGCAACCCCATCCGCACTCCTTGCAAACGCAACCGCACTCCTTGCAACCGCAACCGCACTCCTTGCAATGCCAACCGCACTCCTTGCGACCCCAACCGCACTCCTTGCTACCCCAGCCGCACTCCTTGCAACCCCAGCCGCACTCCTTGCAACCGCAGCCGCACTCCCTGCAACCCCAGCCGCACTCCTTGCAACCGCAACCGCAACCGCACTCCTTGCGACGCCAACCGCACTCCTTGCGACCCCAACCGCACTCCTTGCGACCCCAACCGCACTTCTTGCTACCCCAACCGCACGTCTTGCAACCCCAGCCGCACTCCTTGCAAACGCAACCGCACTCCTTGCGACCCCAACCGCACTCCTTGCGACCCCAACCGCACTCCCTGCAACCCCAGCCGCACTCCTTGCAACCGCAACCGCATGCTTTGCATTCCCCACCCAACTCTCCTTGCAACCGCAACCGCACTCCTTGCAACCCCATCCGCACTCCTTGCAAACGCAACCGCACTCCTTGCGACCCCAGCCGCACTCCTTGCGACCCCAACCGCACTCCTTGCGACCCCAACCACACTCCTTGCTACCCGAACCGCACTCCTGACAACTTCAACCGCACTCCTTGCAACCCCAACCGCACGCCTTGCAACAACAACCGCACGCCTTGCAACCCCGACCATACTCCTTGCGACCCCAAACGCACTCCTTGCGAACCTAACCGCTATCCTTGCGACCCCAACCGCACTCCTTGCAACCCCAGCCGCACTCCTTGCAACCGCAGCCCCATGCCTTGCATTCCCCACCCAACTCTCCTTGCAACTGCAACCGCACTCCTTGCGACCCCAAACGCACTCCTTGCGAACCTAACCGCACTCCTTGCGACCCCAACCGCACTCCTTGCGACCCCAACCACACTCCTTGCTACCCGAACCGCACTCCTGACAACTTCAACCGCACTCCTTGCAACCCCAACCGCACGTCTTGCAACCCCAGCCGCACTCCTTGCAAACGCAACCGCACTCCTTGCGACCCAAACCGCACTCCTTGCGACCCCAACCGCACTCCCTGCAACCCCAGCCGCACTCCTTGCAACCGCAACCGCAACCGCGCGCCTTGCAACCCCAACCGCACTTCTTGCTACCCCAACCACACGCCTTGCAACCCCAGCCGCACTCCTTGCAACCGCAGCCGCATGCCTTGCATTCCCCACCCAACTCTCCTTGCAACCGCAACCGCACTCCTTGCAACCCCATCCGCACTCCTTGCAAACGCAACCGCACTCCTTGCGACCCCAGCCGCACTCCTTGCGACCCCAACCGCACTCCTTGCGACCCCAACCACACTCCTTGCTACCCGAACCGCACTCCTGACAACTTCAACCGCACTCCTTGCAACCCCAACCGCACGCCTTGCAACAACAACCGCACGCCTTGCAACCCCGACCATACTCCTTGCGACCCCAAACGCACTCCTTGCGAACCTAACCGCTATCCTTGCGACCCCAACCGCACTCCTTGCAACCCCAGCCGCACTCCTTGCAACCGCAGCCCCATGCCTTGCATTCCCCACCCAACTCTCCTTGCAACTGCAACCGCACTCCTTGCGACCCCAACCGCACTCCTTGCAACCCCAAACGCACTCCTTGCGAACCTAACCGCACTCCTTGCGACCCCAACCGCAGTCCTTGCGACCCCAACCGCACTCCTTGCACTCCAACCGCACGCCTTGCAACCGCAACCACACTCCTTCCAACCCGAACCGCACTCCTTGCAACTCCAACCGCATTCCTTGCAACCCCGACCACACTCCTTCCAACCCGAACCACACTCCTTGCAACCGCAACCACACTCCTTCCAACCCGAACCGCACTCCTTGCAACCGCAACCACACTCCTTCCAACCCGAACCGCACTCCTTGCAACCGCAACCGCATTCCTTGCAACCCCAACCGCACTCCTTCCAACCCGAACTGCACTCTTTGCAACCCCAACCGCACTCCTTCCAACCCGAACCGCACTCTTTGCAACCCCAACCGCACTCTTTGCAACCCCAACCTTCCGCCTTGCGACCACAACCGGACGCCTTGCTACCCCAACCGCACTCCTTGCAACAACAACCGCACGCCTTGCTACCCCAACCGCACGCCTTGCAACAACAACCGCACGCCTTGCAACCACGACCACAATCCTTGCGACCCCAAACACACTCCTTGCGAACCTAACCGCTATCCTTGCGACCCCAACCGATTCCTTGCGACCCCAACCGCACTCGTTGCTACCCGAACCGCACTCCTGACAACTTCAACCGCACTCCTGACAACTTCAACCGCACTCCTTGCAACCCCAACCGCACGTCTTGCAACCCCAGCCGCACTCCTTGCAACCGCAACCCCATCCGCACTCCTTGCAACCCCATCCGCACTCCTTGCAACCCCATCCGCACTCCTTGCGACCCCAACCGCACTCCTTGCGACCCCATCCGCACTCCTGACAACTTCAACCGCACTCCTTGCAACCCCATCCGCACTCCTTGCAACCCCATCCGCACTCCTTGCGACCCCATCCGCACTCCTTGCGACCCCATCCGCACTCCTTGCGACCCCATCCGCACTCCTTGCGACCCTAGCCGCACTCCTTGCGACCCCATCCGCACTTCTTGCAATCCCAACCGCACCCCTTGCAACTTCAACCGCACGCCTTCGAACCCCAACCGCACTTCTTGCAATCCCAACCGCACCCCTTGCAACTTCAACCGCACGCCTTAGAACCCCAACCGCACTCCTTGCAACCGCAACCGCAACCGCACGCCTTGCAACCCCAACCGCACTCCTTGCGTCCCCAACCGCAGTCCTTGCACCCCAACCGCAGTCCTTGCACTCCAACCGCACGCCTTGCAACTGCAACCGCACTCCTTCCAACCCGAACCGCACTCCTTGCAACCCCAACCGCACTCTTTGCAACCCGAACCGCACTCCTTGCAACCCCAACCGCACACCTTGCGACCACAACCGCACGCCTTGCTACCCCAACCGCACTCCTTGCAACAACAACCGCACGCCTTGCTACCCCAACCGCACGCCTTGCGACCCCAACCGCACGCCTTGCGACCCCAAACGAACTCCTTGCGAACCTAACCGCTATCCTTGCGACCCCAACCGCACTCCTTGCGACCCCAACCACACTCCTTGCTACCCGAACCGCACTCCTGACAACTTCGACCGCACGTCTTGCAACCCCATCCGCACTCCTTGCAACCGCAACCGCACTCCTTGCGAACCTAACCGCTATCCTTGCGACCCCAACCGACTCCTTGCGAACCCAGCCGCACTCCTTGCGACCCCAGCCGCACTCCTTGCGACCCCAACCGCACTCCTTGCGACCCCAACCACACTCCTTGCTACCCGAACCGCACTCCTGACAACTTCAACCGCACTCCTTGCAACCCCATCCGCACTCCTTGCGAACGCAACCGCACTCCTTGCAACCGCAACCGCACTCCTTGCAACCCCAACCGCACTCCTTGCGACCCCAACCGCACTCCTTGCGACCCCAACCGCACTCCTTGCGACCCCAACCGCACTCCTTGCTACCGCAACCGCACTCCTTGCAACGCCAACCGCACTCCTTGCAACGCCAACCGCACTCCTTGCGAACCCAACCGCACTCCTTGCGAACCTAACCGCAGTCCTTGCGACCCCAACCGCAGTCCTTGCGACCCCAACCGCACTCCTTGCACTCGAACCGCACGCCTTGCAACCGCAACCGCTCTCCTTCCAACCCGAACCGCACTCCTTGCAACTCCAACCGCACTCCTTGCAACCGCAGCCGCATTCCCTGCAACCCCAGCCGCACTCCTTGCAACCGCAACCGCAACCGCACGCCTTGCAACCCCAACCGCACTCCTTGCAACGCCAACCGCACTCCTTGCAACCCCAACCGCACTCCTTGCAACCCCAACCGCACTCCTTGCAACCGCAGCTGCATGCCTTGCATTCCCCACCCATCTCTCCTTGCGACCCCAACCGCACTCCTTGCGACCCCAACCGCACTCGTTGCGACCCCAACCACACTCCTTGCTACCCGAACCGCACTCCTGACAACTTCAACCGCACTCCTTGCAACCGCAACCGCACATCTTGCAACCCCAGCCGCACTCCTTGCAACCGCAACCGCACTCCTTGCGAACCTAACCGCTATCCTTGCGACCCCAACCGACTTCGTGCGACCCCAGCCGCACTTCTTGCAATCCCAACCGCACCCCTTGCAACTTCAACCGCACGCCTTAGAACCCCAGCCACACTCCTTGCAACCGCAACCGCAACCGCACGCCTTGCAACCCCAACCGCACTCCTTGCGACCCCAACCGCACTCCTTGCATTCCCCACCCAACTCTCCTTGCGACCCCAACCGCACTCCTTGCGACCCCAACCGCACTCCTTGCGAACCCAACCGCAGTCCTTGCGACCCCAACCGCAGTCCTTGCGACCCCAACCGCAGTCCTTGCAACTGCAACCGCACTCCTTCCAACCCGAACCGCACTCGTTGCAACTCCAACCGCACTCCTTGCTACCCCAACCTCACTCCTTGCAACAACAACCGCTCGCCTTGCGAACCTAACCGCTATCCTTGCAACAACAACCGCACGCCTTGCTACCCCAACCGCACGCCTTGCGACCCCAACCGCACGCCTTGCAACCCCAACCGCACACTTTGCAACCCGAACCGCACTCCTTGCAACCCCAACCTCACGCCTTGCGACCCCAACCGCACACCTTGCAACCCCAACCTCACGCCTTGCGAACCTAACCGCTATCCTTGCTACCCCAACCGCACGCCTTGCTACCCCAACCGCACGCCTTGCGACCCCAACCGCACGCCTTGCGACGCCAAACGAACTCCTTGCGAACCTAAACGCTATCCTTGCGACCCCAACCGCACTCCTTGCGACCCCAACCACACTCCTTGCTACCCGAACCGCACTCCTGACAACTTCGACCGCAGTCCTTGCAACCGCAACCGCACATCTTGCAACCCCAGCCGCACTCCTTGCAACCGCAACCGCACTCCTTGCAACCGCAACCGCACTCCTTGCAACGCCAACCGCACTCCTTGCGACCCCAACCGCACTCCTTGCGACCCCAACCGCACTCCTTGCAACCGCAGCCGCACTCCCTGCAACCCCAGCCGCACTCCTTGCAACCGCAACCGCAACCGCACGCCTTGCAACGCCAACCGCACTCCTTGCAACGCCAACCGCACTCCTTGCAACGCCAACCGCACTCCTTGCAACGCCAACCGCACTCCTTGCAACGCCAACCGCACTCCTTGCGACCCCAACCACACTCCTTGCTACCCGAACCGCACTCCTGACAACTTCGACCGCACTCCTTGCAACCCCAACCGCACATCTTGCAACCCCAGCCGCACTCCTTGCAACCGCAACCGCACTCCTTGCGAACCTAACCGCTATCCTTGCGACCCCAACCGACTCCTTGCAACCCCAGCCGCACTCCTTGCGAACCCAACCGCACTCCTTGCGACCCCAACCACACTCCTTGCTACCCGAACCGCACTCCTTGCAACCCCATCCGCACTCCTTGCAAACGCAACCGCACTCCTTGCAACCGCAACCGCACTCCTTGCAATGCCAACCGCACTCCTTGCGACCCCAACCGCACTCCTTGCTACCCCAGCCGCACTCCTTGCAACCCCAGCCGCACTCCTTGCAACCGCAGCCGCACTCCCTGCAACCCCAGCCGCACTCCTTGCAACCGCAACCGCAACCGCACTCCTTGCGACGCCAACCGCACTCCTTGCGACCCCAACCGCACTCCTTGCGACCCCAACCGCACTCCTTGCGACCCCAACCGCACTCCTTGCGACCCCAACCGCACTCCTTGCTACCCCAACCGCACGCCTTGCAACCCCAGCCGCACTCCTTGCAACCGCAGCCGCATGCCTTGCATTCCCCACCCAACTCTCCTTGCAACTGCAACCGCACTCCTTGCGACCCCAACCGCACTCCTTGCGAACCTAACCGCACTCCTTGCGACCCCAACCGCAGTCCTTGCACTCGAACCGCACGCCTTGCAACCCCAGCCGCACTCCTTGCAACCGCAGCCGCATGCCTTGCATTCCCCACCCAACTCTCCTTGCAACTGCAACCGCACTCCTTGCGACCCCAACCGCACTCCTTGCGAACCTAACCGCACTCCTTGCGACCCCAACCGCAGTCCTTGCGACCCCAACCGCACTCCTTGCACTCGAACCGCACGCCTTGCAACCGCAACCGCACTCCTTCCAACCCGAACCGCACTCCTTGCAACTCCAACCGCACTCCTTGCAACCCGAACCGCGCTCCTTGCAACCCCAACCGCACTCTTTGCAACCGCAACCGCACGCCTTGCAACACCAACCGCACTCCTTGCAACCGCAACCGCACATCTTGCAACCCCAGCCGCACTCCTTGCAACCGCAACCGCACTCCTTGCGAACCTAACCGCTATCCTTGCGACCCCAACCGACTCCTTGCGACCCCAGCCGCACTCCTTGCGACCCCAGCCGCACTCCTTGCGACCCCGACCGCACTCCTTGCAACGCCAACCGCACTCCTTGCGACCCCAACCGCACGCCTTGCAACCCCAGCCGCACTCCTTGCAACCGCAGCCGCACTCCCTGCAACCCCAGGCGCACTCCTTGCAACCGCAACCGCAACCGCACGCCTTGCAACGCCAACCGCACTCCTTGCAACGCCAACCGCACTCCTTGCAACGCCAACCGCACTCCTTACAACCCCAACCGCACTTCTTGCTACCCCAACCACACGCCTTGCAACCCCAGCCGCACTCCTTGCAACCGCAGCCGCATGGTCTCCGGACGGTCTGCACCTGGGCAGAATCGGAACCAATGTCCTCGGGGGAGTGTTTGCTAGTGCTGTTGGGGAGGAGTTAAACTAATATGGCAGGGGGATGGGAACCAATGCAGGGAGATAGAGGGAAACAAAAAGGAGGCAAAAACAAAAGACAGAAAGGAGATGAGGAAAAGTGGAGGGCAGAGAAACCCAAGGCAAAGAACAAAAAGGGCCATTGTACAGCAAAATTCTAAAAGGACAGAGGGTGTTAAAAAAACAAGCCTAAAGGCTTTGTGTCTCAATGCAAGGAGTATCCGCAATAAGGTGGATGAATTAACTGTGCAAATAGATGTTAACAAATATGATGTGATTGGGATTACGGAGACGTGGCTCCAGGATGAGCAGGGCTGGGAACTCAACATCCAGGGGTATTCAACATTCAGGAAGGATAGAATAAAAGGAAAAGGAGGTGGGGTAGCATTGCTGGTTAAGGAGGAGATTAAGGCAATAGTTAGGAAGGACATTAGCTTGGATGATGTGGAATCTATATGGGTAGAGCTGCAGAACACCAAAGGGCAAAAAACGTTAGTGGGAGTTGTGTACAGACCTCCAAACAGTAGTAGTGATGTTGGGGAGGACATCAAACAGGAAATTAGGGGTGCGTGCAATAAAGGTGCAGCAGTTATAATGGGTGACTTTAATATGCACATAGATTGGGCTAACCAAACTGGAAGCAATACGGTGGAGGAGGATTTTCTGGAGTGCATAAGGGATGGTTTTTTAGACCAATATGTCGAGGAACCAACTAGGGGAGAGGCCATCTTAGACTGGGTGTTATGTAATGAGAAAGGATTAATTAGCAATCTCGTTGTGCGAGGCCCCTTGGGGAAGAGTGACCATAATATGGTGGAATTCTGCATTAGGATGGAGAATGAAACAGTTAATTCAGAGACCATGGTCCAGAACTTAAAGAAGGCTAACTTTGAAGGTATGAGGCGTGAATTGGCTGAGATGGATTGGCGAATGATACTTAAGGGGTTGACTGTGGATGGGCAATGGCAGACATTTAGAGACCGCATGGATGAACTACAACAATTGTACATTCCTGTCTGGCATAGAAATAAAAAAGGGAAGGTGGCTCAACCGTGGCTATCAAGGGAAATCAGGGATAGTATTAAAGCCAAGGAAGTGGCATACAAATTGGCCAGAAATAGCAGCGAACCTGGGGACTGGGAGAAATTTAGAACTCAGCAGAGGAGGACAAAGGGTTTGATTAGGGCAGGGAAAATGGAGTATGAGAAGAAGCTTGCAGGGAACATTAAGACGGATTGCAAAAGTTTCTATAGATATGTAAAGAGAAAAAGGTTAGTAAAGACAAACGTAGGTCCCCTGCAGTCAGAATCAGGGGAAGTCATAACGGGGAACAAAGAAATGGCGGACCAATTGAACAAGTACTTTGGTTCGGTATTCACGAAGGAGGACACGAACAACCTTCCGGTTATAAAAGGGGTCGGGGGGTCTAGTAAGGAGGAGGAACTGAGGGAAATCCTTATTAGCCGGGAAATTGTGTTGGGGAAATTGATGGGATTGAAGGCCGATAAATCCCCAGGGCCTGATGGACTGCATCCCAGAGTACTTAAGGAGGTGGCCTTGGAAATAGTGGATGCGTTGACAGTCATTTTCCAACATTCCATTGACTCTGGATCAGTTCCTATGGAGTGGAGGGTAGCCAATGTAACCCCACTTTTTAAAAAAGGAGGGAGAGAGAAAACAGGGAATTATAGACCGGTCAGCCTGACATTGGTAGTGGGTAAAATGATGGAATCAATTATTAAGGATGTCATAGCAGTGCATTTGGAAAGAGGTGACATGATAGGTCCAAGTCAGCATGGATTTGTGAAAGGGAAATCATGCTTGACAAATCTTCTGGAATTTTTTGAGGATGTTTCCAGTAGAGTGGATAAGGGAGAACCAGTTGATGTGGTATATTTGGACTTTCAGAAGGCGTTCGACAAGGTCCCACACAAGAGATTTATGTGCAAAGTTAGAGCACATGGGATTGGGGGTAGTGTACTGACATTGGATTGAGAACTGGTTGTCAGACAGGAAGCAAAGAGTAGGAGTAAATGGGTACTTTTCAGAATGGCAGGCAGTGACTAGTGGGGTACCGCAAGGTTCTGTGCTGGGGCCCCAGCTGTTTACACTGTACATTAATAATTTAGATGAGGGGATTAAATGTAGTATCTCCAAATTTGCGGATGACACTAAGTTGGGTGGCAGTGTGAGCTGCGAGGAGGATGCTGTGAGGCTGCAGAGCGACTTGGATAGGTTAGGTGAGTGGGCAAATGCATGGCAGATGAAGTATAATGTGGATAAATGTGAGGTTATCCACTTTGGTGGTAAAAACAGAGAGACAGACTATTATCTGAATGGTGACAGATTAGGAAAAGGGGAGGTGCAAAGAGACCTGGGTGTCATGGTACATCAGTCATTGAAGGTTGGCATGCAGGTGCAGCAGGCGGTTAAGAAAGCAAATGGCATGTTGGCCTTCATAGCAAGGGGATTTGAGTACAGGGGCAGGGAGGTGTTGCTACAGTTGTACAGGGCATTGGTGAGGCCACACCTGGAGTATTGTGTACAGTTTTGGTCTCCTAACCTGAGGAAGGACATTCTTGCTATTGAGGGAGTGCAGCGAAGGTTCACCAGACTGATTCCCGGGATGGCGGGAGTGACCTATCAAGAAAGACTGGATCAACTGGGCTTGTATTCACTGGAGTTCAGAAGAATGAGAGGGGACCTCATAGAAACATATAAAATTCTGACGGGGTTAGACAGGTTAGATGCAGGAAGAATGTTCCCAATGTTGGGGAAGTCCAGAACCAGGGGTCACAGTCTAAGGATAAGGGGTAAGCCATTTAGGACCGAGATGCGGAGGAACTTCTTCACCCAGAGAGTGGTGAACCTGTGGAATTCTCTACCACAGAAAGTTGTTGAGGCCAATTCACTAAATATATTCAAAAAGGAGTTAGATGAGGTCCTTACTGCTAGGGGGATCAAGGGGTATGGCGAGAAAGCAGGAATGGGGTACTGAAGTTGAATGTTCAGCCATGAACTCATTGAATGGCGGTGCAGGCTAGAAGGGCCGAATGGCCTACTCCACCTATTTTCTATGTTTCTATGTTTCTATGCCTTGCATTCCCCACCCAACTCTCCTTGCAACCGCAACCGCACTCCTTGCAACCCCATCCGCACTCCTTGCAAACGCAACCGCACGCCTTGCAACCCCAGCCGCACTCCTTGCAACCCCAGCCGCACTCCTTGCAACCGCAGCCGCATGCCTTGCATTCCCCACCCAACTCTCCTTGCGACCCCAACCGCACTCCTTGCGACCCCAACCGCACTCCTTGCGACCCCAACCGCACTCCTTGCGAACCTAACCGCAGTCCTTGCGACCCCAACCGCACTCCTTGCACTCCAACCGCACTCCTTCCAACCCCAACCGCACTCCTTCCAACCCCAACCGCACTCCTTGCAACCCCAACCGCACTCTTAGCAACCCGAACCGCACTCCTTGCAACCCCAACCTCACGCCTTGCGACCCCAACCGCACACCTTGCGACCACAACCGCACGCCTTGCTACCCCAACCGCACTCCTTGCAACAACAACCGCACGCCTTGCGACCCCAAACGCACTCCTTGCGACCCTAACCGCTATCCTTGCGACCCCAACCGCACTCCTTGCGACCCCAACCACACTCCTTGCTACCCGAACCGCACTCCTGACAACTTCGACCACACTCCTTGCAACCCCATCCGCACTCCTTGCAAACGCAACCGCACTCCTTGCAACCGCAACCGCACGCCTTGCAACACCAACCGCACTCCTTGCAACCGCAACCGCACTCGTTGCAACCGCAACCGCACATCTTGCAACACCAACCGCACTCCTTGCAACCGCAACCGCACTCCTTGCAACCGCAACCGCACATCTTGCAACCGCAACCGCACTCCTTGCGAACCTAACCGCTATCCTTGCGACCCCAGCCGCACTCCTTGCGACCCCAACCGCACTCCTTGCGACCCCAACCGCACTCCTTGCGAACCTAACCGCTATCCTTGCTACCCGAACCGCACTCCTGACAACTTCAACCGCACTCCTTGCAACCCCAACCGCACGTCTTGCAACCCCAGCCGCACTCCTTGCAAACGCAACCGCACTCCTTGCGACCCCAACCGCACTTCTTGCTACCCCAACCACACGCCTTGCAACCCCAGCCGCACTCCTTGCAACCGCAGCCGCATGCCTTGCATTCCCCACCCAACTCTCCTTGCAACCGCAACCGCACTCCTTGCAACCCCATCCGCACTCCTTGCAAACGCAACCGCACTCCTTGCGACCCCAGCCGCACTCCTTGCGACCCCAACCGCACTCCTTGCGACCCCAACCACACTCCTTGCTACCCGAACCGCACTCCTGACAACTTCAACCGCACTCCTTGCAACCCCAACCGCACGCCTTGCAACAACAACCGCACGCCTTGCAACCCCGACCATACTCCTTGCGACCCCAAACGCACTCCTTGCGAACCTAACCGCTATCCTTGCGACCCCAACCGCACTCCTTGCAACCCCAGCCGCACTCCTTACAACCGCAGCCCCATGCCTTGCATTCCCCACCCAACTCTCCTTGCAACTGCAACCGCACTCCTTGCGACCCCAACCGCACTCCTTGCGACCCTAACCGCACTCCTTGCGACCCCAACCGCACTCCTTGCACTCCAACCGCACGCCTTGCAACCGCAACCACACTCCTTCCAACCCGAACCACACTCCTTGCAACTCCAACCGCACTCCTTGCAACCCCAACCGCACTCCTTCCAACCCGAACCGCACTCCTTCCAACCCGAACCGCACTCTTTGCAACCCCAACCGCACTCTTTGCAACCCCAACCGCACTCCTTGCAACCGCAACCGCACTCTTTGCAACCCCAACCTTCCGCCTTGCGACCACAACCGCACGCCTTGCTACCCCAACCGCACTCCTTGCAACAACAACCGCACGCCTTGCTACCCCAACCGCACGCCTTGCAACAACAACCGCACGCCTTGCAACCCCGACCACACTCCTTGCGACCCCAAACGCACTCCTTGCGAACCTAACCGCTATCCTTGCGACCCCAACCGATTCCTTGCGACCCCAGCTGCACTCCTTGCGACCCCAACCGCACTCGTTGCGACCCGAACCACACTCCTTGCTACCCGAACAGCACTCCTGACAACTTCAACCGCACTCCTTGCAACCCCAACCGCACGTCTTGCAACCCCAGCCGCACTCCTTGCAACCGCAACCGCACTCCTTGCGACCCCATCCGCACTCCTGACAACTTCAACCGCACTCCTTGCAAACGCAACCGCACTCCTTGCGACCCCAACCGCACTTCTTGCTACCCCAACCACACGCCTTGCAACCCCAGCCGCACTCCTTGCAACCGCAGCCGCATGGTCTCCGGACGGTCTGCACCTGGGCAGAATCGGAACCAATGTCCTCGGGGGAGTGTTTGCTAGTGCTGTTGGGGAGGAGTTAAACTAATATGGCAGGGGGATGGGAACCAATGCAGGGAGATAGAGGGAAACAAAAAGGAGGCAAAAACAAAAGACAGAAAGGAGATGAGGAAAAGTGGAGGGCAGAGAAACCCAAGGCAAAGAACAAAAAGGGCCATTGTACAGCAAAATTCTAAAAGGACAGAGGGTGTTAAAAAAACAAGCCTAAAGGCTTTGTGTCTCAATGCAAGGAGTATCCGCAATAAGGTGGATGAATTAACTGTGCAAATAGATGTTAACAAATATGATGTGATTGGGATTACGGAGACGTGGCTCCAGGATGAGCAGGGCTGGGAACTCAACATCCAGGGGTATTCAACATTCAGGAAGGATAGAATAAAAGGAAAAGGAGGTGGGGTAGCATTGCTGGTTAAGGAGGAGATTAAGGCAATAGTTAGGAAGGACATTAGCTTGGATGATGTGGAATCTATATGGGTAGAGCTGCAGAACACCAAAGGGCAAAAAACGTTAGTGGGAGTTGTGTACAGACCTCCAAACAGTAGTAGTGATGTTGGGGAGGACATCAAACAGGAAATTAGGGGTGCGTGCAATAAAGGTGCAGCAGTTATAATGGGTGACTTTAATATGCACATAGATTGGGCTAACCAAACTGGAAGCAATACGGTGGAGGAGGATTTTCTGGAGTGCATAAGGGATGGTTTTTTAGACCAATATGTCGAGGAACCAACTAGGGGGGAGGCCATCTTAGACTGGGTGTTATGTAATGAGAAAGGATTAATTAGCAATCTCGTTGTGCGAGGCCCCTTGGGGAAGAGTGACCATAATATGGTGGAATTCTGCATTAGGATGGAGAATGAAACAGTTAATTCAGAGACCATGGTCCAGAACTTAAAGAAGGCTAACTTTGAAGGTATGAGGCGTGAATTGGCTGAGATGGATTGGCGAATGATACTTAAGGGGTTGACTGTGGATGGGCAATGGCAGACATTTAGAGACCGCATGGATGAACTACAACAATTGTACATTCCTGTCTGGCATAGAAATAAAAAAGGGAAGGTGGCTCAACCGTGGCTATCAAGGGAAATCAGGGATAGTATTAAAGCCAAGGAAGTGGCATACAAATTGGCCAGAAATAGCAGCGAACCTGGGGACTGGGAGAAATTTAGAACTCAGCAGAGGAGGACAAAGGGTTTGATTAGGGCAGGGAAAATGGAGTATGAGAAGAAGCTTGCAGGGAACATTAAGACGGATTGCAAAAGTTTCTATAGATATGTAAAGAGAAAAAGGTTAGTAAAGACAAACGTAGGTCCCCTGCAGTCAGAATCAGGGGAAGTCATAACGGGGAACAAAGAAATGGCGGACCAATTGAACAAGTACTTTGGTTCGGTATTCACGAAGGAGGACACGAACAACCTTCCGGTTATAAAAGGGGTCGGGGGGTCTAGTAAGGAGGAGGAACTGAGGGAAATCCTTATTAGCCGGGAAATTGTGTTGGGGAAATTGATGGGATTGAAGGCCGATAAATCCCCAGGGCCTGATGGACTGCATCCCAGAGTACTTAAGGAGGTGGCCTTGGAAATAGTGGATGCGTTGACAGTCATTTTCCAACATTCCATTGACTCTGGATCAGTTCCTATGGAGTGGAGGGTAGCCAATGTAACCCCACTTTTTAAAAAAGGAGGGAGAGAGAAAACAGGGAATTATAGACCGGTCAGCCTGACATTGGTAGTGGGTAAAATGATGGAATCAATTATTAAGGATGTCATAGCAGTGCATTTGGAAAGAGGTGACATGATAGGTCCAAGTCAGCATGGATTTGTGAAAGGGAAATCATGCTTGACAAATCTTCTGGAATTTTTTGAGGATGTTTCCAGTAGAGTGGATAAGGGAGAACCAGTTGATGTGGTATATTTGGACTTTCAGAAGGCGTTCGACAAGGTCCCACACAAGAGATTTATGTGCAAAGTTAGAGCACATGGGATTGGGGGTAGTGTACTGACATGGATTGAGAACTGGTTGTCAGACAGGAAGCAAAGAGTAGGAGTAAATGGGTACTTTTCAGAATGGCAGGCAGTGACTAGTGGGGTACCGCAAGGTTCTGTGCTGGGGCCCCAGCTGTTTACACTGTACATTAATGATTTAGATGAGGGGATTAAATGTAGTATCTCCAAATTTGCGGATGACACTAAGTTGGGTGGCAGTGTGAGCTGCGAGGAGGATGCTGTGAGGCTGCAGAGCGACTTGGATAGGTTAGGTGAGTGGGCAAATGCATGGCAGATGAAGTATAATGTGGATAAATGTGAGGTTATCCACTTTGGTGGTAAAAACAGAGAGACAGACTATTATCTGAATGGTGACAGATTAGGAAAAGGGGAGGTGCAAAGAGACCTGGGTGTCATGGTACATCAGTCATTGAAGGTTGGCATGCAGGTGCAGCAGGCGGTTAAGAAAGCAAATGGCATGTTGGCCTTCATAGCAAGGGGATTTGAGTACAGGGGCAGGGAGGTGTTGCTACAGTTGTACAGGGCATTGGTGAGGCCACACCTGGAGTATTGTGTACAGTTTTGGTCTCCTAACCTGAGGAAGGACATTCTTGCTATTGAGGGAGTGCAGCGAAGGTTCACCAGACTGATTCCCGGGATGGCGGGAGTGACCTATCAAGAAAGACTGGATCAACTGGGCTTGTATTCACTGGAGTTCAGAAGAATGAGAGGGGACCTCATAGAAACATATAAAATTCTGACGGGGTTAGACAGGTTAGATGCAGGAAGAATGTTCCCAATGTTGGGGAAGTCCAGAACCAGGGGTCACAGTCTAAGGATAAGGGGTAAGCCATTTAGGACCGAGATGCGGAGGAACTTCTTCACCCAGAGAGTGGTGAACCTGTGGAATTCTCTACCACAGAAAGTTGTTGAGGCCAATTCACTAAATATATTCAAAAAGGAGTTAGATGAGGTCCTTACTGCTAGGGGGATCAAGGGGTATGGCGAGAAAGCAGGAATGGGGTACTGAAGTTGAATGTTCAGCCATGAACTCATTGAATGGCGGTGCAGGCTAGAAGGGCCGAATGGCCTACTCCACCTATTTTCTATGTTTCTATGTTTCTATGCCTTGCATTCCCCACCCAACTCTCCTTGCAACCGCAACCGCACTCCTTGCAACCCCATCCGCACTCCTTGCAAACGCAACCGCACGCCTTGCAACCCCAGCCGCACTCCTTGCAACCCCAGCCGCACTCCTTGCAACCGCAGCCGCATGCCTTGCATTCCCCACCCAACTCTCCTTGCGACCCCAACCGCACTCCTTGCGACCCCAACCGCACTCCTTGCGAACCTAACCGCAGTCCTTGCGACCCCAACCGCAGTCCTTGCGACCCCAACCGCACTCCTTGCAACCCCAACCGCACTCCTTGCAACCCCAACCGCACTCCTTCCAACCCGAACCGCACTCCTTGCAACCCCAACCGCACTCTTAGCAACCCGAACCGCACTCCTTGCAACCCCAACCTCACGCCTTGCGACCCCAACCGCACACCTTGCGACCACAACCGCACGCCTTGCTACCCCAACCGCACTCCTTGCAACAACAACCGCACGCCTTGCGACCCCAAACGCACTCCTTGCGACCCTAACCGCTATCCTTGCGACCCCAACCGCACTCCTTGCGACCCCAACCACACTCCTTGCTACCCGAACCGCACTCCTGACAACTTCGACCACACTCCTTGCAACCCCATCCGCACTCCTTGCAAACGCAACCGCACTCCTTGCAACCGCAACCGCACGCCTTGCAACACCAACCGCACTCCTTGCAACCGCAACCGCACTCGTTGCAACCGCAACCGCACATCTTGCAACACCAACCGCACTCCTTGCAACCGCAACCGCACTCCTTGCAACCGCAACCGCACATCTTGCAACCGCAACCGCACTCCTTGCGAACCTAACCGCACTCCTTGCGACCCCAGCCGCACTCCTTGCGACCCCAACCGCACTCCTTGCGACCCCAACCGCACTCCTTGCGAACCTAACCGCTATCCTTGCTACCCGAACCGCACTCCTGACAACTTCAACCGCACTCCTTGCAACCCCAACCGCACGTCTTGCAACCCCAGCCGCACTCCTTGCAAACGCAACCGCACTCCTTGCGACCCCAACCGCACTTCTTGCTACCCCAACCACACGCCTTGCAACCCCAGCCGCACTCCTTGCAACCGCAGCCGCATGCCTTGCATTCCCCACCCAACTCTCCTTGCAACCGCAACCGCACTCCTTGCAACCCCATCCGCACTCCTTGCAAACGCAACCGCACTCCTTGCGACCCCAGCCGCACTCCTTGCGACCCCAACCGCACTCCTTGCGACCCCAACCACACTCCTTGCTACCCGAACCGCACTCCTGACAACTTCAACCGCACTCCTTGCAACCCCAACCGCACGCCTTGCAACAACAACCGCACGCAATGCAACCCCGACCATACTCCTTGCGACCCCAAACGCACTCCTTGCGAACCTTACCGCTATCCTTGCGACCCCAACCGCACTCCTTGCAACCCCAGCCGCACTCCTTGCAACCGCAGCCCCATGCCTTGCATTCCCCACCCAATTCTCCTTGCAACTGCAACCGCACTCCTTGCGACCCCAACCGCACTCCTTGCGACCCTAACCGCACTCCTTGCGACCCCAACCGCACTCCTTGCACTCCAACCGCACGCCTTGCAACCGCAACCACACTCCTTCCAACCCGAACCACACTCCTTGCAACTCCAACCGCACTCCTTGCAACCCCAACCGCACTCCTTCCAACCCGAACCGCACTCTTTGCAACCCCAACCGCACTCTTTGCAACCCCAACCGCACTCCTTGCAACCGCAACCGCACTCTTTGCAACCCCAACCTTCCGCCTTGCGACCACAACCGCACGCCTTGCTACCCCAACCGCACTCCTTGCAACAACAACCGCACGCCTTGCTACCCCAACCGCACGCCTTGCAACAACAACCGCACGCCTTGCAACCCCGACCACACTCCTTGCGACCCCAAACGCACTCCTTGCGAACCTAACCGCTATCCTTGCGACCCCAACCGATTCCTTGCGACCCCAGCTGCACTCCTTGCGACCCCAACCGCACTCGTTGCGACCCGAACCACACTCCTTGCTACCCGAACAGCACTCCTGACAACTTCAACCGCACTCCTTGCAACCCCAACCGCACGTCTTGCAACCCCAGCCGCACTCCTTGCAACCGCAACCGCACTCCTTGCGACCCCATCCGCACTCCTGACAACTTCAACCGCACTCCTTGCAAACGCAACCGCACTCCTTGCGACCCCAACCGCACTTCTTGCTACCCCAACCACACGCCTTGCAACCCCAGCCGCACTCCTTGCAACCGCAGCCGCATGCCTTGCATTCCCCACCCAACTCTCCTTGCAACCCCATCCGCACTCCTTGCAACCCCATCCGCACTCCTTGCAAACGCAACCGCACTCCTTGCGACCCCAGCCGCACTCCTTGCGACCCCAACCGCACTCCTTGCGACCCCAACCACACTCCTTGCTACCGCAACCACACTCCTTCCAACCCGAACCGCACTCCTTGCAACTTCAACCGCACTCCTTGCAACCCCAACCGCACGCCTTGCAACAACAACCGCACGCCTTGCAACCCCGACCATACTCCTTGCGACCCCAAACGCACTCCTTGCGAACCTAACCGCTATCCTTGCGACCCCAACCGCACTCCTTGCAACCCCAGCCGCACTCCTTGCAACCGCAGCCCCATGCCTTGCATTCCCCACCCAATTCTCCTTGCAACTGCAACCGCACTCCTTGCGACCCCAACCGCACTCCTTGCGAACCTAACCGCACTCCTTGCGACCCCAACCGCACTCCTTGCACTCCAACCGCACGCCTTGCAACCGCAACCACACTCCTTCCAACCCGAACCGCACTCCTTGCAACTCCAACCGCACTCCTTGCAACCCCAACCGCACTCCTTCCAACCCGAACCGCACTCTTTGCAACCCCAACCGCACTCCTTCCAACCCCAACCGCACTCTTTGCAACCCCAACCGCACTCTTTGCAACCCCAACCGCACTCTTTGCAACCCCAACCGCACTCCTTGCAACCGCAACCGCACTCTTTGCAACCCCAACCTTCCGCCTTGCGACCACAACCGCACGCCTTGCTACCCCAACCGCACTCCTTGCAACAACAACCGCACGCCTTGCTACCCCAACCGCACGCCTTGCAACAACAACCGCACGCCTTGCAACCCCGACCACACTCCTTGCGACCCCAAACGCACTCCTTGCGAACCTAACCGCTATCCTTGCGACCCCAACCGATTCCTTGCGACCCCAGCCGCACTCCTTGCGACCCCAACCGCACTCGTTGCGACCCGAACCACACTCCTTGCTACCCGAACCGCACTCCTGACAACTTCAACCGCACTCCTTGCAACCCCAACCGCACGTCTTGCAACCCCAGCCGCACTCCTTGCAACCGCAACCGCAACCGCACTCCTTGCAACCCCATCCGCACTCCTTGCAACCCCATCCGCACTCCTTGCGACCCCAACCGCACTCCTTGCGACCCCATCCGCACTCCTGACAACTTCAACCGCACTCCTTGCAACCCCATCCGCACTCCTTGCAACCCCATCCGCACTCCTTGCGACCCTAGCCGCACTCCTTGCGACCCCATCCGCACTCCTGACAACTTCAACCGCGATCCTTGCGACCCCAACCGACTTCTTGCGACCCCAGCCGCACTTCTTGCAATCCCAACCGCACCCCTTGCAACTTCAACCGCACGCCTTCGAACCCCAACCGCACTTCTTGCAATCCCAACCGCACCCCTTGCAACTTCAACCGCACGCCTTAGAACACCAGCCGCACTCCTTGCAACCGCAACCGCAACCGCACGCCTTGCAACCCCAACCGCACTCCTTGCGACCCCAACCGCACGCCTTGCTACCCCAACCGCACTCCTTGCAACCCCAGCCGCACTCCTTGCAACCGCAGCCGCATGCCTTGCATTCCCCACCCAACTCTCCTTGCGACCCCAACCGCACTCCTTGCGAACCTAACCGCAGTCCTTGCGACCCCAACCGCAGTCCTTGCGACCCCAACCGCAGTCCTTGCACTCCAACCGCACGCCTTGCAACTGCAACCGCACTCCTTCCAACTCCAACCGCACTCCTTGCAACTCCAACCGCACTCCTTGCAACCCCAACCGCACTCCTTCCAACCCGAACCGCACTCCTTGCAACCCCAACCGCACTCTTTGCAACCCGAACCGCACTCCTTGCAACCCCAACCTCACGCCTTGCGACCCCAACCGCACACCTTGCGACCACAACCGCACGCCTTGCTACCCCAACCGCACTCCTTGCATCAACAACCGCACGCCTTGCTACCCCAACCGCACGCCTTGCGACCCCAACCGCACGCCTTGCGACCCCAAACGAACTCCTTGCGAACCTAACCGCTATCCTTGCGACCGCAACCGCACTCCTTGCGACCTCAACCACACTCCTTGCTACCCGAACCGCACTCCTGACAACTTCGACCGCACTCCTTGCAACCCCAACCGCACTCCTTGCAAACGCAACCGCAGTCCTTGCAACCGCAACCGCACATCTTGCAACCCCAGCCGCACTCCTTGCAACCGCAACCGCACTCCTTGCGACCGCAACCGCACTCCTTGCGACCCCAACCGCACTCCTTGCGACCCCAACCACACTCCTTGCTACCCGAACCGCACTCCTGACAACTTCAACCGCACTCCTTGCAACCCCATCCGCACTCCTTGCAAACGCAACCGCAGTCCTTGCAACCGCAACCGCACATCTTGCAACCCCAGCCGCACTCCTTGCAACCGCAACCGCACTCCTTGCAACCGCAACCGCACTCCTTGCGACCCCATCCGCACTCCTGACAACTTCAACCGCACTCCTTGCAAACGCAACCGCACTCCTTGCGACCCCAACCGCACTTCTTGCTACCCCAACCACACGCCTTGCAACCCCAGCCGCACTCCTTGCAACCGCAGCCGCATGCCTTGCATTCCCCACCCAACTCTCCTTGCAACCCCATCCGCACTCCTTGCAACCCCATCCGCACTCCTTGCAAACGCAACCGCACTCCTTGCGACCCCAGCCGCACTCCTTGCGACCCCAACCGCACTCCTTGCGACCCCAACCACACTCCTTGCTACCGCAACCACACTCCTTCCAACCCGAACCGCACTCCTTGCAACCCCAACCGCACTCCTTGCAACCCCAACCGCACGCCTTGCAACAACAACCGCACGCCTTGCAACCCCGACCATACTCCTTGCGACCCCAAACGCACTCCTTGCGAACCTAACCGCTATCCTTGCGACCCCAACCGCACTCCTTGCAACCGCAGCCCCATGCCTTGCATTCCCCACCCAACTCTCCTTGCAACTGCAACCGCACTCCTTGCGACCCCAACCGCACTCCTTGCGAACCTAACCGCACTCCTTGCGACCCCAACCGCACTCCTTGCACTCCAACCGCACGCCTTGCAACCGCAACCACACTCCTTCCAACCCGAACCGCACTCCTTGCAACTCCAACCGCACGCCTTGCAACCCCAACCGCACTCCTTCCAACCCGAACCGCACTCTTTGCAACCCCAACCGCACTCCTTCCAACCCCAACCGCACTCTTTGCAACCCCAACCGCACTCTTTGCAACCCCAACCGCACTCTTTGCAACCCCAACCGCACTCCTTGCAACCGCAACCGCACTCTTTGCAACCCCAACCTTCCGCCTTGCGACCCCATCCGCACTCCTGACAACTTCAACCGCACTCCTTGCAACCCCATCCGCACTCCTTGCAACCCCATCCGCACTCCTTGCGACCCTAGCCGCACTCCTTGCGACCCCATCCGCACTCCTGACAACTTCAACCGCGATCCTTGCGACCCCAACCGACTTCTTGCGACCCCAGCCGCACTTCTTGCAATCCCAACCGCACTTCTTGCAACTTCAACCGCACGCCTTCGAACCCCAACCGCACTTCTTGCAATCCCAACCGCACCCCTTGCAACTTCAACCGCACGCCTTAGAACACCAGCCGCACTCCTTGCAACCGCAACCGCAACCGCACGCCTTGCAACCCCAACCGCACTCCTTGCGACCCCAACCGCACGCCTTGCTACCCCAACCGCACTCCTTGCAACCCCAGCCGCACTCCTTGCAACCGCAGCCGCATGCCTTGCATTCCCCACCCAACTCTCCTTGCGACCCCAACCGCACTCCTTGCGAACCTAACCGCAGTCCTTGCGACCCCAACCGCAGTCCTTGCGACCCCAACCGCAGTCCTTGCGACCCCAACCGCAGTCCTTGCACTCCAACCGCACGCCTTGCAACTGCAACCGCACTCCTTCCAACTCCAACCGCACTCCTTGCAACTCCAACCGCACTCCTTGCAACCCCAACCGCACTCCTTCCAACCCGAACCGCACTCCTTGCAACCCCAACCGCACTCTTTGCAACCCGAACCGCACTCCTTGCAACCCCAACCTCACGCCTTGCGACCCCAACCGCACACCTTGCGACCACAACCGCACGCCTTGCTACCCCAACCGCACTCCTTGCATCAACAACCGCACGCCTTGCTACCCCAACCGCACGCCTTGCGACCCCAACCGCACGCCTTGCGACCCCAAACGAACTCCTTGCGAACCTAACCGCTATCCTTGCGACCGCAACCGCACTCCTTGCGACCTCAACCACACTCCTTGCTACCCGAACCGCACTCCTGACAACTTCGACCGCACTCCTTGCAACCCCAACCGCACTCCTTGCAAACGCAACCGCAGTCCTTGCAACCGCAACCGCACATCTTGCAACCCCAGCCGCACTCCTTGCAACCGCAACCGCACTCCTTGCGACCGCAACCGCACTCCTTGCGACCCCAACCGCACTCCTTGCGACCCCAACCACACTCCTTGCTACCCGAACCGCACTCCTGACAACTTCAACCGCACTCCTTGCAACCCCATCCGCACTCCTTGCAAACGCAACCGCAGTCCTTGCAACCGCAACCGCACATCTTGCAACCCCAGCCGCACTCCTTGCAACCGCAACCGCACTCCTTGCAACCGCAACCGCACTCCTTGCGACCCCATCCGCACTCCTGACAACTTCAACCGCACTCCTTGCGACCCCAACCGCACTTCTTGCTACCCCAACCACACGCCTTGCAACCCCAGCCGCACTCCTTGCAACCGCAGCCGCATGCCTTGCATTCCCCACCCAACTCTCCTTGCAACCCCATCCGCACTCCTTGCAACCCCATCCGCACTCCTTGCAAACGCAACCGCACTCCTTGCGACCCCAGCCGCACTCCTTGCGACCCCAACCGCACTCCTTGCGACCCCAACCACACTCCTTGCTACCGCAACCACACTCCTTCCAACCCGAACCGCACTCCTTGCAACTTCAACCGCACTCCTTGCAACCCCAACCGCACGCCTTGCAACAACAACCGCACGCCTTGCAACCCCGACCATACTCCTTGCGACCCCAAACGCACTCCTTGCGAACCTAACCGCTATCCTTGCGACCCCAACCGCACTCCTTGCAACCGCAGCCCCATGCCTTGCATTCCCCACCCAACTCTCCTTGCAACTGCAACCGCACTCCTTGCGACCCCAACCGCACTCCTTGCGAACCTAACCGCACTCCTTGCGACCCCAACCGCACTCCTTGCACTCCAACCGCACGCCTTGCAACCGCAACCACACTCCTTCCAACCCGAACCGCACTCCTTGCAACTCCAACCGCACGCCTTGCAACCCCAACCGCACTCCTTCCAACCCGAACCGCACTCTTTGCAACCCCAACCGCACTCCTTCCAACCCCAACCGCACTCTTTGCAACCCCAACCGCACTCTTTGCAACCCCAACCGCACTCTTTGCAACCCCAACCGCACTCCTTGCAACCGCAACCGCACTCTTTGCAACCCCAACCTTCCGCCTTGCGACCACAACCGCACGCCTTGCTACCCCAACCGCACTCCTTGCAACAACAACCGCACGCCTTGCTACCCCAACCGCACGCCTTGCAACAACAACCGCACGCCTTGCATCCCCGACAACACTCCTTGCGACCCCAAACGCACTCCTTGCGAACCTAACCGCTATCCTTGCGACCCCAACCGATTCCTTGCGACCCCAGCCGCACTCCTTGCGACCCCAACCGCACTCGTTGCGACCCGAACCACACTCCTTGCTACCCGAACCGCACTCCTGACAACTTCAACCGCACTCCTTGCAACCCCAACCGCACGTCTTGCAACCCCAGCCGCACTCCTTGCAACCGCAACCGCAACCGCACTCCTTGCAACCCCATCCGCACTCCTTGCAACCCCATCCGCACTCCTTGCGACCCCAACCGCACTCCTTGCGACCCCATCCGCACTCCTGACAACTTCAACCGCACTCCTTGCAACCCCATCCGCACTCCTTGCAACCCCATCCGCACTCCTTGCGACCCTAGCCGCACTCCTTGCGACCCCATCCGCACTCCTGACAACTTCAACCGCTATCCTTGCGACCCCAACCGACTTCTTGCGACCCCAGCCGCACTTCTTGCAATCCCAACCGCACTTCTTGCAACTTCAACCGCACGCCTTCGAACCCCAACCGCACTTCTTGCAATCCCAACCGCACCCCTTGCAACTTCAACCGCACGCCTTAGAACACCAGCCGCACTCCTTGCAACCGCAACCGCAACCGCACGCCTTGCAACCCCAACCGCACTCCTTGCGACCCCAACCGCACTCCTTGCTACCCCAACCGCACTCCTTGCAACCCCAGCCGCACTCCTTGCAACCGCAGCCGCATGCCTTGCATTCCCCACCCAACTCTCCTTGCGACCCCAACCGCACTCCTTGCGAACCTAACCGCAGTCCTTGCGACCCCAACCGCAGTCCTTGCGACCCCAACCGCAGTCCTTGCACTCCAACCGCACGCCTTGCAACTGCAACCGCACTCCTTCCAACTCCAACCGCACTCCTTGCAACTCCAACCGCACTCCTTGCAACCCCAACCGCACTCCTTCCAACCCGAACCGCACTCCTTGCAACCCCAACCGCACTCTTTGCAACCCGAACCGCACTCCTTGCAACCCCAACCTCACGCCTTGCGACCCCAACCGCACACCTTGCGACCACAACCGCACGCCTTGCTACCCCAACCGCACTCCTTGCATCAACAACCGCACGCCTTGCTACCCCAACCGCACGCCTTGCGACCCCAACCGCACGCCTTGCGACCCCAAACGAACTCCTTGCGAACCTAACCGCTATCCTTGCGACCGCAACCGCACTCCTTGCGACCTCAACCACACTCCTTGCTACCCGAACCGCACTCCTGACAACTTCGACCGCACTCCTTGCAACCCCAACCGCACTCCTTGCAAACGCAACCGCAGTCCTTGCAACCGCAACCGCACATCTTGCAACCCCAGCCGCACTCCTTGCAACCGCAACCGCACTCCTTGCGACCGCAACCGCAATCCTTGCGACCCCAACCGCACTCCTTGCGACCCCAACCACACTCCTTGCTACCCGAACCGCACTCCTGACAACTTCAACCGCACTCCTTGCAACCCCATCCGCACTCCTTGCAAACGCAACCGCACTCCTTGCAACCGCAACCGCACTCCTTGCGACCCCAACCGCACTCCTTGCGACCCCAACCGCACTCCTTGCGACCCCAACCGCACGCCTTGCAACCCCAGCCGCACTCCTTGCAACCGCAGCCGCATTCCCTGCAACCCCAGCCGCACTCCTTGCAACCGCAACCGCAACCGCACGCCTTGCAACCCCAACCGCACTCCTTGCAACGCCAACCGCACTCCTTGCAACGCCAACCGCACTCCTTGCAACGCCAACCGCACTCCTTGCGACCCCAACCGCACTCCTTGCGACCCCAACCGCACTCCTTGCGAACCTAACCACACTCCTTGCGACCCCAACCGCACTCCTTGCGAACCTAACCACACTCCTTGCGACCCCAACCGCACTCCTTGCGAACCTAACCGCACTCCTTGCGACCCCAACCGCACTCCTTGCGAACCTAACCGCACTCCTTGCGACCCCAACCGCACTCCTTGCACTCGAACCGCACTCCTTCCAACCCGAACCGCACTCCTTGCAACTCCAACCGCACTCCTTGCAACCCGAACCGCACTCCTTGCGACCCCAACCACACTCCTTGCTACCCGAACAGCACTCCTGACAACTTCGACCGCACTCCTTGCAACCCCAACTGCACGTCTTGCAACCCCAACCGCACTCCTTGCAAACGCAACCGCACTCCTTGCAACCGCAACCGCACTCCTTGCAACCACAGCCGCACTCCTTGCAACCGCAACCGCACTCCTTGCGAACCTAACCGCTATCCTTGCGACCCCAACCGACTCCTTGCAACCCCAGCCGCACTCCTTGCGACCCCAACCGCACTCGTTGCGACCCCAACCACACTCCTTGCTACCCGAACCGCACTCCTGACAACTTCAACCGCACTCCTTGCAACCCCATCCGCACTCCTTGCAAACGCAACCGCACTCCTTGCAACCGCACTCCTTGCAACGCCAACCGCACTCCTTGCGACCCCAACCGCACTCCTTGCGACCCCAACCGCACTCCTTGCTACCCCAACCGCACGCCTTGCAACCCCAGCCGCACTCCTTGCAACCGCAGCCGCACTCCCTGCAACCCCAGCCGCACTCCTTGCAACCGCAACCGCAACCGCACGCCTTGCAACCCCAACCGCACTCCTTGCAACCCCAACCGCACTTCTTGCGACCCCAACCGCACTTCTTGCGACCCCAACCGCACTTCTTGCTACCCCAACCGCACGCCTTGCAACCCCAGCCGCACTCCTTGCAACCGCAGCCGCATGCCTTGTTTCCCCACCCAACTCTCCTTGCGACCCCAACCGCACTCCTTGCGACCCCAACCGCACTCCTTGCGAACCTAACCGCACTCCTTGCGACCCCAACCGCAGTCCTTGCGACCCCAACCGCACTCCTTGCACTCGAACCGCACGCCTTGCAACCGCAACCGCACTCCTTCCAACCCGAACCGCACTCCTTGCAACTCCAACCGCACTCCTTGCAACCCGAACCGCACTCCTTCCAACCCGAACCGCACTCTTTGCAACCCCAACCGCACTCCTTGCAACTCCAACCGCACTCCTGACAACTTCAACCGCACGTCTTGCAACCCCAACCGCACGTCTTGCAACCCCATCCGCACTCCTTGCAAACGCAACCGCACTCCTTGCAATCCCAACCGCACCCCTTGCAACTTCAACCGCACGCCTTAGAACCCCAGCCGCACTCCTTGCAACCGCAACCCCAACCGCACGCCTTGCAACCCCAACCGCACGCCTTGCAACCCCAACCGCACTCCTTGCAATCCCAACCGCACCCCTTGCAACTTCAACCGCACGCCTTAGAACCCCAGCCGCACTCCTTGCAACCGCAACCCCAACCGCACGCCTTGCAACCCCAACCGCACGCCTTGCAACCCCAACCGCACTCCTTGCTACCCCAACCGCACGCCTTGCAACCCCAGCCGCACTCCTTGCAACCGCAGCCGCATGCCTTGCATTCCCCACCCAACTCTCCTTGCAACCCCAACCGCACTCTTTGCAACCCGAACCGCACTCCTTGCAACCCCAACCTCACGCCTTGCGACCCCAACCTCACGCCTTGCGACCCCAACCGCACACCTTGCGACCACAACCGCACGCCTTGCTACCCCAACCGCACTCCTTGCAACAACAACCGCACGCCTTGCGACCCCAAACGCACTCCTTGCGAACCTAACCGCTATCCTTGCGACCCCAACCACACTCCTTGCTACCCGAACCGCACTCCTGACAACTTCGACCGCACTCCTTGCAACCCCATCCGCACTCCTTGCAACCGCAACTGCACTCCTTGCAACCGCAACCGCACTCCTTGCAACCGCAACCGCACTCCTTGCAACCGCAACCGCACTCCTTGCAACCGCAACCGCACGCCTTGCAACACCAACCGCACTCCTTGCAACCCCAGCCGCACTCCTTGCAACCGCAACCGCACTCCTTGCAACCCTGACCACACTCCTTGCGACCCCAACCGACTTCTTGCGAACCTAACCGCTATCCTTGCGACCCCAACCGCACTCCTGACAAATTCAACCGCACTCCTTGCGACCCCAGCCGCTCTCCTTGCAACCGCAACCGCACTCCTTGCGACCCCAGCCGCACTCCTTGCAACAACAACCGCACTCCTTGTTACCCGAACCGCACTCCTGACAAATTCAACCGCTCTCCTTGCAACCCCATCCGCACTCCTTGCAACCCCAACCGCACTCCTTGCAACCGCAACCGCACTCCTTGCGACCCCAGCCGCACTCCTTGCAACCGCAACCGCACTCCTTGCGACCCCAGCCGCACTCCTTGCAACAACAACCGCACGCCTTGCAACCCCGACCACACTCCTTGCGACCCCATCCGCACTCCTGACAACTTCAACCGCACTCCTTGCGACCCCAACCGACTCCTTGCGACCCCAGCCGCACTCCTTGCAACAACAACCGCACGCCTTGCAGCCCCGACCACACTCCTTGCGACCCCATCCGCACTCCTGACAACTTCAACCGCACTCCTTGCGACCCCAACCGACTCCTTGCGACCCCATCCGCACTCCTGACAACTTCAACCGCTATCCTTGCGACCCCAACCGACTCCTTGCGACCCCAGCCGCACTTCTTGCAATCCCAACCGCACCCCTTGCAACTTCAACCGCACGCCTTAGAACCCCAACCGCACTTCTTGCAATCCCAACCGCACCCCTTGCAACTTCAACCGCACGCCTTAGAACCCCAGCCGCACTCCTTGCAACCGCAACCCCAACCGCACGCCTTGCAACCCCAACCGCACTCCTTGCGACCCCAACCGCACTCCTTGCTACCCCAACCGCACGCCTTGCAACCCCAGCCGCACTCCTTGCAACCGCAGCCGCATGCCTTGCATTCCCCACCCAACTCTCCTTGCGACCCCAACCGCACTCCTTGCGACCCCAACCGCACTCCTTGCGAACCTAACCGCAGTCCTTGCGACCCCAACCGCACTCCTTGCGACCCCAACCGCACTCCTTGCGAACCTAACCGCAGTCCTTGCGACCCCAACCGCACTCCTTGCGACCCCAACCGCAGTCCTTGCGAACCTAACCGCAGTCCTTGCGACCCCAACCGCACTCCTTGCGACCCCAACCGCACTCCTTGCGAACCTAACCGCAGTCCTTGCGACCCCAACCGCACTCCTTGCGACCCCAACCGCACTCCTTGCACTTCAACCGCACTCCTTTCAACTGCAACCGCACTCCTTGCAACTCCAACCTAACTCCTTGCAACCCCAACCGCACTCTTTGCAACCCGAACCGCACTCCTTGCAACAACAACCGCACGCCTTGCGACCCCAACCTCACGCCTTGCGACCCCAACCTCACGCCTTGCGACCCCAACCGCACTCCTTGCAACCCCAACCTCACGCCTTGCGACCCCAACCTCACGCCTTGCGACCACAACCGCACTCCTTGCAACAACAACCGCACGCCTTGCGACCCCAAACGCACAACTTGCGAACCTAACCGCTATCCTTGCGACCCCAACCACACTCCTTGCTACCCGAACCGCACTCCTGACAACTTCGACCGCACTCCTTGCAACCCCATCCGCACTCCTTGCAACCGCAACCGCACTCCTTGCAACCGCAACCGCACTCCTTGCAACCGCAACCGCACGCCTTGCAACACCAACCGCACTCCTTGCAACCGCAACCGCACATCTTGCAACCCCAGCCGCACTCCTTGCAACCGCAACCGCACTCCTTGCGAACCTAACCGCTATCCTTGCGACCCCAACCGACTCCTTGCGACCCCAGCCGCACTCCTTGCGACCCCAACCGCACTCCTTGCGACCCCAGCCGCACTCCTTGCAACCGCAATCGCACTCCTTGCGAACCTAACCGCTATCCTTGCGACCCCAACCGCACTCCTTGCGACCCCAGCCGCACTCCTTGCGACCCCAACCGACTCCTTGCGACCCCAGCCGCACTTCTTGCAATCCCAACCGCACCCCTTGCAACTTCAACCGCACGCCTTAGAACCCCAACCGCACTTCTTGCAATCCCAACCGCACCCCTTGCAACTTCAACCGCACGCCTTAGAACCCCAGCCGCACTCCTTGCAACCGCAACCCCAACCGCACTCCTTGCGACCCCAACCGCACTCCTTGCTACCCCAACCGCACGCCTTGCAACCCCAGCCGCACTCCTTGCAACCGCAGCCGCATGCCTTGCATTCCCCACCCAACTCTCCTTGCGACCCCAACCGCACTCCTTGCGACCCCAACCGCACTCCTTGCGAACCTAACCGCAGTCCTTGCGACCCCAACCGCAGTCCTTGCGACCCCAACCGCACTCCTTGCGAACCTAACCGCAGTCCTTGCGACCCCAACCGCAGTCCTTGCGACCCCAACCGCACTCCTTGCGACCCCAACCGCACTCCTTGCACTTCAACCGCACTCCTTTCAACTGCAACCGCACTCCTTGCAACTCCAACCGAACTCCTTGCAACCCCAACCGCACTCTTTGCAACCCGAACCGCACTCCTTGCAACCCCAACCTCACGCCTTGCGACCCCAACCTCACGCCTTGCGACCCCAACCGCACACCTTGCGACCACAACCGCACGCCTTGCTACCCCAACCGCAATCCTTGCAACAACAACCGCACGCCTTGCGACCCCAAACGCACTCCTTGCGAACCTAACCGCTATCCTTGCGACCCCAACCACACTCCTTGCGACCCCAAACGCACTCCTTGCGAACCCAAGCGCTATCCTTGCGACCCCAACCGATTCCATGCGACCCCAGCCGCATTCCTTGCGACCCCAACCGCACTCCTTGCGACCCCAACCACACTCCTTGCTACCCGAACCGCACTCCTGACAACTTTAACCGCACTCCTGACAACTTCAACCGCACTCCTTGCAACCCCAACCGCAACCGCACTCCTTGCAACAACAACCACACGCCTTGCAACCCCGACCACACTACTTGCGACCCCATCCGCACTCCTGACAACTTCAACCGCACTCCTTGCGACCCCAACCGACTCCTTGCTACCCCAGCCGCACTCCTTGCGACCCCATCCGCACTCCTGACAACTTCAACCGCTATCCTTGCGACCCCAACCGACTCCTTGCGACCCCAACCGCACGCCTTGCAACCGCAGCCGCATGCCTTGCATTCCCCACCCAACTCTCCTTGCGACCCCAACCGCACTCCTTGCGACCCCAGCCGCACTCCTTGCAGCCGCAACCCCAACCGCACTCCTTGCAACCCCAGCCGCACTCCTTGCAACCGCAGCCGCATGCCTTGCATTCCCCACCCAACTCTCCTTGCGACCCCAACCGCACTCCTTGCGACCCCAACCGCAGTCCTTGCGACCCCAACCGCACGCCTTGCAACCCCAACCGCACTCCTTCGACCCCAACCGCACTCCTTGCTACCCCAACCGCACTCCTTCCAACCCGAACCGCACTCTTTTTGCAACCCGAACCGCACTCCTTGCAACCCCAACCTCACGCCTTGCGACCCCAACCGCACACCTTGCGACCACAACCGCACGCCTTGCTACCCCAACCGCACTCCTTGCAACAACAACCGCACGCCTTGCTACCCCAACCGCACGCCTTGCAACAACAACCGCACGCCTTGCGACCCCAAACGCACTCCTTGCGAACCTAACCGCTATCCTTGCGACCCCAACCACACTCCTTGCTACCCGAACCGCACTCCTGACAACTTTAACCGCACTCCTGACAACTTCAACCGCACTCCTTGCAACCCCAACCGCAACCGCACTCCTTGCAACAACAACCACACGCCTTGCAACCCCGACCACACTACTTGCGACCCCATCCGCACTCCTGACAACTTCAACCGCACTCCTTGCGACCCCAACCGACTCCTTGCTACCCCAGCCGCACTCCTTGCGACCCCATCCGCACTCCTGACAACTTCAACCGCTATCCTTGCGACCCCAACCGACTCCTTGCGACCCCAACCGCACGCCTTGCAACCGCAGCCGCATGCCTTGCATTCCCCACCCAACTCTCCTTGCGACCCCAACCGCACTCCTTGCGACCCCAGCCACACTCCTTGCAACCGCAACCCCAACCGCACTCCTTGCAACCCCAGCCGCACTCCTTGCAACCGCAGCCGCATGCCTTGCATTCCCCACCCAACTCTCCTTGCGACCCCAACCGCACTCCTTGCGACCCCAACCGCAGTCCTTGCGACCCCAACCGCACGCCTTGCAACCCCAACCGCACTCCTTCGACCCCAACCGCACTCCTTGCTACCCCAACCGCACTCCTTCCAACCCGAACCGCACTCTTTTTGCAACCCGAACCGCACTCCTTGCAACCCCAACCTCACGCCTTGCGACCCCAACCGCACACCTTGCGACCACAACCGCACGCCTTGCTACCCCAACCGCACTCCTTGCAACAACAACCGCACGCCTTGCTACCCCAACCGCACGCCTTGCAACAACAACCGCACGCCTTGCGACCCCAAACGCACTCCTTGCGAACCTAACCGCTATCACTGCGACCCCAACCGCACGCCTTGCTACCCGAACCGCACTCCTTGCAAACGCAACCGCACTCCTTGCAACCGCAACCGCACTCCTTGCAACCGCAACCGCACGCCTTGCAACACCAACCGCACTCCTTGCAACCGCAACCGCACCTCTTGCGAACCTAACCGCTATCCTTGCGACCCCAGCCGCACTCCTTGCGACCCCAACCGCACTCCTTGCGACCCCAACCGCACTCCTTGCTACCCGAACCGCACTCCTGACAACTTCAACCGCACTCCTTGCAACCCCAACCGCACGTCTTGCAACCCCAGCCGCACGCCTTGCGACCCCAACCGCACTCCTTGCAACGCCAACCGCACTCCTTGCAACCCTAACCGCACTCCTTGCGACCCCAACCGGACGCCTTGCCACCCCAGCCGCACTCCTTGCAACCGCAGCCGCACTTCCTGCAACCCCAGCCGCACTCCTTGCAACCGCAGCCGCACTCCCTGCAACCCCAGCCGCACTCCTTGCAACCGCAACCCCAACCGCACGCCTTGCAACCCCAACCGCACTCCTTGCGACCCCAACCGCACTCCTTGCGACCCCAACCGCACTCCTTGCAACCCCAGCCGCACTCCTTGCAACCGCAGCCGCATGCCTTGCATTCCCCACCCAACTCTCCTTGCACTCCAACCGCACGCCTTGCAACCGCAACCGCACTCCTTCCAACCCGAACCGTACTCCTTACAACTCCAACCGCACTCCTTGCAACTCCAACCGCACTCCTTGCAACCGCAACCGCAACCTCACTCCTTGCAACCCCAACCTCACGCCTTGCGACCACAACCGCACGCCTTGCAACCCCGACCATACTCCTTGCGAACCTAACCGCGATCCTTGCGACCCCAACCGACTCCTTGCGACCCCAGCCGCACTCCTTGTGACCCCAACCGCACTCCTTGCGACCCCAACCGACTCCTTGCGACCCCAAACGCACTCCTTGCGAACCTAACCGCTATCCTTGCGACCACAACCGACTCCTTGCGACCCCAGCCGCACTCCTTGCGACCCCAACCACACTCCTTGCGACCCGAACCGCACTCCTGACAACTTCAACCGCACTCCTTGCAACCCCAGCCGCACTCCTTGCAACCGCAACCGCACTCCTTGCAACCCCATCCGCACTCCTTGCAACCCCAACCGCACGTCTTGCAACCCCAGCCGCACGCCTTGCGACCCCAACCGCACTCCTTGCAACGCCAACCGCACTCCTTGCAACCCTAACCGCACTCCTTGCGACCCCAACCGGACGCCTTGCCACCCCAGCCGCACTCCTTGCAACCGCAGCCGCACTCCCTGCAACCCCAGCCGCACTCCTTGCAACCGCAGCCGCACTCCCTGCAACCCCAGCCGCACTCCTTGCAACCGCAACCCCAACCGCACGCCTTGCAACCCCAACCGCACTCCTTGCGACCCCAACCGCACTCCTTGCGACCCCAACCGCACTCCTTGCAACCCTAGCCGCACTCCTTGCAACCGCAGCCGCATGCCTTGCATTCCCCACCCAACTCTCCTTGCACTCCAACCGCACGCCTTGCAACCGCAACCGCACTCCTTCCAACCCGAACCGTACTCCTTACAACTCCAACCGCACTCCTTGCAACTCCAACCGCACTCCTTGCAACCGCAACCGCAACCTCACTCCTTGCAACCCCAACCTCACGCCTTGCGACCACAACCGCACGCCTTGCAACCCCGACCATACTCCTTGCGAACCTAACCGCGATCCTTGCGACCCCAACCGACTCCTTGCGACCCCAGCCGCACTCCTTGTGACCCCAACCGCACTCCTTGCGACCCCAACCGACTCCTTGCGACCCCAAACGCACTCCTTGCGAACCTAACCGCTATCCTTGCGACCACAACCGACTCCTTGCGACCCCAGCCGCACTCCTTGCGACCCCAACCACACTCCTTGCTACCCGAACCGCACTCCTGACAACTTCAACCGCACTCCTTGCAACCCCAGCCGCACTCCTTGCAACCGCAACCGCACTCCTTGCAACCCCATCCGCACTCCTTGCAACCCCATCCGCACTCCTTGCAACCCCATCCGCACTCCTTGCAACCCCATCCGCACTCCTTGCAACCCCAGCCGCAATCCTTGCAACCGCAGCCGCATGCCTTGCATTCCCCACCCAACTCTCCTTGCAACTGCAACCGCACTCCTTGCGACCCCAACCGCACTCCTTGCGAACCTAACCGCACTCCTTGCAACTCCAACCGCACTCCTTGCGACCCCAACCGCACTCCTTGCGACCCCAACCGCACTCCTTGCGAACGTAACCGCACTCCTTGCAACTCCAACCGCGCTCCTTGCGACCCCAACCGCACTCCTTGCGACCCCAACCGCACTCCTTGCAACCGCAACCGCACTCCTTCCAACCCGAACCGCACTCCTTCCAACCCCAACCGCACTCCTTCCAACCCCAACCGCACTCCTTCCAACCCCAACCGCACTCCTTGCAACCCCAACCGCACTCCTTGCAACCCCAACCGCACTCTTTGCAACCCCAACCGCACTCTTTGCAACCCCAACCGCACTCCTTGCAACCGCAACCGCATTCTTTGCAACCCCAACCTTACGCCTTGCAACAACAACCGCACGCCTTGCAACCCGGACCACACTCCTTGCGACCCCAAACGCACTCCTTGCGAACCTAAGCGCTATCCTTGCGACCCCAACCGATTCCATGCGACCCCAGCCGCATTCCTTGCGACCCCAACCGCACTCCTTGCGACCCCAACCACACTCCTTGCTACCCGAACCGCACTCCTGACAACTTCAACCGCACTCCTTGCAACCCCAACCGCAACCGCACTCCTTGCAAACGCAACCGCACTCCTTGCAACAACAACCACACGCATTGCAACCCCGACCACACTACTTGCGACCCCATCCGCACTCCTGACAACTTCAACCGCACTCCTTGCGACCCCAACCGACTCCTTGCTACCCCAGCCGCACTCCTTGCGACCCCATCCGCACTCCTGACAACTTCAACCGCTATCCTTGCGACCCCAACCGACTCCTTGCGACCCCAGCCGCACTTCTTGCAATCCCAACCGCACCCCTTGCAACTTCAACCGCACGCCTTAGAACCCCAGCCGCACTCCTTGCAACCGCAACCGCACTCCTTCGACCCCAACCGCACTCCTTGCTACCCCAACCGCACGCCTTGCAACCGCAGCCGCACTCCTTGCAACCGCAACCCCAACCGCACTCCTTGCAACCCCAGCCGCACTCCTTGCAACCGCAGCCGCATGCCTTGCATTCCCCACCCAACTCTCCTTGCGACCCCAACCGCACTCCTTGCGACCCCAGCCGCACTCCTTGCAACCGCAACCCCAACCGCACTCCTTGCAACCCCAGCCGCACTCCTTGCAACCGCAGCCGCATGCCTTGCATTCCCCACCCAACTCTCCTTGCGACCCCAACCACACTCCTTGCGACCCCAACCGCACTCCTTCGACCCCAACCGCACTCCTTGCTACCCCAACCGCACTCCTTCCAACCCGAACCGCACTCTTTTTGCAACCCGAACCGCACTCCTTGCAACCCCAACCTCACGCCTTGCGACCCCAACCGCACACCTTGCGACCACAACCTCACGCCTTGCGACCCCAACCGCACTCCTTCCAACCCGAACCGCACTCTTTTTGCAACCCGAACCGCAGTCCTTGCGACCCCAACCGCACTCCTTGCAACAACAACCGCACGCCTTGCTACCCCAACCGCACGCCTTGCAACAACAACCGCACGCCTTGCGACCCCAAACGCACTCCTTGCGAACCTAACCGCTATCCTTGCGACCCCAACCGCACTCCTTGCTACCCGAACCGCACTCCTTGCAACCGCAACCGCACTCCTTGCAACCGCAACCGCACTCCTTGCAACCGCAACCGCACTCCTTGCAACCGCAACCGCACTCCTTGCGAACCTAACCGCTATCCTTGCGACCCCAACCGCACTCCTTGCGACCCCAACCGCACTTCTTGCAACCGCAACCGCACTCCTTGCGAACCTAACCGCTATCCTTGCGACCCCAGCCGCACTCCTTGCGACCCCAACCGCACTCCTTGCGACCCCAACCGCACTCCTTGCGACCCCAACCGCACGCCTTGCAACCCCAACCGCACTCTTTTTGCAACCCGAACCGCACTCCTTGCAACCCCAACCTCACGCCTTGCGACCCCAACCGCACACCTTGCGACCACAACCGCACGCCTTGCTACCCCAACCGCACTCCTTGCAACAACAACCGCACGCCTTGCTACCCCAACCGCACGCCTTGCTACCCGAACCGCACTCCTTGCAACCGCAACCGCACTCCTTGCAACCGCAACCGCACTCCTTGCAACCGCAACCGCACGCCTTGCAACACCAACCGCACTCCTTGCAACCGCAACCGCACTCCTTGCGAACCTAACCGCTATCCTTGCGACCCCAGCCGCACTCCTTGCGACCCCAACCGCACTCCTTGCGACCCCAACCGCACTCCTTGCTACCCGAACCGCACTCCTGACAACTTCAACCGCACTCCTTGCAACCCCAACCGCACGTCTTGCAACCCCAGCCGCACTCCTTGCAAACGCAACCGCACTCCTTGCGACCCCAACCGCACTCCTTGCGACCCCAACCGCACTCCTTGCGACCCCAACCGCACGCCTTGCAACCCCAGCCGCACTCCTTGCAACCGCAGCCGCACTTCCTGCAACCCCAGCCGCACTCCTTGCAACCGCAACCGCAACCGCACGCCTTGCAACCCCAACCGCACTCCTTGCAATGCCAACCGCACTCCTTGCAACCCTAACCGCACTCCTTGCGACCCCAACCGGACGCCTTGCCACCCCAGCCGCACTCCTTGCAACCGCAGCCGCACTCCCTGCAACCCCAGCCGCACTCCTTGCAACCGCAGCCGCACTCCCTGCAACCCCAGCCGCACTCCTTGCAACCGCAACCCCGACCACACTACTTGCGACCCCATCCGCACTCCTGACAACTTCAACCGCACTCCTTGCGACCCCAACCGACTCCTTGCTACCCCAGCCGCACTCCTTGCGACCCCATCCGCACTCCTGACAACTTCAACCGCTATCCTTGCGACCCCAACCGACTCCTTGCGACCCCAGCCGCACTTCTTGCAATCCCAACCGCACCCCTTGCAACTTCAACCGCACGCCTTAGAACCCCAGCCGCACTCCTTGCAACCGCAACCGCAACCGCACTCCTTCGACCCCAACCGCACTCCTTGCTACCCCAACCGCACGCCTTGCAACCGCAGCCGCATGCCTTGCATTCCCCACCCAACTCTCCTTGCGACCCCAACCGCACTCCTTGCGACCCCAGCCGCACTCCTTGCAACCGCAACCCCAACCGCACTCCTTGCAACCCCAGCCGCACTCCTTGCAACCGCAGCCGCATGCCTTGCATTCCCCACCCAACTCTCCTTGCGACCCCAACCGCACTCCTTGCGACCCCAACCGCACTCCTTCGACCCCAACCGCACTCCTTGCTACCCCAACCGCACTCCTTCCAACCCGAACCGCACTCTTTTTGCAACCCGAACCGCACTCCTTGCAACCCCAACCTCACGCCTTGCGACCCCAACCGCACACCTTGCGACCACAACCTCACGCCTTGCGACCCCAACCGCACCCCTTCCAACCCGAACCGCACTCTTTTTGCAACCCGAACCGCAGTCCTTGCGACCCCAACCGCACTCCTTGCAACAACAACCGCACGCCTTGCTACCCCAACCGCACGCCTTGCAACAACAACCGCACGCCTTGCGACCCCAAACGCACTCCTTGCGAACCTAACCGCTATCCTTGCGACCCCAACCGCACTCCTTGCTACCCGAACCGCACTCCTTGCAAACGCAACCGCACTCCTTGCAACCGCAACCGCACGCCTTGCAACACCAACCGCACTCCTTGCAACCGCAACCGCACTCCTTGCGAACCTAACCGCTATCCTTGCGACCCCAACCGCACTCCTTGCGACCCCAACCGCACTTCTTGCAACCGCAACCGCACTCCTTGCGAACCTAACCGCTATCCTTGCGACCCCAACCGCACTCCTTGCGACCCCAACCGCACTCCTTGCGACCCCAACCGCACTCCTTGCGACCCCAACCGCACTCCTTGCTACCCGAACCGCACTCCTGACAACGTCAACCGCACTCCTTGCAACCCCAACCGCACTCCTTGCAACCCCAACCGCACGTCTTGCAACCCCAGCCGCACTCCTTGCGACCCCAACCGCACTCCTTGCGACCCCAACCGCACTCCTTGCGACCCCAACCGCACTCCTTGCGACCCCAACCGCACGCCTTGCAACCGCAGCCGCACTCCCTGCAACCCCAGCCGCACTCCTTGCAACCGCAACCGCAACCGCACGCCTTGCAACGCCAACCGCACTCCTTGCAACGCCAACCGCACTCCTTGCAACGCCAACCGCACTCCTTGCGACCCATACCGCACTTCTTGCTACCCCAACCACACGCCTTGCAACCCCAGCCGCACTCCTTGCAACCGCAGCCGCATGTCTTGCATTCCCCACCCAACTCTCCTTGCAACTGCAACCGCACTCCTTGCGACCCCAACCGCACTCCTTGCAACCCCAGCCGCACTCCTTGCAACCGCAGCCGCATGCCTTGCATTCCCCACCCAACTCTCCTTGCAACTGCAACCGCACTCCTTGCGACCCCAACCGCACTCCTTGCGAACCTAACCGCACTCCTTCCACTCCAACCGCACGCCTTGCAACCGCAACCGCACTCCTTCCAACCCGAACCGCACTCCTTGCAACTCCAACCGCACTCCTTGCAACACCAACCGCACTCCTTCCAACCCGAACCGCACTCCTTGCAACCCCAACCGCACTCTTTGCAACTCCAACCGCACTCCTTGCAACTCCAACCGCAATCCTTGCAACCGCAACCGCACTCCTTGCAACCCCAACCTCACGCCTTGCGACCACAACCGCACGCCTTGCCACCCCAACCGCACTCCTTGCAACAACAACCGCACGCCTTGCTACCCCAACCGCACGCCTTGCAACAACAACCGCACGCCTTGCAACCCTGACCATACTCCTTGCGACCCCAAACGCACTCCTTGCGAACCTAACCGCTATCCTTGCGACCCCAACCACACTCCTTGCTACCCGAACCGCACTCCTTGCAACCCCATCCGCACTCCTTGCAACTGCAACCGCACTCCTTGCAACCGCAACCGCACTCCTTGCAACCGCAACCGCACGCCTTGCAACACCAACCGCACTCCTTGCAACCGCAACCGCACATCTTGCAACCCCAGCCGCACTCCTTGCAACCGCAACCGCACTCCTTGCGAACCTAACCGCTATCCTTGCGACCCCAAGCGACTCCTTGCGACCCCAGCCGCACTCCTTGCGACCCCAACCGTACTCCTTGCGACCCCAACCACACTCCTTGCTACCCGAACCGCACTCCTTGCAAACGCGACCGCACTCCTTGCAACGCCAACCGCACTCCTTGCTACCCCAGCCGCACGTCTTGCAACCCCAGCCGCACTCCTTGCAACCGCAGCCGCACTCCCTGCAACCCCAGCCGCACTCCTTGCAACCGCAACCGCAACCGCACGCCTTGCAACCCCAACCGCACTCCTTGCAACGCCAACCGCATTCCTTGCAACGCCAACCGCACTCCTTACAACCCCAACCGCACTTCTTGCTACCCCAACCACGCGCCTTGCAACCCCAGCCGCACTCCTTGCAACCGCAGCCGCATGCCTTGCATTCCCCACCCAACTCTCCTTGCAACCGCAACCGCACTCCTTGCAACCCCATCCGCACTCCTTGCAAACGCAACCGCACGCCTTGCAACCCCAGCCGCACTCCTTGCAACCGCAGCCGCATGCCTTGCATTCCCCACCCAACTCTCCTTGCGACCCCAACCGCACTCCTTGCGACCCCAACCGCACTCCTTGCGAACCTAACCGCAGTCCTTGCGACCCCAACCGCAGTCCTTGCGACCCCAACCGCACTCCTTGCACTCCAACCGCACGCCTTGCAACTGCAACCGCTCTCCTTGCAACCCCAACCGCACTCCTTGCAACCCCAACCGCACTCTTAGCAACCCGAACCGCACTCCTTGCAACCCCAACCTCACGCCTTGCGACCCCAACCGCACACCTTGCGACCACAACCGCACGCCTTGCTACCCCAACCGCACTCCTTGCAAACGCGACCGCACTCCTTGCAACGCCAACCGCACTCCTTGCTACCCCAACCGCACGTCTTGCAACCCCAGCCGCACTCCTTGCAACCGCAGCCGCACTCCCTGCAACCCCAGCCGCACTCCTTGCAACCGCAACCGCAACCGCACGCCTTGCAACCCCAACCGCACTCCTTGCAACGCCAACCGCACTCCTTACAACCCCAACCGCACTTCTTGCTACCCCAACCACGCGCCTTGCAACCCCAGCCGCACTCCTTGCAACCGCAGCCGCACGCCTTGCATTCCCCACCCAACTCTCCTTGCAACCGCAACCGCACTCCTTGCAACCCCATCCGCACTCCTTGCAAACGCAACCGCACGCCTTGCAACCCCAGCCGCACTCCTTGCAACCGCAGCCGCATGCCTTGCATTCCCCACCCAACTCTCCTTGCGACCCCAACCGCACTCCTTGCGACCCCAACCGCACTCCTTGCGAACCTAACCGCAGTCCTTGCGACCCCAACCGCAGTCCTTGCGACCCCAACCGCACTCCTTGCACTCCAACCGCACGCCTTGCAACTGCAACCGCTCTCCTTGCAACCCCAACCGCACTCCTTGCAACCCCAACCGCACTCTTAGCAACCCGAACCGCACTCCTTGCAACCCCAACCTCACGCCTTGCGACCCCAACCGCACACCTTGCGACCACAACCGCACGCCTTGCTACCCCAACCGCACTCCTTGCAACAACAACCGCACGCCTTGCGACCCCAAACGCACTCCTTGCGACCCTAACCGCTATCCTTGCTACCCGAACCGCACTCCTGACAACTTCGACCACACTCCTTGCAACCCCATCCGCACTCCTTGCAACAACAACCGCACTCCTTGCAACCCCAACCGCACTCCTTGCGACCCCAACCGCACTCCCTGCAACCCCAGCCGCACTCCTTGCAACCGCAACTGCACGCCTTGCAACACCAACCGCACTCCTTGCAACCGCAACCGCACTCCTTGCAACCGCAACCGCACATCTTGCAACCCCAGCCGCACTCCTTGCAACCGCAACCGCACTCCTTGCGAACCTAACCGCTATCCTTGCGACCCCAGCCGCACTCCTTGCGACCCCAACCGCACTCCTTGCTACCCGAACCGCACTCCTGACAACTTCAACCGCACTCCTTGCAACCCCAACCGCACGCCTTGCAACCCCAGCCGCACTCCTTGCAAACGCAACCGCACTCCTTGCGACCCCAACCGCACTCCCTGCAACCCCAGACGCACTCCTTGCAACCGCAACCGCAACCGCACGCCTTGCAACCCCAACCGCACTTCTTGCTACCCCAACCACACGCCTTGCAACCCCAGCCGCACTCCTTGCAACCGCAGCCGCATGCCTTGCATTCCCCACCCAACTCTCCTTGCAACCGCAACCGCACTCCTTGCGACCCCAACCGCACTCCTTGCAAACCTAACCGCTATCCTTGCGACCCCAACCGCACTCCTTGCTACCCGAACCGCACTCCTTGCAAACGCAACCGCACTCCTTGCAACTGCAACCGCACTCCTTGCAACCGCAACCGCACTCCTTGCAACCGCAACCGCACTCCTTGCAACCGCAACCGCACTCCTTGCGAACCTAACCGCTATCCTTGCGACCCCAACCGCACTCCTTGCGACCCCAACCGCACTTCTTGCAACCGCAACCGCACTCCTTGCGAACCTAACCGCTATCCTTGCGACCCCAGCCGCACTCCTTGCGACCCCAACCGCACTCCTTGCGACCCCAACCGCACTCCTTGCGACCCCAACCGCAGTCCTTGCGACCCCAACCGCACGCCTTGCAACCCCAACCGCACTCTTTTTGCAACCCGAACCGCACTCCTTGCAACCCCAACCTCACGCCTTGCGACCCCAACCGCACACCTTGCGACCACAACCGCACGCCTTGCTACCCCAACCGCACTCCTTGCAACAACAACCGCACGCCTTGCTACCCCAACCGCACGCCTTGCTACCCGAACCGCACTCCTTGCAACCGCAACCGCACTCCTTGCAACCGCAACCGCACGCCTTGCAACACCAACCGCACTCCTTGCAACCGCAACCGCACTCCTTGCGAACCTAACCGCTATCCTTGCGACCCCAGCCGCACTCCTTGCGACCCCAACCGCACTCCTTGCGACCCCAACCGCACTCCTTGCTACCCGAACCGCACTCCTGACAACTTCAACCGCACTCCTTGCAACCCCAACCGCACGTCTTGCAACCCCAGCCGCACTCCTTGCAAACGCAACCGCACTCCTTGCGACCCCAACCGCACTCCTTGCGACCCCAACCGCACGCCTTGCAACCCCAGCCGCACTCCTTGCAACCGCAGCCGCACTTCCTGCAACCCCAGCCGCACTCCTTGCAACCGCAACCGCAACCGCACGCCTTGCAACCCCAACCGCACTCCTTGCAATGCCAACCGCACTCCTTGCAACCCTAACCGCACTCCTTGCGACCCCAACCGGACGCCTTGCCACCCCAGCCGCACTCCTTGCAACCGCAGCCGCACTCCCTGCAACCCCAGCCGCACTCCTTGCAACCGCAGCCGCACTCCCTGCAACCCCAGCCGCACTCCTTGCAACCGCAACCCCGACCACACTACTTGCGACCCCATCCGCACTCCTGACAACTTCAACCGCACTCCTTGCGACCCCAACCGACTCCTTGCTACCCCAGCCGCACTCCTTGCGACCCCATCCGCACTCCTGACAACTTCAACCGCTATCCTTGCGACCCCAACCGACTCCTTGCGACCCCAGCCGCACTTCTTGCAATCCCAACCGCACCCCTTGCAACTTCAACCGCACGCCTTAGAACCCCAGCCGCACTCCTTGCAACCGCAACCGCAACCGCACTCCTTCGACCCCAACCGCACTCCTTGCTACCCCAACCGCACGCCTTGCAACCGCAGCCGCATGCCTTGCATTCCCCACCCAACTCTCCTTGCGACCCCAACCGCACTCCTTGCGACCCCAGCCGCACTCCTTGCAACCGCACCCCAACCGCAATCCTTGCAACCCCAGCCGCACTCCTTGCAACCGCAGCCGCATGCCTTGCATTCCCCACCCAACTCTCCTTGCGACCCCAACCGCACTCCTTGCGACCCCAACCGCACTCCTTCGACCCCAACCGCACTCCTTGCTACCCCAACCGCACTCCTTCCAACCCGAACCGCACTCTTTTTGCAACCCGAACCGCACTCCTTGCAACCCCAACCTCACGCCTTGCGACCCCAACCGCACACCTTGCGACCACAACCTCACGCCTTGCGACCCCAACCGCACCCCTTCCAACCCGAACCGCACTCTTTTTGCAACCCGAACCGCAGTCCTTGCGACCCCAACCGCACTCCTTGCAACAACAACCGCACGCCTTGCTACCCCAACCGCACGCCTTGCAACAACAACCGCACGCCTTGCGACCCCAAACGCACTCCTTGCGAACCTAACCGCTATCCTTGCGACCCCAACCGCACTCCTTGCTACCCGAACCGCACTCCTTGCAAACGCAACCGCACTCCTTGCAACCGCAACCGCACGCCTTGCAACACCAACCGCACTCCTTGCAACCGCAACCGCACTCCTTGCGAACCTAACCGCGATCCTTGCGACCCCAACCGCACTCCTTGCGACCCCAACCGCACTTCTTGCAACCGCAACCGCACTCCTTGCGAACCTAACCGCTATCCTTGCGACCCCAACCGCACTCCTTGCGACCCCAACCGCACTCCTTGCGACCCCAACCGCACTCCTTGCGACCCCAACCGCACTCCTTGCTACCCGAACCGCACTCCTGACAACGTCAACCGCACTCCTTGCAACCCCAACCGCACTCCTTGCAACCCCAACCGCACGTCTTGCAACCCCAGCCGCACTCCTTGCGACCCCAACCGCACTCCTTGCGACCCCAACCGCACTCCTTGCGACCCCAACCGCACTCCTTGCGACCCCAACCGCACGCCTTGCAACCCCAGCCGCACTCCTTGCAACCGCAGCCGCACTCCCTGCAACCCCAGCCGCACTCCTTGCAACCGCAACCGCAACCGCACGCCTTGCAACGCCAACCGCACTCCTTGCAACGCCAACCGCACTCCTTGCAACGCCAACCGCACTCCTTGCAACGCCAACCGCACTCCTTGCGACCCATACCGCACTTCTTGCTACCCCAACCACACGCCTTGCAACCCCAGCCGCACTCCTTGCAACCGCAGCCGCATGTCTTGCATTCCCCACCCAACTCTCCTTGCAACTGCAACCGCACTCCTTGCGACCCCAACCGCACTCCTTGCAACCCCAGCCGCACTCCTTGCAACCGCAGCCGCATGCCTTGCATTCCCCACCCAACTCTCCTTGCAACTGCAACCGCACTCCTTGCGACCCCAACCGCACTCCTTGCGAACCTAACCGCACTCCTTCCACTCCAACCGCACGCCTTGCAACCGCAACCGCACTCCTTCCAACCCGAACCGCACTCCTTGCAACTCCAACCGCACTCCTTGCAACACCAACCGCACTCCTTCCAACCCGAACCGCACTCCTTGCAACCCCAACCGCACTCTTTGCAACTCCAACCGCACTCCTTGCAACTCCAACCGCACTCCTTGCAACCGCAACCGCACTCCTTGCAACCCCAACCTCACGCCTTGCGACCACAACCGCACGCCTTGCCACCCCAACCGCACTCCTTGCAACAACAACCGCACGCCTTGCTACCCCAACCGCACGCCTTGCAACAACAACCGCACGCCTTGCAACCCTGACCATACTCCTTGCGACCCCAAACGCACTCCTTGCGAACCTAACCGCTATCCTTGCGACCCCAACCACACTCCTTGCTACCCGAACCGCACTCCTTGCAACCCCATCCGCACTCCTTGCAACTGCAACCGCACTCCTTGCAACCGCAACCGCACTCCTTGCAACCGCAACCGCACGCCTTGCAACACCAACCGCACTCCTTGCAACCGCAACCGCACATCTTGCAACCCCAGCCGCACTCCTTGCAACCGCAACCGCACTCCTTGCGAACCTAACCGCTATCCTTGCGACCCCAAGCGACTCCTTGCGACCCCAGCCGCACTCCTTGCGACCCCAACCGCACTCCTTGCGACCCCAACCACACTCCTTGCTACCCGAACCGCACTCCTTGCAAACGCGACCGCACTCCTTGCAACGCCAACCGCACTCCTTGCTACCCCAACCGCACGTCTTGCAACCCCAGCCGCACTCCTTGCAACCGCAGCCGCACTCCCTGCAACCCCAGCCGCACTCCTTGCAACCGCAACCGCAACCGCACGCCTTGCAACCCCAACCGCACTCCTTGCAACGCCAACCGCATTCCTTGCAACGCCAACCGCACTCCTTACAACCCCAACCGCACTTCTTGCTACCCCAACCACGCGCCTTGCAACCCCAGCCGCACTCCTTGCAACCGCAGCCGCATGCCTTGCATTCCCCACCCAACTCTCCTTGCAACCGCAACCGCACTCCTTGCAACCCCATCCGCACTCCTTGCAAACGCAACCGCACGCCTTGCAACCCCAGCCGCACTCCTTGCAACCGCAGCCGCATGCCTTGCATTCCCCACCCAACTCTCCTTGCGACCCCAACCGCACTCCTTGCGACCCCAACCGCACTCCTTGCGAACCTAACCGCAGTCCTTGCGACCCCAACCGCAGTCCTTGCGACCCCAACCGCACTCCTTGCACTCCAACCGCACGCCTTGCAACTGCAACCGCTCTCCTTGCAACCCCAACCGCACTCCTTGCAACCCCAACCGCACTCTTAGCAACCCGAACCGCACTCCTTGCAACCCCAACCTCACGCCTTGCGACCCCAACCGCACACCTTGCGACCACAACCGCACGCCTTGCTACCCCAACCGCACTCCTTGCAACAACAACCGCACGCCTTGCGACCCCAAACGCACTCCTTGCGACCCTAACCGCTATCCTTGCTACCCGAACCGCACTCCTGACAACTTCGACCACACTCCTTGCAACCCCATCCGCACTCCTTGCAACAACAACCGCACTCCTTGCAACCCCAACCGCACTCCTTGCGACCCCAACCGCACTCCCTGCAACCCCAGCCGCACTCCTTGCAACCGCAACTGCACGCCTTGCAACACCAACCGCACTCCTTGCAACCGCAACCGCACTCCTTGCAACCGCAACCGCACATCTTGCAACCCCAGCCGCACTCCTTGCAACCGCAACTGCACTCCTTGCGAACCTAACCGCTATCCTTGCGACCCCAGCCGCACTCCTTGCGACCCCAACCGCACTCCTTGCTACCCGAACCGCACTCCTGACAACTTCAACCGCACTCCTTGCAACCCCAACCGCAGGTCTTGCAACCCCAGCCGCACTCCTTGCAACCCCAACCGCACTCCTTGCGACCCCAACCGCACTCCTTGCTACCCCAACCGCACTCCTTGCAACCCCAGCCGCACTCCTTGCAACCGCAGCCGCATGCCTTGCATTCCCCACCCAACTCTCCTTGCGACCCCAACCGCACTCCTTGCGACCCCAACCGCACTCCTTCGACCCGAACCGCACTCCTTGCTACCCCAACCGCACTCCTTCCAACCCGAACCGCACTCTTTTTGCAACCCGAACCGCACTCCTTGCAACCCCAACCTCACGCCTTGCGACCCCAACCGCACACCTTGCGACCACAACCTCACGCCTTGCGACCCCAACCGCACCCCTTCCAACCCGAACCGCACTCTTTTTGCAACCCGAACCGCAGTCCTTGCGACCCCAACCGCACTCCTTGCAACAACAACCGCACGCCTTGCTACCCCAACCGCACGCCTTGCAACAACAACCGCACGCCTTGCGACCCCAAACGCACTCCTTGCGAACCTAACCGCTATCCTTGCGACCCCAACCGCACTCCTTGCTACCCGAACCGCACTCCTTGCAAACGCAACCGCACTCCTTGCAACCGCAACCGCACTCCTTGCGAACCTAACCGCTATCCTTGCGACCCCAACCGCACTCCTTGCGACCCCAACCGCACTTCTTGCAACCGCAACCGCACTCCTTGCGAACCTAACCGCTATCCTTGCGACCCCAACCGCACTCCTTGCGACCCCAACCGCACTCCTTGCGACCCCAACCGCACTCCTTGCGACCCCAACCGCACTCCTTGCTACCCGAACCGCACTCCTGACAACGTCAACCGCACTCCTTGCAACCCCAACCGCACTCCTTGCAACCCCAACCGCACGTCTTGCAACCCCAGCCGCACTCCTTGCGACCCCAACCGCACTCCTTGCGACCCCAACCGCACTCCTTGCGACCCCAACCGCACTCCTTGCGACCCCAACCGCACGCCTTGCAACCCCAGCCGCACTCCTTGCAACCGCAGCCGCACTCCCTGCAACCCCAGCCGCACTCCTTGCAACCGCAACCGCAACCGCACGCCTTGCAACGCCAACCGCACTCCTTGCAACGCCAACCGCACTCCTTGCAACGCCAACCGCACTCCTTGCGACCCATACCGCACTTCTTGCTACCCCAACCACACGCCTTGCAACCCCAGCCGCACTCCTTGCAACCGCAGCCGCATGTCTTGCATTCCCCACCCAACTCTCCTTGCAACTGCAACCGCACTCCTTGCGACCCCAACCGCACTCCTTGCAACCCCAGCCGCACTCCTTGCAACCGCAGCCGCATGCCTTGCATTCCCCACCCAACTCTCCTTGCAACTGCAACCGCACTCCTTGCGACCCCAACCGCACTCCTTGCGAACCTAACCGCACTCCTTCCACTCCAACCGCACGCCTTGCAACCGCAACCGCACTCCTTCCAACCCGAACCGCACTCCTTGCAACTCCAACCGCACTCCTTGCAACACCAACCGCACTCCTTCCAACCCGAACCGCACTCCTTGCAACCCCAACCGCACTCTTTGCAACTCCAACCGCACTCCTTGCAACTCCAACCGCACTCCTTGCAACCGCAACCGCACTCCTTGCAACCCCAACCTCACGCCTTGCGACCACAACCGCACGCCTTGCCACCCCAACCGCACTCCTTGCAACAACAACCGCACGCCTTGCTACCCCAACCGCACGCCTTGCAACAACAACCGCACGCCTTGCAACCCTGACCATACTCCTTGCGACCCCAAACGCACTCCTTGCGAACCTAACCGCTATCCTTGCGACCCCAACCACACTCCTTGCTACCCGAACCGCACTCCTTGCAACCCCATCCGCACTCCTTGCAACTGCAACCGCACTCCTTGCAACCGCAACCGCACTCCTTGCAACCGCAACCGCACGCCTTGCAACACCAACCGCACTCCTTGCAACCGCAACCGCACATCTTGCAACCCCAGCCGCACTCCTTGCAACCGCAACCGCACTCCTTGCGAACCTAACCGCTATCCTTGCGACCCCAAGCGACTCCTTGCGACCCCAGCCGCACTCCTTGCGACCCCAACCGCACTCCTTGCGACCCCAACCACACTCCTTGCTACCCGAACCGCACTCCTTGCAAACGCGACCGCACTCCTTGCAACGCCAACCGCACTCCTTGCTACCCCAACCGCACGTCTTGCAACCCCAGCCGCACTCCTTGCAACCGCAGCCGCACTCCCTGCAACCCCAGCCGCACTCCTTGCAACCGCAACCGCAACCGCACGCCTTGCAACCCCAACCGCACTCCTTGCAACGCCAACCGCATTCCTTGCAACGCCAACCGCACTCCTTACAACCCCAACCGCACTTCTTGCTACCCCAACCACGCGCCTTGCAACCCCAGCCGCACTCCTTGCAACCGCAGCCGCATGCCTTGCATTCCCCACCCAACTCTCCTTGCAACCGCAACCGCACTCCTTGCAACCCCATCCGCACTCCTTGCAAACGCAACCGCACGCCTTGCAACCCCAGCCGCACTCCTTGCAACCGCAGCCGCATGCCTTGCATTCCCCACCCAACTCTCCTTGCGACCCCAACCGCACTCCTTGCGACCCCAACCGCACTCCTTGCGAACCTAACCGCAGTCCTTGCGACCCCAACCGCAGTCCTTGCGACCCCAACCGCACTCCTTGCACTCCAACCGCACGCCTTGCAACTGCAACCGCTCTCCTTGCAACCCCAACCGCACTCCTTGCAACCCCAACCGCACTCTTAGCAACCCGAACCGCACTCCTTGCAACCCCAACCTCACGCCTTGCGACCCCAACCGCACACCTTGCGACCACAACCGCACGCCTTGCTACCCCAACCGCACTCCTTGCAACAACAACCGCACGCCTTGCGACCCCAAACGCACTCCTTGCGACCCTAACCGCTATCCTTGCTACCCGAACCGCACTCCTGACAACTTCGACCACACTCCTTGCAACCCCATCCGCACTCCTTGCAACAACAACCGCACTCCTTGCAACCCCAACCGCACTCCTTGCGACCCCAACCGCACTCCCTGCAACCCCAGCCGCACTCCTTGCAACCGCAACTGCACGCCTTGCAACACCAACCGCACTCCTTGCAACCGCAACCGCACTCCTTGCAACCGCAACCGCACATCTTGCAACCCCAGCCGCACTCCTTGCAACCGCAACCGCACTCCTTGCGAACCTAACCGCTATCCTTGCGACCCCAGCCGCACTCCTTGCGACCCCAACCGCACTCCTTGCTACCCGAACCGCACTCCTGACAACTTCAACCGCACTCCTTGCAACCCCAGCCGCACGCCTTGCAAACGCAACCGCACTCCTTGCGACCCCAACCGCACTCCTTGCGACCCCAACCGCACTCCCTGCAACCCCAGCCGCACTCCTTGCAACCGCAACCGCAACCGCACGCCTTGCAACCCCAACCGCACTTCTTGCTACCCCAACCACACGCCTTGCAACCCCAGCCGCACTCCTTGCAACCGCAGCCGCATGCCTTGCATTCCCCACCCAACTCTCCTTGCAACCGCAACCGCACTCCTTGCGACCCCAACCGCACTCCTTGCAAACGCAACCGCACTCCTTGCGACCCCAGCCGCAGTCCTTGCGACCCCAACCGCACTCCTTGCACTCCAACCGCACGCCTTGCAACCGCAACCACACTCCTTCCAACCCGAACCGCACTCCTTGCAACTCCAACCGCACTCCTTGCATCCCCAACCGCACTCCTTCCAACCCGAACCGCACTCTTTGCAACCCCAACCGCACTCTTTGCAACCCCAACCGCACTCCTTGCAACCCCAACCTTACGCCTTGCGACCACAACCGCACGCCTTGCTACCCCAACCGCACTCCTTGCAACAACAACCGCACGCCTTGCTACCCCAACCGCACGCCTTGCAACAACAACCGCACGCCTTGCAACCCTGACCACACTCCTTGCGACCCCAAACACACTCCTTGCGAACCTAACCGCTATCCTTGCGACCCCAACCGATTCCTTGCGACCCCAGCCGCACTCCTTGCGACCCCAACCGCACTCCTTGCGACCCCAACCACACTCCTTGCTACCCGAACCGCACTCCTTGCAACCCCATTCGCACTCCTTGCAACCCCATCCGCACTCCTTGCGACCCCAGCCGCACTCCTTGCGACCCCATCCGCACTCCTGACAACTTCAACCGCTATCCTTGCGACCCCAACCGACTTCTTGCGACCCCAGCCGCACTTCTTGCAATCCCAACCGCACCCCTTGCAACTTCAACCGCACGCCTTCGAACCCCAACCGCACTTCTTGCAATCCCAACCGCACCCCTTGCAACTTCAACCGCACGCCTTAGAACCCCAGCCGCACTCCTTGCAACCGCAACCGCAACCGCACTCCTTGCGACCCCAACCGCACTCCTTGCGACCCCAACCGCACTCCTTGCTACCCCAACCGCACTCCTTGCAACCCCAGCCGCACTCCTTGCAACCGCAGCCGCATGCCTTGCATTCCCCACCCAACTCTCCTTGCGACCCCAACCGCACTCCTTGTGAACCTAACCGCAGTCCTTGCGACCCCAACCGCAGTCCTTGCGACCCCAACCGCAGTCCTTGCACTCCAACCGCACGCCTTGCAACTGCAACCGCACTCCTTCCAACCCGAACCGCACTCCTTGCAACTCCAACCGCACTCCTTGCAACTCCAACCGCACTCCTTGCAACCCCAACCGCACTCTTTGCAACCCCAACCGCACTCCTTGCAACCCCAACCGCACTCTTTGCAACCACAACCGCACGCCTTGCTACCCCAACCGCACTCCTTGCAACAACAACCGCACGCCTTGCTACCCCAACCGCACGCCTTTCGACCCCAACCGCACGCCTTGCGACCCCAAACGAACTCCTTGCGAACCTAACCGCTATCCTTGCGACCCCAACCGCACTCCTTGCGACCCCAACCACACTCCTTGCTACCCGAACCGCACTCCTGACAACTTCGACCGCACGTCTTGCAACCCCATCCGCACTCCTTGCAACCGCAACCGCACTCCTTGCGAACCTAACCGCTATCCTTGCGACCCCAACCGACTCCTTGCGACCCCAGCCGCACTCCTTGCGACCCCAGCCGCACTCCTTGCGACCCCAACCGCACTCCTTGCGACCCCAACCACACTCCTTGCTACCCGAACCGCACTCCTGACAACTTCAACCGCACTCCTTGCAACCCCATCCGCACTCCTTGCAAACGCAACCGCACTCCTTGCAACCGCAACCGCACTCCTTGCAACGCCAACCGCACTCCTTGCGACCCCAACCGCACTCCTTGCGACCCCAACCGCACTCCTTGCTACCCCAACCGCACGCCTTGCAACCCCAGCCGCACTCCTTGCAACCGCAGCCGCATTCCCTGCAACCCCAGCCGCACTCCTTGCAACCGCAACCGCAACCGCACGCGTTGCAACCCCAACCGCACTCCTTGCAACGCCAACCGCACTCCTTGCAACGCCAACCGCACTCCTTGCAACCCCAACCGCACTCCTTGCGACCCCAACCGCACTCCTTGCGACCCCAACCGCACTCCTTGCAACGCCAACCGCACTCCCTGCAACCCCAGCCGCACTCCTTGCAACCGCAACCGCAACCGCACGCCTTGCAACCCCAACCGCACTTCTTGCTACCCCAACCACACGCCTTGCAACCCCAGCCGCACTCCTTGCAACCGCAGCCGCATGCCTTGCATTCCCCACCCAACTCTCCTTGCAACCGCAACCGCACTCCTTGCAACCCCATCCGCACTCCTTGCAAACGCAACCGCACTCCTTGCGACCCCAGCCGCACTCCTTGCGACCCCAACCGCACTCCTTGCGACCCCAACCACACTCCTTGCTACCCGAACCGCACCCCTGACAACTTCAACCGCACTCCTTGCAACCCCAACCGCACGCCTTGCAACAACAACCGCACGCCTTGCAACCCCGACCATACTCCTTGCGACCCCAACCGCACTCCTTGCGAACCTAACCGCACTCCTTGCGACCCCAACCGCAGTCCTTGCGACCCCAACCGCACTCCTTGCACTCCAACCGCACGCCTTGCAACCGCAACCACACTCCTTGCAACCCCAACCGCACTCGTTGCAACCCCAACCGCACTCTTTGCAACCCCAACCGCACTCCTTGCAACCGCAACCGCACTCTTTGCAACCCCAACCTTACGCCTTGCGACCACAACCGCACGCCTTGCTACCCCAACCGCACTCCTTGCAACAACAACCGCACGCCTTGCTACCCCAACCGCACGCCTTGCAACAACAACCGCACGCCTTGCAACCCCGACCACACTCCTTGCGACCCCAAACGCACTCCTTGCGAACCTAACCGCTATCCTTGCGACCCCAACCGATTCCTTGCGACCCCAGCCGCACTCCTTGCGACCCCAACCGCACTCCTTGCGACCCCAACCACACTCCTTGCTACCCGAACCGCACTCCTGACAACTTCAACCGCACTCCTTGCAACCCCATCCGCACTCCTTGCAACCCCATCCGCACTCCTTGCGACCCCATCCGCACTCCTGACAACTTCAACCGCGATCCTTGCGACCCCAACCGACTTCTTGCAATCCCAACCGCACCCCTTGCAACTTCAACCGCACGCCTTCGAACCCCAACCGCACTTCTTGCAATCCCAACCGCACCCCTTGCAACTTCAACCGCACGCCTTAGAACCCCAGCCGCACTCCTTGCAACCGCAACCGCAACCGCACATCTTGCAACCCCAGCCGCACTCCTTGCAACCGCAACCGCACTCCTTGCGAACCTAACCGCTATCCTTGCGACCCCAACCGACTCCTTGCGACCCCATCCGCACTCCTTGCGACCCCAGCCGCACTCCTTGCGACCCCAACCGCACTCCTTGCGACCCCAACCACACTCCTTGCTACCCGAACCGCACTCCTGACAACTTCAACCGCACTCCTTGCAACCCCATCCGCACTCCTTGCAAACGCAACCGCACTCCTTGCGACCCCAACCGCACTCCTTGCGAACCTAACCGCACTCCTTGCGACCCCAACCGCAGTCCTTGCGACCCCAACCGCACTCCTTGCACTCCAACCGCACGCCTTGCAACCGCAACCACACTCCTTGCAACCCCAACCGCACTCCTTTCAACCCCAACCGCACTCCTTGCAACCCCAACCGCACTCCTTCCAACCCGAACCGCACTCTTTGCAACCCCATCCGCACTCTTTGCAACCCCAACCGCACTCCTTGCAACCGCAACCGCACTCTTTGCAACCCCAACCTTACGCCTTGCGACCACAACCGCACGCCTTGCTACCCCAACCGCACTCCTTGCAACAACAACCGCACGCCTTGCAACAACAACCGCACGCCTTGCAACCCCGACCACACTCCTTGCGACCCCAAACGCACTCCTTGCGAACCTAACCGCTATCCTTGCGACCCCAACCGATTCCTTGCGACCCCAGCCGCACTCCTTGCGACCCCAACCGCACTCCTTGCAACCCCGACCACACTCCTTGCGACCCCAAACGCACTCCTTGCGAACCTAACCGCTATCCTTGCGACCCCAACCGATTCCTTGCGACCCCAGCCGCACTCCTTGCGACCCCAACCGCACTCCTTGCGACCCCAACCACACTCCTTGCTACCCGAACCGCACTCCTGACAACTTCAACCGCACTCCTTGCAACCCCATCCGCACTCCTTGCAACCCCATCCGCACTCCTTGCGACCCTAGCCGCACTCCTTGCGACCCCATCCGCACTCCTGACAACTTCAACCGCGATCCTTGCGACCCCAACCGACTTCTTGCGACCCCAACCGCACTCCTTGCAACCGCAACCGCAACCGCACGCCTTGCAACCCCAACCGCACTCCTTGCTACCCCAACCGCACTCCTTGCAACCGCAGCCGCATGCCTTGCATTCCCCACCCAACTCTCATTGCGACCCCAACCGCACTCCTTGCGAACTTAACCGCAGTCCTTGCGACCCCAACCGCAGTCCTTGCACTCCAAACGCACGCCTTGCAACTGCAACCGCACTCCTTCCAACCCGAACCGCACTCCTTGCAATCCAACCGCACTCCTTGCAACCACAACCGCACTCCTTCCAACCCGAACCGCACTCCTTGCAACCCGAACCGCACTCTTTGCAACCCGAACCGCACTCCTTGCTACCCCAGCCGCACTCCTTGCGACCCCATCCGCACTCCTGACAACTTCAACCGCGATCCTTGCGACCCCAACCGACTTCTTGCGACCCCAGCCGCACTTCTTGCAATCCCAACCGCACCCCTTGCAACTTCAACCGCACGCCTTCGAACCCCAACCGCACTCCTTGCAATCCCAACCGCACCCCTTGCAACTTCAACCGCACGCCTTAGAACCCCAGCCGCACTCCTTGCAACCGCAACCGCAACCGCACGCCTTGCGACCCCAGCCGCACTCCTTGCGACCCCAACCGCACTCCTTGCGACCCCAACCACACTCCTTGCTACCCGAACCGCACTCCTGACAACTTCAACCGCACTCCTTGCAACCGCAACCGCACGCCTTGCAACCCCAACCTCACTCCTTGCAACGCCAACCGCAATCCTTGCAACCCCAACCGCACTCCTTGCGACCCCAACCGCACTTCTTGCTACTCCAACCGCACGCCTTGCAACCCCAGCCGCACTCCTTGCAACCGCAGCCGCATGCCTTGCATTCCCCACCCAACTCTCCTTGCAACTGCAACCGCACTCCTTGCGACCCCAACCGCACTCCTTGCACTCGAACCGCACGCCTTGCAACCGCAACCGCACTCCTTCCAACCCGAACCGCACTCCTGACAACTTCGACCGCACTCCTTGCAACCCCATCCGCACTCCCTGCAACCCCAGCCGCACGTCTTGCAACCCCATCCGCACTCCTTGCAAACGCAACCGCAGTCCTTGCAACCGCAACCGCACTCCTTGCAACCCCAGCCGCACTCCTTGCAACCGCAACCGCACTCCTTGCGAACCTAACCGCTATCCTTGCGACCCCAACCGACTCCTTGCAACCCCAGCCGCACTCCTTGCGACCCCAACCGCACTCCTTGCGAACCTAACCGCACTCCTTGCGACCCCAACCGCACTCCTTGCGAACCTAACCGCACTCCTTGCGACCCCAACCGCAGTCCTTGCGACCCCAACCGCACTCCTTGCACTCGAACCGCACGCCTTGCAACCGCAACCGCACTCCTTCCAACCCGAACCGCACTCCTTGCAACTCCAACCGCACTCCTTGCAACCCGAACCGCACTCCTTGCAACTCCAACCGCACTCCTTGCAACCCGAACCGCACTCCTTCCAACCCGAACCGCGCTCCTTGCAACCCCAACCGCACTCCTTGCAACTCCAACCGCACTCCTTGCAACAACAACCGCTCGCCTTGCAACCCCGACCACACTCCTTGCGACCCCAACCACACTCCTTGCTACCCGAACCGCACTCCTGACAACTTCAACCGCACGTCTTGCAACCCCAACCGCACGTCTTGCAACCCCATCCGCACTCCTTGGAAACGCAACCGCACTCCTTGCAATCCCAACCGCACCCCTTGCAACTTCAACCGCACGCCTTAGAACCCCAGCCGCACTCCTTGCAACCGCAACCCCAACCGCACGCCTTGCAACCCCAACCGCACTCCTTGCGACCCTAACCGCACTCCTTGCTACCCCAACCGCACGCCTTGCAACCCCAGCCGCACTCCTTGCAACCGCAGCCGCATGCCTTGCATTCCCCACCCAACTCTCCTTGCAACCCCAACCGCACTCTTTGCAACCCCAACTGCACTCCTTGCGACCCCAACCGCACTCCTTGCTACCCCAACCGCACGCCTTGCAACCCCAGCCGCACTCCTTGCAACCGCAGCCGCATGCCTTGCATTCCCCACCCAACTCTCCTTGCAACCCCAACCGCACTCTTTGCAACCCGAACCGCACTCCTTGCAACCCCAACCTCACGCCTTGCGACCCCAACCTCACGCCTTGCGACCCCAACCGCACACCTTGCGACCACAACCGCATGCCTTGCGACCCCAAACGCACTCCTTGCGAACCTAACCGCTATCCTTGCGACCCCAACCACACTCCTTGCTACCCGAACCGCACTCCTGACAACTTCGACCGCACTCCTTGCAACCCCATCCGCACTCCTTGCAACCGCAACCGCACTCCTTGCAACCGCAACCGCACTCCTTGCAACCGCAACTGCACGCCTTGCAACACCAACCGCACTCCTTGCAACCGCAACCGCACATCTTGCAACCCCAGCCGCACTCCTTGCAACCGCAACCGCACTCCTTGCGAACCTAACCGCTATCCTTGCGACCCCAACCGACTTCTTGCGACCCCAGCCGCACTCCTTGCAACTTCAACCGCACGCCTTCGAACCCCAACCGCACTTCTTGCAATCCCAACCGCACCCCTTGCAACTTCAACCGCACGCCTTAGAACCCCAGCCGCACTCCTTGCAACCGCAACCGCAACCGCACGCCTTGCAACCCCAACCGCACTCCTTGCGACCCCAACCGCACTCCTTGCTACCCCAACCGCACTCCTTGCAACCCCAGCCGCACTCCTTGCAACCGCAGCCGCATGCCTTGCATTCCCCACCCAACTCTCCTTGCGACCCCAACCGACTCCTTGCGACCCCAGCCGCACTCCTTGCGACCCCAACCGCACTCCTTGCGACCCCAACCACACTCCTTGCTACCCGAACCGCACTCCTGACAACTTCAACCGCACTCCTTGCAACCCCATCCGCACTCCTTGCAACCGCAACCGCATTCCTTGCAACCGCAACCGCACTCCTTGCAACGCCAACCGCACTCCTTGCGACCCCAACCGCACTCCTTGCTACCCCAACCGCACGCCTTGCAACCCCAGCCGCACTCCTTGCAACCGCAGCCGCACTCCCTGCAACCCCAGCCGCACTCCTTGCAACCGCAACCGCAACCGCACGCCTTGCAACCCCAACCTCACTCCTTGCAACGCCAACCGCACTCCTTGCAACGCCAACCGCACTCCTTGCAATGCCAACCGCACTCCTTGCTACCCCAACCGCACGCCTTGCAACCCCAGCCGCACTCCTTGCAACCGCAGCCGCATGCCTTGCATTCCCCACCCAACTCTCCTTGCAACTGCAACCGCACTCCTTGCGACCCCAACCGCACTCCTTGCGAACCTAACCGCACTCCTTGCGACCCCAACCGCAGTCCTTGCGACCCCAACCGCACTCCTTGCACTCGAACCGCACGCCTTGCAACCGCAACCGCACTCCTTCCAACCCGAACCGCACTCCTTGCAACTCCAACCGCACTCCTTCCAACCCGAACCGCACTCCTTCCAACCCCAACCGCGCTCCTTGCAACCCCAACCGCACTCCTTGCAACAACAACCGCACTCCTTGCTACCCGAACCGCACTCCTGACAAATTCAACCGCACTCCTTGCAACCCCATCCGCACTCCTTGCAACCCCAACCGCAATCCTTGCAACCGCAACCGCACTCCTTGCGACCCCAGCCGCACTCCTTGCAACCGCAACCGCACTCCTTGCGACCCCAGCCGCACTCCTTGCAACAACAACCGCACGCCTTGCAACCCCGACCACACTCCTTGCGACCCCATCCGCACTCCTGACAACTTCAACCGCACTCCTTGCGACCCCAACCGACTCCTTGCGACCCCAGCCGCACTCCTTGCGACCCCATCCGCACTCCTGACAACTTCAACCGCTATCCTTGCGACCCCAACCGACTCCTTGCGACCCCAGCCGCACTTCTTGCAATCCCAACCGCACCCCTTGCAACTTCAACCGCACGCCTTAGAACCCCAACCGCATTTCTTGCAATCCCAACCGCACCCCTTGCAACTTCAACCGCACGCCTTAGAACCCCAACCGCACTTCTTGCAATCCCAACCGCACCCCTTGCAACTTCAACCGCACGCCTTAGAACCCCAGCCGCACTCCTTGCAACCGCAACCCCAACCGCACGCCTTGCAACCCCAACCGCACTCCTTGCGACCCCAACCGCACTCCTTGCTACCCCAACCGCACGCCTTGCAACCCCAGCCGCACTCCTTGCAACCGCAGCCGCATGCCTTGCATTCCCCACCCAACTCTCCTTGCGACCCCAACCGCACTCCTTGCGACCCCAACCGCACTCCTTGCGACCCCAACCGCACTCCTTGCGACCCCAACCGCAGTCCTTGCGACCCCAACCGCACTCCTTGCGACCCCAACCGCACTCCTTGCACTTCAACCGCACTCCTTTCAACTGCAACCGCACTCCTTGCAACCCCAACCTAACTCCTTGCAACCCCAACCGCACTCTTTGCAACCCCAACCTCACGCCTTGCGACCCCAACCTCACGCCTTGCGACCCCAACCTCACGCCTTGCGACCCCAACCTCACGCCTTGCGACCCCAACCTCACGCCTTGCGACCCCAACCTCACACCTTGCGACCCCAACCGCACTCCTTGCTACCCGAACCGCACTCCTGACAACTTCGACCGCCCTCCTTGCAGCCCCATCCGCACTCCTTGCAACCGCAACCGCACATCTTGCAACCCCAGCCGCACTCCTTGCAACCAAAAACCGCACTCCTTGCGACCCCAACCGCACTCCTTGCAACCGCAGCCGCACTCCCTGCAACCCCAGCCGCACTCCTTGCAACCGCAACCGCAACCGCACGCCTTGCAACCCAACCGCACTCCTTGCAACGCCAACCGCACTCCTTGCAACGCCAACCGCACTCCTTGCGACCCCAACCGCACTTCTTGCTACCCCAACCACACGCCTTGCAACCCCAGCCGCACTCCTTGCAACCGCAGCCGCATGCCTTGCATTCCCCACCCAACTCTCCTTGCAACCGCAACCGCACTCCTTGCAACCCCATCCGCACTCCTTGCGAACCTAACCGCACTCCTTGCGACCCCAACCGCAGTCCTTGCGACCCCAACCGCACGCCTTGCAACCGCAACCGCACTCCTTCCAACCCGAACCGCACTCCTTGCAACTCCAACCGCACTCCTTGCGACCCCAACCGACTCCTTGCGACCCCAGCCGCACTTCTTGCAATCCCAACCGCACCCCTTGCAACTTCTACCGCACGCCTTCGAACCCCAACCGCACTTCTTGCAATCCCAACCGCACCCCTTGCAACTTCAACCGCACGCCTTAGAACCCCAGCCGCACTCCTTGCAACCACAACCGCAACCGCACGCCTTGCGACCCCAACCGCACTCCTTGCGACCCCAGCCGCACTGCTTGCGACCCCAACCGATTCCTTGCGACCCCAGCCGCACTCCTTGCGACCCCATCCGCACTCCTGACAACTTCAACCGCTATCCTTGCGACCCCAACCGACTCCTTGCGATCCCAGCCGCACTTCTTGCAATCCCAACCGCACCCCTTGCAACTTCAACCGCACGCCTTAGAACCCCAGCCGCACTCCTTGCAACCGCAACCCCAACAGCACGCCTTGCAGCCCCAACCGCACTCCTTGCAACCGCAGCCGCATGCCTTGCATTCCCCACCCAACTCTCCTTGCGACCCCAACCGCACTCCTTGCGACCCCAACCGCACTCCTTGCGAACCTAACCGCACTCCTTGCGACCCCAACCGCACTCCTTGCGACCCCAACCGCACTCCTTGCACTTCAACCGCACTCCTTTCAACTGCAACCGCACTCCTTGCAACTCCAACCTAACTCCTTGCAACCCCAACCGCACTCTTTGCAACCCGAACCGCACTCCTTGCAACCCCAACCTCACGCCTTGCGACCCCAACCGCACACCTTGCGACCACAACCGCACGCCTTGCGACCCCAGCCGCACTCCTTGCAACCGCAGCCGCATGCCTTGCATTCCCCACCCAACTCTCCTTGCGACCCCAACCGCACTCCTTGCGACCCCAACCGCACTCCTTGCGAACCTAACCGCACTCCTTGCGACCCCAACCGCACTCCTTGCGACCCCAACCGCACTCCTTGCACTTCAACCGCACTCCTTTCAACTGCAACCGCACTCCTTGCAACTCCAACCTAACTCCTTGCGACCCCAACCGCACTCTTTGCAACCCGAACCGCACTCCTTGCAACCCCAACCTCACGCCTTGCGACCCCAACCGCACACCTTGCGACCACAACCGCACGCCTTGCGACCCCAAACGCACTCCTTGCGAACCTAACCGCTATCCTTGCGACCCCAACCACACTCCTTGCTACCCGAACCGCACTCCTGACAACTTCGACCGCCCTCCTTGCAACCCCATCCGCACTCCTTGCAACCGCAACCGCACTCCTTGCAACCGCAACCGCACTCCTTGCAACCGCAACTGCACGCCTTGCAACACCAACCGCACTCCTTGCAACCGCAACCGCACATCTTGCAACCCCAGCCGCACGCCTTAGAACCCCAGCCGCACTCCTTGCAACCGCAACCGCAACCGCACGCCTTGCAACCCCAACCGCACTCCTTGCGACCCCAACCGCACTCCTTGCTACCCCAACCGCACTCCTTGCAACCCCAGCCGCACTCCTTGCAACCGCAGCCGCATGCCTTGCATTCCCCACGCAACTCTCCTTGCGACCCCAACCGCACTCCTTGCGACCCCAACCGCACTCCTTGCGAACCTAACCGCAGTCCTTGCGACCCCAACCGCAGTCCTTGCGACCCCAACCGCAGTCCTTGCACTCCAACCGCACGCCTTGCAACTTCAACCGCACTCCTTCCAACCCGAACCGCACTCCTTGCAACCCGAACCGCACTCCTTGCAACCCCAACCTCACGCCTTGCGACCCCAACCGCACTCCTTGCTACCCCAACCGCAGTCCTTGCGACCCCAACCGCAGTCCTTGCACTCCAACCGCACGCCTTGCAACTTCAACCGCACTCCTTCCAACCCGAACCGCACTCCTTGCAACCCCAACCGCACTCTTTGCAACCCGAACCGCACTCCTTGCAACCCCAACCTCACGCCTTGCGACCCCAACCGCACTCCTTGCTACCCCAACCGCACGCCTTGCGACCCCAACCGCACGCCTTGCGACCCCAACCGCACGCCTTGCGACCCCAAACGAACTCCTTGCGAACCTAAACGCTATCCTTGCGACCCCAACCGCACTCCTTGCGACCCCAACCACACTCCTTGCTACCCGAACCGCACTCCTGACAACTTCGACCGCACTCCTTGCAAACGCAACCGCAGTCCTTGCAACCGCAACCGCACATCTTGCAACCCCAGCCGCACTCCTTGCAAACGCAACCGCTATCCTTGCGACCCCAACCGACTCCTTGCGACCCCAGCCGCACTCCTTGCGACCCCAACCGCACTCCTTGCGACCCCAACCACACTCCTTCCAACCCGAACCGCGCTCCTTGCAACCCCAACCGCACTCCTTGCAACAACAACCGCACTCCTTGCTACCCGAACCGCACTCCTTGCAACCCCAACCTCACGCCTTGCGACCCCAACCTCACGCCTTGCGACCCCAACCGCACACCTTGCGACCACAACCGCACGCCTTGCTACCCCAACCGCATTCCTTGCAACAACAACCGCACGCCTTGCGACCCCAAACGCACTCCTTGCGAACCTAACCGCTATCCTTGCGACCCCAACCACACTCCTTGCTACCCGAACCGCACTCCTGACAACTTCGACCGCCCTCCTTGCAACCCCATCCGCACTCCTTGCAACCGCAACCGCACTCCTTGCAACCGCAACCGCACTCCTTGCAACCGCAACTGCACGCCTTGCAACACCAACCGCACTCCTTGCAACTGCAACCGCACATCTTGCAACCCCAGCCGCACGCCTTAGAACCCCAGCCGCACTCCTTGCAACCGCAACCGCAACCGCACGCCTTGCAACCCCAACCGCACTCCTTGCGACCCCAACCGCACTCCTTGCTACCCCAACCGCACTCCTTGCAACCCCAGCCGCACTCCTTGCAACCGCAGCCGCATGCCTTGCATTCCCCACGCAACTCTCCTTGCGACCCCAACCGCACTCCTTGCGACCCCAACCGCACTCCTTGCGAACCTAACCGCAGTCCTTGCGACCCCAACCGCAGTCCTTGCGACCCCAACCGCAGTCCTTGCACTCCAACCGCACGCCTTGCAACTTCAACCGCACTCCTTCCAACCCGAACCGCACTCCTTGCAACCCCAACCGCACTCCTTCCAACCCGAACCGCACTCCTTGCAACCCCAACCGCACTCTTTGCAACCCGAACCGCACTCCTTGCAACCCCAACCTCACGCCTTGCGACCCCAACCGCACTCCTTGCTACCCCAACCGCACGCCTTGCGACCCCAACCGCACGCCTTGCGACCCCAACCGCTATCCTTGCGACCCCAACCGCACTCCTTGCGACCCCAACCACACTCCTTGCTACCCGAACCGCACTCCTGACAACTTCGACCGCACTCCTTGCAAACGCAACCGCAGTCCTTGCAACCGCAACCGCACATCTTGCAACCCCAGCCGCACTCCTTGCAACCGCAACCGCTATCCTTGCGACCCCAACCGACTCCTTGCGACCCCAGCCGCACTCCTTGCGACCCCAACCGCACTCCTTGCGACCCCAACCACACTCCTTGCTACCCGAACCGCACTCCTGACAACTTCAACCGCACTCCTTGCAACCCCATCCGCACTCCTTGCAACCGCAACCGCACTCCTTGCAACCGCAACCGCACTCCTTGCAACGCCAACCGCACTCCTTGCGACCCCAACCGCACTCCTTGCTACCCCAACCGCACGCCTTGCAACCCCAGCCGCACTCCTTGCAACCGCAGCCGCACTCCCTGCAACCCCAGCCGCACTCCTTGCAACCGCAACCGCAACCGCACGCCTTGCAACCCCAACCTCACTCCTTGCAACGCCAACCGCATTCCTTGCAATGCCAACCGCACTCCTTGCGACCCCAAACGCACTCCTTGCGAACCTAACCGCTATCCTTGCGACCCCAACCACACTCCTTGCTACCCGATCCGCACTCCTGACAACTTCGACCGCCCTCCTTGCAGCCCCATCCGCACTCCTTGCAACCGCAACCGCACTCCTTGCAACCGCAACCGCACTCCTTGCAACCGCAACCGCACGCCTTGCAACACCAACCGCACTCCTTGCAACCGCAACCGCACATCTTGCAACCCCAGCCGCACTCCTTGCAACCGCAACCGCACTCCTTGCGACCCCAACCGCACTCCTTGCAACCGCAGCCGCACTCCCTGCAACCCCAGCCGCACTCCTTGCAACCGCAACCGCAACCGCACGCCTTGCAACCCAACCGCACTCCTTGCAACGCCAACCGCACTCCTTGCGACCCCAACCGCACTTCTTGCTACCCCAACCACACGCCTTGCAACCCCAGCCGCACTCCTTGCAACCGCAGCCGCATGCCTTGCGAACCTAACCGCACTCCTTGCGACCCCAACCGCAGTCCTTGCGACCCCAACCGCACTCCTTGCACTCCAACCGCACGCCTTGCAACCGCAACCGCACTCCTTCCAACCCGAACCGCACTCCTTGCAACTCCAACCGCACTCCTTGCGACCCCAACCGACTCCTTGCGACCCCAACCGCACTTCTTGCAATCCCAACCGCACCCCTTGCAACTTCTACCGCACGCCTTCGAACCCCAACCGCACTTCTTGCAATCCCAACCGCACCCCTTGCAACTTCAACCGCACGCCTTAGAAGCCCAGCCGCACGCCTTGCGACCCCAACCGCCCTCCTTGCGACCCCAGCCGCACTGCTTGCGACCCCAACCGATTCCTTGCGACCCCAGCCGCACTCCTTGCGACCCCATCCGCACTCCTGACAACTTCAACCGCTATCCTTGCGACCCCAACCGACTCCTTGCGACCCCAGCCGCACTTCTTGCAATCCCAACCGCACCCCTTGCAACTTCAACCGCACGCCTTAGAACCCCAGCCGCACTCCTTGCAACCGCAACCCCAACAGCACGCCTTGCAGCCCCAACCGCACTCCTTGCGACCCCAACCGCACTCCTTGCTACCCCAATCGCACGCCTTGCAACCCCAGCCGCACTCCTTGCAACCGCAGCCGCATGCCTTGCATTCCCCACCCAACTCTCCTTGCGACCCCAACCGCACTCCTTGCGACCCCAACCGCACTCCTTGCGAACCTAACCGCAGTCCTTGCGACCCCAACCGCACTCCTTGCGACCCCAACCGCACTCCTTGCACTTCAACCGCACTCCTTTCAACTGCAACCGCACTCCTTGCAACTCCAACCTAACTCCTTGCAACCCCAACCGCACTCTTTGCAACCCGAACCGCACTCCTTGCAACCCCAACCTCACGCCTTGCGACCCCAACCGCACACCTTGCGACCACAACCGCACGCCTTGCTACCCCAACCGCACTCCTTGCAACAACAACCGCACGCCTTGCGACCCCAAACGCACTCCTTGCGAACCTAACCGCTATCCTTGCGACCCCAACCACACTCCTTGCTACCCGAACCGCACTCCTGACAACTTCGACCGCACTCCTTGCAACCCCATCCGCACTCCTTGCAACCGCAACCGCACTCCTTGCAACCGCAACCGCACTCCTTGCAACCGCAACTGCACGCCTTGCAACACCAACCGCACTCCTTGCAACCGCAACCGCACATCTTGCAACCCCAGCCGCACTCCTTGCAACCGCAACCGCACTCCTTGCGAACCTAACCGCTATCCTTGCGACCCCAACCGACTCCTTGCGACCCCAGCCGCACTCCTTGCGACCCCAACCGCACTCCTTGCGACCCCAACCACACTCCTTGCGACCCCAGCCGCACTCCTTGCAAACGCGACCGCACTCCTTGCAACGCCAACCGCACTCCTTGCGACCCCAACCGCACTCCTTGCTACCCCAACCGCACTCCTTGCAACCCCAGCCGCACTCCTTGCAACCGCAGCCGCACTCCCTGCAACCCCAGCCGCACTCCTTGCAACCGCAACCGCACTCCTTGCGAACCTAACCGCTATCCTTGCGACCCCAACCGACTCCTTGCGACCCCAGCCGCACTCCTTGCGACCCCAACCGCACTCCTTGCGACCCCAACCACACTCCTTGCGACCCCAGCCGCACTCCTTGCAAACGCGACCGCACTCCTTGCAACGCCAACCGCACTCCTTGCGACCCCAACCGCACTTCTTGCTACCCCAACCACACGCCTTGCAACCCCAGCCGCACTCCTTGCAACCGCAGCCGCATGCCTTGCATTCCCCACCCAACTCTCCTTGCAACCGCAACCGCACTCCTTGCAACCCCACCCACACTCCTTGCGAACCTAACCGCACTCCTTGCGACCCCAACCGCAGTCCTTGCGACCCCAACCGCACTCCTTGCACTCCAACCGCACGCCTTGCAACCGCAACCGCACTCCTTCCAACCCGAACCGCACTCCTTGCAACTCCAACCGCATTCCTTGCAACCCCGACCACACTCCTTGCGACCCCAACCGACTCCTTGCGACCCCAGCCGCATTTCTTGCAATCCCAACCGCACCCCTTGCAACTTCAACCGCACGCCTTAGAACCCCAGCCGCAATCCTTGCAACCACAACCGCAACCGCACGCCTTGCAACCCCATCCGCACTCCTTGCGACCCCAACCGCACTCCTTGCTACCACAACCGCACGCCTTGCAACCCCAGCCGCACTCCTTGCAACCGCAGCCGCATGCCTTGCATTCCCCACCCAACTCTCCTTGCGACCCCAACCGCAGTCCTTGCGACCCCAACCGCACTCCTTGCACTCCAACCGCACGCCTTGCAACTCCAACCGCACTCCTTGCAACTCCAACCGCACTCCTTGCAACCCAAACCGCACTCCTTCCAACCCGAACCGCACTCCTTGCACTCCAACCGCACGCCTTGCGACCCCAACCGCACACCTTGCGACCACAACCGCACTCCTTGCAACCCCAACCGCACGCCTTGCGACCCCAAACGCACTCCTTGCGAACCTAACCGCTATCCTTGCGACCCCAACCGCACTCCTTGCGACCCCCACCACACTCCTTGCTACCCGAACCGCACTCCTGACAACTTCGACCGCACTCCTTGCAACCCCATCCGCACTCCTTGCAAACGCAACCGCACTCCTTGCAACCGCAACCGCACTCCTTGCAACCGCAACCGCACGCCTTGCAACACCAACCGCACTCCTTGCAACCGCAACCGCACATCTTGCAACCCCAGCCGCTCTCCTTGCAACCGCAACCGCACTCCTTGCGAACCTAACCGCTATCCTTGCGACCCCAACCGACTCCTTGCGACCCCAGCCGCACTCCTTGCGACCCCAACCGCACTCCTTGCGAACCTAACCGCTATCCTTGCGACCCCAACCGCACTCCTTGCTACCCGAACCGCACTCCTGACAACTTCAACCGTACTCCTTGCGACCCCAACCGCACTCCTTGCGACCCCAACCGCACTCCTTGCTACCCCAACCGCACTCCCTGCAACCCCAGCCGCACTCCTTGCAACCGCAGCCGCACTCCCTGCAACCCCAGCCGCACTCCTTGCAACCGCAACCCCAACCGCACGCCTTGCAACGCCAACCGCACTTCTTGCTACCCCAACCTCGTGCCTTGCAACCCCAGCCGCACTCCTTGCAACCGCAGCCGCATGCCTTGCATTCCCCACCCAACTCTCCTTGCAACTGCAACCGCACTCCTTGCGACCCCAACCGCACTCCTTGCGAACCTAACCGCACAACTTGCATTCCCCACCCAACTCTCCTTGCAACTGCAACCGCACTCCTTGCGACCCCAACCGCACTCCTTGCGACCCCAACCGCAGTCCTTGCGACCCCAACCGCACTCCTTGCACTCGAACCGCACGCCTTGCAACCGCAACCGCACTCCTTCCAACCCGAACAGCACTCCTTGCAACTCCAACCGCACTCCTTGCAACCCCAACCGCATGCCTTGCGACCCCAACCGCACGCCTTGCGACTCCAAACGCACTCCTTGCGAACCTAACCGCACTCCTTGCGACCCCAACCACACTCCTTGCTACCCGAACCGCACTCCTGACAACTTCAACCGCACTCCTTGCAACCCCAACCGCACGTCTTGCAACCCCAGCCGCACTCCTTGCAACCGCAGCCGCACTCCCTGCAACCCCAGCCGCACTCCTTGCAACCGCAACCCCAACAGCACGCCTTGCAGCCCCAACCGCACTCCTTGCGACCCCAACCGCACTCCTTGCTACCCCAATCGCACGCCTTGCAACCCCAGCCGCACTCCTTGCAACCGCAGCCGCATGCCTTGCATTCCCCACCCAACTCTCCTTGCGACCCCAACCGCACTCCTTGCGACCCCAACCGCACTCCTTGCGAACCTAACCGCAGTCCTTGCGACCCCAACCGCACTCCTTGCGACCCCAACCACACTCCTTGCACTTCAACCGCACTCCTTTCAACTGCAACCGCACTCCTTGCAACTCCAACCTAACTCCTTGCAACCCCAACCGCACTCTTTGCAACCCGAACCGCACTCCTTGCGACCCCAACCTCACGCCTTGCGACCCCAACCGCACGCCTTGCTACCCCAACCGCACTCCTTGCAACAACAACCGCACGCCTTGCGACCCCAAACGCACTCCTTGCGAACCTAACCGCTATCCTTGCGACCCCAACCACACTCCTTGCTACCCGAACCGCACTCCTGACAACTTCGACCGCACTCCTTGCAACCCCATCCGCACTCCTTGCAACCGCAACCGCACTCCTTGCAACCGCAACCGCACTCCTTGCAACCGCAACTGCACGCCTTGCAACACCAACCGCACTCCTTGCAACCGCAACCGCACATCTTGCAACCCCAGCCGCACTCCTTGCAACCGCAACCGCACTCCTTGCGAACCTAACCGCTATCCTTGCGACCCCAACCGACTCCTTGCGACCCCAGCCGCACTCCTTGCGACCCCAACCGCACTCCTTGCGACCCCAACCACACTCCTTGCGACCCCAGCCGCACTCCTTGCAAACGCGACCGCACTCCTTGCAACGCCAACCGCACTCCTTGCGACCCCAACCGCACTCCTTGCTACCCCAACCGCACTCCTTGCAACCCCAGCCGCACTCCTTGCAACCGCAGCCGCACTCCCTGCAACCCCAGCCGCACTCCTTGCAACCGCAACCGCACTCCTTGCGAACCTAACCGCTATCCTTGCGACCCCAACCGACTCCTTGCGACCCCAGCCGCACTCCTTGCGACCCCAACCGCACTCCTTGCGACCCCAACCACACTCCTTGCGACCCCAGCCGCACTCCTTGCAAACGCGACCGCACTCCTTGCAACGCCAACCGCACTCCTTGCGACCCCAACCGCACTTCTTGCTACCCCAACCACACGCCTTGCAACCCCAGCCGCACTCCTTGCAACCGCAGCCGCATGCCTTGCATTCCCCACCCAACTCTCCTTGCAACCGCAACCGCACTCCTTGCAACCCCACCCACACTCCTTGCGAACCTAACCGCACTCCTTGCGACCCCAACCGCAGTCCTTGCGACCCCAACCGCACTCCTTGCACTCCAACCGCACGCCTTGCAACCGCAACCGCACTCCTTCCAACCCGAACCGCACTCCTTGCAACTCCAACCGCATTCCTTGCAACCCCGACCACACTCCTTGCGACCCCAACCGACTCCTTGCGACCCCAGCCGCATTTCTTGCAATCCCAACCGCACCCTTTGCAACTTCAACCGCACGCCTTAGAACCCCAGCCGCAATCCTTGCAACCACAACCGCAACCGCACGCCTTGCAACCCCAACCGCACTCCTTGCGACCCCAACCGCACTCCTTGCTACCACAACCGCACGCCTTGCAACCCCAGCCGCACTCCTTGCAACCGCAGCCGCATGCCTTGCATTCCCCACCCAACTCTCCTTGCGACCCCAACCGCAGTCCTTGCGACCCCAACCGCACTCCTTGCACTCCAACCGCACGCCTTGCAACTCCAACCGCACTCCTTGCAACTCCAACCGCACTCCTTGCAACCCAAACCGCACTCCTTCCAACCCGAACCGCACTCCTTGCACTCCAACCGCACGCCTTGCGACCCCAACCGCACACCTTGCGACCACAACCGCACTCCTTGCAACCCCAACCGCACGCCTTGCGACCCCAAACGCACTCCTTGCGAACCTAACCGCTATCCTTGCGACCCCAACCGCACTCCTTGTGACCCCCACCACACTCCTTGCTACCCGAACCGCGCTCCTGACAACTTCGACCGCACTCCTTGCAACCCCATCCGCACTCCTTGCAAACGCAACCGCACTCCTTGCAACCGCAACCGCACTCCTTGCAACCGCAACCGCACGCCTTGCAACACCAACCGCACTCCTTGCAACCGCAACCGCACATCTTGCAACCCCAGCCGCTCTCCTTGCAACCGCAACCGCACTCCTTGCGAACCTAACCGCTATCCTTGCGACCCCAACCGACTCCTTGCGACCCCAGCCGCACTCCTTGCGACCCCAACCGCACTCCTTGCGAACCTAACCGCTATCCTTGCGACCCCAACCGCACTCCTTGCTACCCGAACCGCACTCCTGACAACTTCAACCGTACTCCTTGCGACCCCAACCGCTCTCCTTGCGACCCCAACCGCACTCCTTGCTACCCCAACCGCACTCCCTGCAACCCCAGCCGCACTCCTTGCAACCGCAGCCGCACTCCCTGCAACCCCAGCCGCACTCCTTGCAACCGCAACCCCAACCGCACGCCTTGCAACGCCAACCGCACTTCTTGCTACCCCAACCACACGCCTTGCAACCCCAGCTGCACTCCTTGCAACCGCAGCCGCATGCCTTGTATTCCCCACCCAACTCTCCTTGCTACCCCAATCGCACTCCTTGCTACCCCAACCGCACGCCTTGCGACCCCAACCGCACGCCTTGCGACCCCAAACGCACTCCTTGCGACCCCAAACGCTATCCTTGCGACCCCAACCGCACTCCTTGCAACCCCAACCACACTCCTTGCTACCCGAACGGCACTCCTGACAACTTCAACCGCACTCCTTGCAACCCCAACCGCACGTCTTGCAACCCCATCCGCACTCCTTGCAAACGCAACCGCACTCCTTGCAACGCCAACCGCACTCCTTGCAACGCCAACCGCACTCCTTGCGACCCCAACCGCACTCCTTGCGACCCCAACCGCACTTCTTGCTACCCCAACCTCGTGCCTTGCAACCCCAGCCGCACTCCTTGCAACCGCAGCCGCATGCCTTGCATTCCCCACCCAACTCTCCTTGCAACTGCAACCGCACTCCTTGCGACCCCAACCGCACTCCTTGCGAACCTAACCGCACAACTTGCATTCCCCACCCAACTCTCCTTGCAACTGCAACCGCACTCCTTGCGACCCCAACCGCACTCCTTGCGACCCCAACCGCAGTCCTTGCGACCCCAACCGCACTCCTTGCACTCGAACCGCACGCCTTGCAACCGCAACCGCACTCCTTCCAACCCGAACAGCACTCCTTGCAACTCCAACCGCACTCCTTGCAACTCCAACCGCACTCCTTGCAACCCCAACCGCATGCCTTGCGACCCCAACCGCACGCCTTGCGACCCCAACCACACTCCTTGCTACCCGAACCGCACTCCTGACAACTTCAACCGCACTCCTTGCAACCCCAACCGCACGTCTTGCAACCCCAGCCGCACTCCTTGCAACCGCAGCCGCACTCCCTGCAACCCCAGCCGCACTCCTTGCAACCGCAACCGCAACCGCACTCCTTGCAACGCCAACCGCACTCCTTGCAATGCCAATCGCACTCCTTGCAACGCCAACCGCACTCCTTGCGACCCCAACCGCACTTCTTGCTACCCCAACCACACGCCTTGCAACCCCAGCCGCACTCCTTGCAACCGCAGCCGCATGCCTTGCATTCCCCACCCAACTCTCCTTGCAACCGCAACCGCACTCCTTGCAACCCCACCCGCACTCCTTGCGAACCTAACCGCACTCCTTGCGACCCCAACCGCAGTCCTTGCGACCCCAACCGCACTCCTTGCACTCCAACCGCACGCCTTGCAACCGCAACCGCACTCCTTCCAACCCGAACCGCACTCCTTGCAACTCCAACCGCATTCCTTGCAACCCCGACCACACTCCTTGCGACCCCAACCGACTCCTTGCGACCCCAGCCGCACCTCTTGCAATCCCAACCGCACCCCTTGCAACTTCAACCGCACGCCTTAGAACCCCAGCCGCACTCCTTGCAACCACAACCGCAACCGCACGCCTTGCAACCCCAACCGCACTCCTTGCGACCCCAACCGCACTCCTTGCTACCACAACCGCACGCCTTGCAACCCCAGCCGCACTCCTTGCAACCCCAACCGCAGTCCTTGCGACCCCAACCGCACTCCTTGCACTCCAACCGCACGCCTTGCAACTCCAACCGCACTCCTTGCAACCCCAACCGCACTCCTTGCAACCCCAACCGCACTCCTTCCAACCCGAACCGCACTCCTTGCAACCCCAACCGCACTCTTTGCAACCCGAACCGCACTCCTTGCAACCCCAACCTCACGCCTTGCGACCCCAACCGCACACCTTGCGACCACAACCGCACTCCTTGCAACAACAACCGCACGCCTTGCGACCCCAAACGCACTCCTTGCGAACCTAACCGCTATCCTTGCGACCCCAATCGCACTCCTTGCGACCCCCACCACACTCCTTGCTACCCGAACCGCACTCCTGACAACTTCGACCGCACTCCTTGCAACCCCATCCGCACTCCTTGCAAACACAACCGCACTCCTTGCAACCGCAACCGCACTCCTTGCAACCGCAACTGCACGCCTTGCAACACCAACCGCACTCCTTGCAACCGCAACCGCACATCTTGCAACCCCAGCCGCTCTCCTTGCAACCGCAACCGCACTCCTTGCGAACCTAACCGCTATCCTTGCGACCCCAACCGACTCCTTGCGACCCCAGCCGCACTCCTTGCGACCCCAACCACACTCCTTGCGACCCCCACCACACTCCTTGCTACCCGAACCGCACTCCTGACAACTTCGACCGCACTCCTTGCAACCCCATCCGCACTCCTTGCAAACACAACCGCACTCCTTGCAACCGCAACCGCACTCCTTGCAACCGCAACTGCACGCCTTGCAACACCAACCGCACTCCTTGCAACCGCAACCGCACATCTTGCAACCCCAGCCGCTCTCCTTGCAACCGCAACCGCACTCCTTGCGAACCTAACCGCTATCCTTGCGACCCCAACCGACTCCTTGCGACCCCAGCCGCACTCCTTGCGACCCCAACCACACTCCTTGCGAACCTAACCGCTATCCTTGCGACCCCAACCGCACTCCTTGCGACCCCAACCACACTCCTTGCTACCCGAACCGCACTCCTGACAACTTCAACCGCACTCCTTGCGACCCCAACCGCACTCCTTGCGACCCCAACCGCACTCCTTGCTACCCCAACCGCACGCCTTGCAACCCCAGCCGCACTCCTTGCAACCGCAGCCGCACTCCCTGCAACCCCAGCCGCACTCCTTGCAACCGCAACCCCAACCGCACGCCTTGCAACCCCAACCGCACTCCTTGCAACGCCAACCGCACTCCTTGCAACGCCAACCGCACTTCTTGCGACCCCAACCGCACTTCTTGCTACCCCAACCACACGCCTTGCAACCTCAGCCGCACTCCTTGCAACCGCAGCCGCATGCCTTGTATTCCCCACCCAACTCTCCTTGCAACCGCAACCGCACTCCTTGCAACCCCAACCTCACGCCTTGCGACCACAACCGCACGCCTTGCTACCCCAACCGCACTCCTTGCTACCCCAACCGCACGCCTTGCGACCCCAACCGCACGCCTTGCGACCCCAAACGCACTCCTTGCGAACCTAACCGCTATCCTTGCGACCCCAACCGCACTCCTTGCGACCCCAACCACACTCCTTGCTACCCGAACCGCACTCCTGACAACTTCAACCGCACTCCTTGCAACCCCAACCGCACGTCTTGCAACCCCATCCGCACTCCTTGCAAACGCAACCGCACTCCTTGCGACCCCAACCGCACTCCTTGCGACCCCAACCGCACTCCTTGCGACCCCAACCGCACTCCTTGCGACCCCAACCGCACTCCTTGCGACCCCAACCGCACTCCTTGCGACCCCAACCGCACGCCTTGCTACCCCAACCGCACTCCTTGCAACTGCAGCCGCACTCCCTGCAACCCCAGCCGCACTCCTTGCAACAGCAACCGCAACCGCACGCCTTGCTACCCCAACCTCGCGCCTTGCAACCCCAGCCGCACTCCTTGCAACCGCAGCCGCATGCCTTGCATTCCCCACCCAACTCTCCTTGCAACTGCAACCGCACTCCTTGCGACCCCAACCGCACTCCTTGCGAACCTAACCGCACTCCTTGCGACCCCAACCGCAGTCCTTGCGACCCCAACCGCACTCCTTGCACTCGAACCGCACGCCTTGCAACCGCAACCACACTCCTTCCAACCCGAACCGCACTCCTTGCAACTCCAACCACACTCCTTGCAACCCGAACCGCACTCCTTCCAACCCCATCCGCACTCCTTGCAAACGCAACCGCAGTCCTTGCAACCGCAACCGCACTCCTTGCAACCGCAACTGCACGCCTTGCAACACCAACCACACTCCTTGCAACCTAACCGCTATCCTTGCGACCCCAACCGACTCCTTGCGACCCCAGCCGCACTCCTTGCGACCCCAACCGCACTCCTTGCGACCCCAACCACACTCCTTGCTACCCGAACCGCACTCCTTGCAACGCCAACCGCACTCCTTGCAACGCCAACCGCACTCCTTGCGACCCCAACTGCACGCCTTGCAACACCAACCGCACTCCTTGCAAACGCAACCGCACATCTTGCAACCCCAGCCGCACTCCTTGCGACCCCAACCGCACGCCTTGCTACCCCAACCGCACGCCTTGCAACCCCAGCCGCACTCCTTGCAACTGCAGCCGCACTCCCTGCAACCCCAGCCGCACTCCTTGCAACAGCAACCGCAACCGCACGCCTTGCTACCCCAACCTCGCGCCTTGCAACCCCAGCCGCACTCCTTGCAACCGCAGCCGCATGCCTTGCATTCCCCACCCAACTCTCCTTGCAACTGCAACCGCACTCCTTGCGACCCCAACCGCACTCCTTGCAACGCCAACCGCACTCCTTGCGACCCCAACCGCACTCCTTGCGACCCCAACCGCACTCCTTGCGACCCCAACCGCACTCCTTGCGACCCCAACCGCACTCCTTGCGACCCCAACCGCACGCCTTGCTACCCCAACCGCACGCCTTGCAACCCCAGCCGCACTCCTTGCAACTGCAGCCGCACTCCCTGCAACCCCAGCCGCACTCCTTGCAACAGCAACCGCAACCGCACGCCTTGCTACCCCAACCTCGCGCCTTGCAACCCCAGCCGCACTCCTTGCAACCGCAGCCGCATGCCTTGCATTCCCCACCCAACTCTCCTTGCAACTGCAACCGCACTCCTTGCGACCCCAACCGCACTCCTTGCGAACCTAACCGCACTCCTTGTGACCCCAACCGCAGTCCTTGCGACCCCAACCGCACTCCTTGCACTCGAACCGCACGCCTTGCAACCGCAACCACACTCCTTCCAACCCGAACCGCACTCCTTGCAACTCCAACCACACTCCTTGCAACCCGAACCGCACTCCTTCCAACCCCATCCGCACTCCTTGCAAACGCAACCGCAGTCCTTGCAACCGCAACCGCACTCCTTGCAACCGCAACTGCACGCCTTGCAACACCAACCACACTCCTTGCAACCTAACCGCTATCCTTGCGACCCCAACCGACTCCTTGCGACCCCAGCCGCACTCCTTGCGACCCCAACCGCACTCCTTGCGACCCCAACCACACTCCTTGCTACCCGAACCGCACTCCTGACAACTTCAACCGCACTCCTTGCAACCCCAACCGCACGTCTTGCAACCCCATCCGCACTCCTTGCAACCGCAACCGCACTCCTTGCAACCGCAACCGCACTCCTTGCAACGCCAACCGCACTCCTTGCAACGCCAACCGCACTCCTTGCGACCCCAACTGCACGCCTTGCAACACCAACCGCACTCCTTGCAAACGCAACCGCACATCTTGCAACCCCAGCCGCACTCCTTGCAACAGCAACCGCACTCCTTGCGAACCTAACCGCTATCCTTGCGACCCCAACCACACTCCTTGCTACCCGAACCGCACTCCTGACAACTTCGGCCGCACTCCTTGCAACCCCATCCGCACTCCTTGCAACCGCAACCGCACTCCTTGCAACCGCAACCGCACTCCTTGCAACCGCAACTGCACGCCTTGCAACACCAACCGCACTCCTTGCAACCGCAACCGCACATCTTGCAACCCCAGCCGCACTCCTTGCAACTGCAACCGCACTCCTTGCGAACCTAACCGCTATCCTTGCGACCCCAACCGACTACTTGCGACCCCAGCCGCACTCCTTGCGACCCCAACCGCACTCCTTGCGACCCCAACCGCACGCCTTGCTAAACCAGCCGCACGCCTTGCAACCCCAGCCGCACTCCTTGCAACCGCAGCCGCACTCCCTGCAACCCCAGCCGCACTCCTTGCAACCGCAACCGCAACCGCACGCCTTGCAACCCCAACCGCACTCCTTGCAACGCCAACCGCACTCCTTGCGACCCCAACCGCACTCCTTGCGACCCCAACCGCACTTCTTGCTACCCCAACCACACTCCTTGCAACCCCAGCCGCACTCCTTGCAACCGCAGCCGCATGCCTTGCATTCCCCACCCAACTCTCCTTGCAACCGCAACCGCACTCCTTGCAACCCAATCCGCAGTCCTTGCGACCCCAACCGCACTCCTTGCACTCCAACCGCACGCCTTGCAACCGCAACCGCACTCCTTCCAACCCGAACCGCACTCCTTGCAACTCCAACCGCACTCCTTGCAACCCCGACCACACTCCTTGCGACACCAACCGAATCCTTGCGACCCCAGCCGCACTTCTTGCAATCCCAACCGCACCCCTTGCAACTTCAACCGCACGCCTTAGAACCCCAACCGCACTTCTTGCAATCCCAACCGCACCCCTTGCAACTTCAACCGCACGCCTTAGAACCCCAGCCGCACTCCTTGCAACCGCAACCCCAACCGCACGCCTTGCAACCCCAACCGCACTCCTTGCGACCCCAACCGCACTCCTTGCTACCACAACCGCACGCCTTGCAACCCCAGCCGCACTCCTTGCAACCGCAGCCGCATGCCTTGCATTCCCCACCCAACTCTCCTTGCGACCCCAACCGCACTCCTTGCGACCCCAACCGCACTCCTTGCGAACCTAACCGCAGTCCTTGCGACCCTAACCGCAGTCCTTGCGACCCCAACCGCAGTCCTTGCGACCCCAACCGCACTCCTTGCACTCCAACCGCACGCCTTGCAACTGCAACCGCACTCCTTGCAACTCCAACCGCACTCCTTGCAACCCCAACCGCACTCCTTCCAACCCGAACCGCACTCCTTGCAACCGCAACCGCACTCTTTGCAACCCGAACCGCACTCCTTGCAACCCCAACCTCACGCCTTGCTACCCCAACCGCACGCCTTGCGACCACAACCGCACGCCTTGCTACCCCAAACGCACTCCTTGCGAACCTAACCGCTATCCTTGCGACCCCAACCGCACTCCTTGCGACCCCAACCACACTCCTTGCTACCCGAACCGCACTCCTGACAACTTCGACCGCACTCCTTGCAACCCCATCCGCACTCCTTGCAAACGTAACCGCACTCCTTGCAACCGCAACCGCATTCCTTGCAACCGCAACTGCACGCCTTGCAACACCAACCGCACTCCTTGCAACCGCAACCGCACATCTTGCAACCCCAGCCGCACTCCTTGCAACCGCAACCGCACTCCTTGCGAACCTAACCGCTATCCTTGCGACCCCAACCGACTCCTTGCGACCCCAACCGCACTCCTTGCGAACCTAACCGCTATCCTTGCGACCCCAACCGCACTCCTTGCGACCCCAACCACACTCCTTGCTACCCGAACCGCACTCCTGACAACTTCAACCGCACCCCTTGCAACCCCAACCGCACGTCTTGCAACCCCAGCCGCACTCCTTGCAAACGCAACCGCACTCCTTGCAACGCCAACCGCACTCCTTGCGACCCCAACCGCACTCCTTGCTACCCCAACCGCACGCCTTGCAACCACAGCCGCACTCCTTGCAACCGCAGCCGCACTCCCTGCAACCCCAGCCGCATTCCTTGCAACCGCAACCGCAACCGCACGCCTTGCAACCCCAACCGCACTCCTTGCAACGCCAACCGCACTCCTTGCAACGCCAACCGCACTCCTTGCGACCCCAACCGCACTTCTTGCAACCCCAGCCGCACTCCTTGCAACCGCAGCCGCATGCCTTGCATTCCCCACCCAACTCTCCTTGCAACCGCAACCGCACTCCTTGCAACCCCAACCGCACGCCTTGCTACCCCAACCGCACTCCTTGCTACCCCAACCGCACGCCTTGCGACCCCAACCGCACGCCTTGCGACCCCAACCGCACTCCTTGCGACCCCAACCACACTCCTTGCTACCCGAACCGCACTCCTGACAACTTCGACCGCACTCCTTGCAACCCCATCCGCACTCCTTGCAAACGCAACCGCAGTCCTTGCAACCGCAACCGCACTCCTTGCAACCGCAACCGCACGCCTTGCAACACCAACCGCACTCCTTGCAACCTAACCACTATCCTTGCGACCCCAACCGACTCCTTGCGACCCCAGCCGCACTCCTTGCGACCCCAACCGCACTCCTTGCGACCCCAACCGACTCCTTGCGACCCCAGCCGCACTCCTTGCGACCCCAACCGCACTCCTTGCGACCCCAACCACACTCTTGCTACCTGAACCGCACTCCTTGCAACCCCAACCGCACGTCTTGCAACCCCATCCGTACTCCTTGCAAACGCAACCGCACTCCTTGCAACCGCAACCGCACTCCTTGCAACGCCAACCGCACTCCTTGCGACCCCAACCGCACTCCTTGCGACCCCAACCGCACTCCTTGCTACCCCAACCGCACTCCTTGCAACCGCAGCCGCATGCCTTGCATTCCCCACCCAACTCTCCTTGCAACCGCAACCGCACTCCTTGCAACCCCAACCGCACGTCTTGCAACCCCATCCGCACTCCTTGCAAACGCAACCGCACTCCTTGCAACCGCAACCGCACTCCTTGCAACGCCAACCGCACTCCTTGCTACCCCAACCGCACTCCTTGCTACCCCAACCGCACGCCTTGCGACCCCAACCGCACGCCTTGCGACCCCAAACGCACTCCTTGCGAACCTAACCGCTATCCTTGCAACCCCAACCGCACTCCTTGCTACCCCAACCGCACTCCTTGCAACCGCAGCCGCATGCCTTGCATTCCCCACCCAACTCTCCTTGCAACCGCAACCGCACTCCTTGCAACCCCAACCGCACGTCTTGCAACCCCATCCGCACTCCTTGCAAACGCAACCGCACTCCTTGCAACCGCAACCGCACTCCTTGCAACGCCAACCGCACTCCTTGCTACCCCAACCGCACTCCTTGCTACCCCAACCGCACGCCTTGCGACCCCAACCGCACGCCTTGCGACCCCAAACGCACTCCTTGCGAACCGAACCGCTATCCTTGCAACCCCAACCGCACTCCTTGCTACCCGAACCGCACTCCTGACAACTTCGACCGCACTCCTTGCAACCCCAACCGCACGTCTTGCAACCCCATCCGCACTCCTTGCAAACGCAACCGCAGTCCTTGCAACCGCAACCGCACTCCTTGCAACCGCAACTGCACGCCTTGCAACACCAACCGCACTCCTTGCAACCTAACCGCTATCCTTGCGACCCCAACCGACTCCTTGCGACCCCAGCCGCACTCCTTGCGACCCCAACCGCACTCCTTGCGACCCCAACCACACTCCTTGCTACCTGAACCGCACTCCTGACAACTTCAACCGCACGTCTTGCAACCCCATCCGCACTCCTTGCAACCGCAACCGCACTCCTTGCAACCGCAACCGCACTCCTTGCAACGCCAACCGCACTCCTTGCGACCCCAACCGCACTCCTTGCGACCCCAACCGCACTCCTTGCTACCCCAACCGCACTCCTTGCTACCCCAACCGCACTCCTTGCAAACGTAACCGCACTCCTTGCAACCGCAACCGCATTCCTTGCAACCGCAACTGCACGCCTTGCAACACCAACCGCACTCCTTGCAACCGCAACCGCACATCTTGCAACCCCAGCCGCACTCCTTGCAACCGCAACCGCACTCCTTGCGAACCTAACCGCTATCCTTGCGACCCCAACCGACTCCTTGCGACCCCAACCGCACTCCTTGCGAACCTAACCGCTATCCTTGCGACCCCAACCGCACTCCTTGCGACCCCAACCACACTCCTTGCTACCCGAACCGCACTCCTGACAACTTCAACCGCACCCCTTGCAACCCCAACCGCACGTCTTGCAACCCCAGCCGCACTCCTTGCAAACGCAACCGCACTCCTTGCAACGCCAACCGCACTCCTTGCGACCCCAACCGCACTCCTTGCTACCCCAACCGCACGCCTTGCAACCACAGCCGCACTCCTTGCAACCGCAGCCGCACTCCCTGCAACCCCAGCCGCATTCCTTGCAACCGCAACCGCAACCGCACGCCTTGCAACCCCAACCGCACTCCTTGCAACGCCAACCGCACTCCTTGCAACGCCAACCGCACTCCTTGCGACCCCAACCGCACTTCTTGCAACCCCAGCCGCACTCCTTGCAACCGCAGCCGCATGCCTTGCATTCCCCACCCAACTCTCCTTGCAACCGCAACCGCACTCCTTGCAACCCCAACCGCACGCCTTGCTACCCCAACCGCACTCCTTGCTACCCCAACCGCACGCCTTGCGACCCCAACCGCACGCCTTGCGACCCCAACCGCACTCCTTGCGACCCCAACCACACTCCTTGCTACCCGAACCGCACTCCTGACAACTTCGACCGCACTCCTTGCAACCCCATCCGCACTCCTTGCAAACGCAACCGCACTCCTTGCAACCGCAACCGCACTCCTTGCAATGCCAACCGCACGCCTTGCAACACCAACCGCACTCCTTGCAACCGCAACCGCACGCCTTGCAACACCAACCGCACTCCTTGCAACCTAACCACTATCCTTGCGACCCCAACCGACTCCTTGCGACCCCAGCCGCACTCCTTGCGACCCCAACCGCACTCCTTGCGACCCCAACCGACTCCTTGCGACCCCAGCCGCACTCCTTGCGACCCCAACCGCACTCCTTGCGACCCCAACCACACTCTTGCTACCTGAACCGCACTCCTTGCAACCCCAACCGCACGTCTTGCAACCCCATCCGTACTCCTTGCAAACGCAACCGCACTCCTTGCAACCGCAACCGCACTCCTTGCAACGCCAACCGCACTCCTTGCGACCCCAACCGCACTCCTTGCGACCCCAACCGCACTCCTTGCTACCCCAACCGCACTCCTTGCAACCGCAGCCGCATGCCTTGCATTCCCCACCCAACTCTCCTTGCAACCGCAACCGCACTCCTTGCAACCCCAACCGCACGTCTTGCAACCCCATCCGCACTCCTTGCAAACGCAACCGCACTCCTTGCAACCGCAACCGCACTCCTTGCAACGCCAACCGCACTCCTTGCTACCCCAACCGCACTCCTTGCTACCCCAACCGCACGCCTTGCGACCCCAACCGCACGCCTTGCGACCCCAAACGCACTCCTTGCGAACCTAACCGCTATCCTTGCAACCCCAACCGCACTCCTTGCTACCCCAACCGCACTCCTTGCAACCGCAGCCGCATGCCTTGCATTCCCCACCCAACTCTCCTTGCAACCGCAACCGCACTCCTTGCAACCCCAACCGCACGTCTTGCAACCCCATCCGCACTCCTTGCAAACGCAACCGCACTCCTTGCAACCGCAACCGCACTCCTTGCAACGCCAACCGCACTCCTTGCTACCCCAACCGCACTCCTTGCTACCCCAACCGCACGCCTTGCGACCCCAACCGCACGCCTTGCGACCCCAAACGCACTCCTTGCGAACCTAACCGCTATCCTTGCAACCCCAACCGCACTCCTTGCTACCCGAACCGCACGTCTTGCAACCCCATCCGCACTCCTTGCAAACGCAACCGCAGTCCTTGCAACCGCAACCGCACTCCTTGCAACCGCAACTGCACGCCTTGCAACACCAACCGCACTCCTTGCAACCTAACCGCTATCCTTGCGACCCCAACCGACTCCTTGCGACCCCAGCCGCACTCCTTGCGACCCCAACCGCACTCCTTGCGACCCCAACCACACTCCTTGCTACCTGAACCGCACTCCTGACAACTTCAACCGCACGTCTTGCAACCCCATCCGCACTCCTTGCAACCGCAACCGCACTCCTTGCAACCGCAACCGCACTCCTTGCAACGCCAACCGCACTCCTTGCGACCCCAACCGCACTCCTTGCGACCCCAACCGCACTCCTTGCTACCCCAACCGCACTCCTTGCTACCCCAACCGCACTCCTTGCAAACGTAACCGCACTCCTTGCAACCGCAACCGCATTCCTTGCAACCGCAACTGCACGCCTTGCAACACCAACCGCACTCCTTGCAACCGCAACCGCACATCTTGCAACCCCAGCCGCACTCCTTGCAACCGCAACCGCACTCCTTGCGAACCTAACCGCTATCCTTGCGACCCCAACCGACTCCTTGCGACCCCAACCGCACTCCTTGCGAACCTAACCGCTATCCTTGCGACCCCAACCGCACTCCTTGCGACCCCAACCACACTCCTTGCTACCCGAACCGCACTCCTGACAACTTCAACCGCACCCCTTGCAACCCCAACCGCACGTCTTGCAACCCCAGCCGCACTCCTTGCAAACGCAACCGCACTCCTTGCAACGCCAACCGCACTCCTTGCGACCCCAACCGCACTCCTTGCTACCCCAACCGCACGCCTTGCAACCACAGCCGCACTCCTTGCAACCGCAGCCGCACTCCCTGCAACCCCAGCCGCATTCCTTGCAACCGCAACCGCAACCGCACGCCTTGCAACCCCAACCGCACTCCTTGCAACGCCAACCGCACTCCTTGCAACGCCAACCGCACTCCTTGCGACCCCAACCGCACTTCTTGCAACCCCAGCCGCACTCCTTGCAACCGCAGCCGCATGCCTTGCATTCCCCACCCAACTCTCCTTGCAACCGCAACCGCACTCCTTGCAACCCCAACCGCACGCCTTGCTACCCCAACCGCACTCCTTGCTACCCCAACCGCACGCCTTGCGACCCCAACCGCACGCCTTGCGACCCCAACCGCACTCCTTGCGACCCCAACCACACTCCTTGCTACCCGAACCGCACTCCTGACAACTTCGACCGCACTCCTTGCAACCCCATCCGCACTCCTTGCAAACGCAACCGCAGTCCTTGCAACCGCAACCGCACTCCTTGCAACCGCAACCGCACGCCTTGCAACACCAACCGCACTCCTTGCAACCTAACCACTATCCTTGCGACCCCAACCGACTCCTTGCGACCCCAGCCGCACTCCTTGCGACCCCAACCGCACTCCTTGCGACCCCAACCGACTCCTTGCGACCCCAGCCGCACTCCTTGCGACCCCAACCACACTCTTGCTACCTGAACCGCACTCCTTGCAACCCCAACCGCACGTCTTGCAACCCCATCCGCACTCCTTGCAAACGCAACCGCACTCCTTGCAACCGCAACCGCACTCCTTGCAACGCCAACCGCACTCCTTGCGACCCCAACCGCACTCCTTGCGACCCCAACCGCACTCCTTGCTACCCCAACCGCACTCCTTGCAACCGCAGCCGCATGCCTTGCATTCCCCACCCAACTCTCCTTGCAACCGCAACCGCACTCCTTGCAACCCCAACCGCACGTCTTGCAACCCCATCCGCACTCCTTGCAAACGCAACCGCACTCCTTGCAACCGCAACCGCACTCCTTGCAACGCCAACCGCACTCCTTGCTACCCCAACCGCACTCCTTGCTACCCCAACCGCACGCCTTGCGACCCCAACCGCACGCCTTGCGACCCCAAACGCACTCCTTGCGAACCTAACCGCTATCCTTGCAACCCCAACCGCACTCCTTGCTACCCCAACCGCACTCCTTGCAACCGCAGCCGCATGCCTTGCATTCCCCACCCAACTCTCCTTGCAACCGCAACCGCACTCCTTGCAACCCCAACCGCACGTCTTGCAACCCCATCCGCACTCCTTGCAAACGCAACCGCACTCCTTGCAACCGCAACCGCACTCCTTGCAACGCCAACCGCACTCCTTGCTACCCCAACCGCACTCCTTGCTACCCCAACCGCACGCCTTGCGACCCCAACCGCACGCCTTGCGACCCCAAACGCACTCCTTGCGAACCTAACCGCTATCCTTGCAACCCCAACCGCACTCCTTGCTACCCGATCCGCACTCCTGACAACTTCGACCGCACTCCTTGCAACCCCAACCGCACGTCTTGCAACCCCATCCGCACTCCTTGCAAACGCAACCGCAGTCCTTGCAACCGCAACCGCACTCCTTGCAACCGCAACTGCACGCCTTGCAACACCAACCGCACTCCTTGCAACCTAACCGCTATCCTTGCGACCCCAACCGACTCCTTGCGACCCCAGCCGCACTCCTTGCGACCCCAACCGCACTCCTTGCGACCCCAACCACACTCCTTGCTACCTGAACCGCACTCCTGACAACTTCAACCGCACGTCTTGCAACCCCATCCGCACTCCTTGCAACCGCAACCGCACTCCTTGCAACCGCAACCGCACTCCTTGCAACGCCAACCGCACTCCTTGCGACCCCAACCGCACTCCTTGCGACCCCAACCGCACTCCTTGCGACCCCAACCGCACTCCTTGCTACCCCAACCGCACTCCTTGCTACCCCAACCGCACTCCTTGCGAACCTAACCGCTATCCTTGCGACCCCAACCGCACTCCTTGCGACCCCAACCACACTCCTTGCTACCCGAACCGCACTCCTGACAACTTCAACCGCACCCCTTGCAACCCCAACCGCACGTCTTGCAACCCCAGCCGCACTCCTTGCAAACGCAACCGCACTCCTTGCAACGCCAACCGCACTCCTTGCGACCCCAACCGCACTCCTTGCTACCCCAACCGCACGCCTTGCAACCACAGCCGCACTCCTTGCAACCGCAGCCGCACTCCCTGCAACCCCAGCCGCATTCCTTGCAACCGCAACCGCAACCGCACGCCTTGCAACCCCAACCGCACTCCTTGCAACGCCAACCGCACTCCTTGCAACGCCAACCGCACTCCTTGCGACCCCAACCGCACTTCTTGCAACCCCAGCCGCACTCCTTGCAACCGCAGCCGCATGCCTTGCATTCCCCACCCAACTCTCCTTGCAACCGCAACCGCACTCCTTGCAACCCCAACCGCACGCCTTGCTACCCCAACCGCACTCCTTGCTACCCCAACCGCACGCCTTGCGACCCCAACCGCACGCCTTGCGACCCCAACCGCACTCCTTGCGACCCCAACCACACTCCTTGCAAACGCAACCGCAGTCCTTGCAACCGCAACCGCACTCCTTGCAACCGCAACCGCACGCCTTGCAACACCAACCGCACTCCTTGCAACCTAACCACTATCCTTGCAACCCCAACCGACTCCTTGCGACCCCAGCCGCACTCCTTGCGACCCCAACCGCACTCCTTGCGACCCCAACCGACTCCTTGCGACCCCAGCCGCACTCCTTGCGACCCCAACCGCACTCCTTGCGACCCCAACCACACTCTTGCTACCTGAACCGCACTCCTTGCAACCCCAACCGCACGTCTTGCAACCCCATCCGCACTCCTTGCAAACGCAACCGCACTCCTTGCAACCGCAACCGCACTCCTTGCAACGCCAACCGCACTCCTTGCGACCCCAACCGCACTCCTTGCGACCCCAACCGCACTCCTTGCTACCCCAACCGCACTCCTTGCAACCGCAGCCGCATGCCTTGCATTCCCCACCCAACTCTCCTTGCAACCGCAACCGCACTCCTTGCAACCCCAACCGCACGTCTTGCAACCCCATCCGCACTCCTTGCAAACGCAACCGCACTCCTTGCAACCGCAACCGCACTCCTTGCAACGCCAACCGCACTCCTTGCTACCCCAACCGCACGCCTTGCGACCCCAACCGCACGCCTTGCGACCCCAAACGCACTCCTTGCGAACCTAACCGCTATCCTTGCAACCCCAACCGCACTCCTTGCTACCCCAACCGCACTCCTTGCAACCGCAGCCGCATGCCTTGCATTCCCCACCCAACTCTCCTTGCAACCGCAACCGCACTCCTTGCAACCCCAACCGCACGTCTTGCAACCCCATCCGCACTCCTTGCAACCGCAACCGCACTCCTTGCAACCGCAACCGCACTCCTTGCAACGCCAACCGCATCCTTGCTACCCCAACCGCACTCCTTGCGACCCCAACCGCACGCCTTGCGACCCCAAACGCACTCCTTGCGAACCTAACCGCTATCCTTGCAACCCCAACCGCACTCCTTGCTACCCGAACCGCACTCCTGACAACTTCGACCGCACTCCTTGCAACCCCAACCGCACGTCTTGCAACCCCATCCGCACTCCTTGCAAACGCAACCGCAGTCCTTGCAACCGCAACCGCACTCCTTGCAACCGCAACTGCACGCCTTGCAACACCAACCGCACTCCTTGCAACCTAACCGCTATCCTTGCGACCCCAACCGACTCCTTGCGACCCCAGCCGCACTCCTTGCGACCCCAACCGCACTCCTTGCGACCCCAACCACACTCCTTGCTACCTGAACCGCACTCCTGACAACTTCAACCGCACTCCTTGCAACCCCAACCGCACGTCTTGCAACCCCATCCGCACTCCTTGCAACCGCAACCGCACTCCTTGCAACGCCAACCGCACTCCTTGCAACGCCAACCGCACTCCTTGCGACCCCAACCGCACTCCTTGCGACCCCAACCGCACTCCTTGCGATCCCAACCGCACTCCTTGCTACCCCAACCGCACTCCTTGCTACCCCAACCGCACGCCTTGCAACCCCAGCCGCACTCCTTGCAACTGCAGCCGCACTCCCTGCAACCCCAGCCGCACTCCTTGCAACCGCAACCGCAACCGCACGCCTTGCAACCCCAACCGCACTCCTTGCAACGCCAACCGCACTCCTTGCGACCCCAACCGCACTCCTTGCGACCCCGACCGCACTTCTTGCTACCCCAACCGCACGCCTTGCAACCCCAGCCGCACTCCTTGCAACCGCAGCCGCATGCCTTGCATTCCCCACCCAACTCTCCTTGCAACTGCAACCGCACTCCTTGCGACCCCAACCGCACTCCTTGCGACCCCAACCGCACGCCTTGCACTCGAACCGCACTCCTTGCAACTCCAACCGCACTCCTTGCAACCCGAACCGCACTCCTTCCAACCCGAACCGCGCTACTTGCAACCCCAACCGCACTCTTTGCAACTGCAACCGCACTCCTTGCAACTCCAACCGACTCCTTGTGACCCCAACCGCAGTCCTTGCGACCCCAACCGCACTCCTTGCACTCGAACCGCACTCCTTGCAACTCCAACCGCACTCCTTGCACTCGAACCGCACGCCTTGCAACCGCAACCACACTCCTTGCTACCCGAACCGCACTCCTTACGAACCTAACCGCTATCCTTGGGACCCCAGCCGCACTCCTTGCAAGCGCAACCGCAACAGCACGCCTTGCAACGCCAACCGCACTCCTTGCTACCCGAACCGCACTCCTTACGAACCTAACCGCACTCCTTGCGACCCCAACCGCACTCCTTGCGACCCCAACCGCACTCCTTGCGACCCCAACCGCACGCCTTGCAACCCCAGCCGCACTCCTTGCAACCGCAGCCGCATGCCTTGCATTCCCCACCCAACTCTCCTTGCAACTGCAACCGCACTCCTTGCGACCCCAACCGCACTCCTTGCGAACCTAACCACACTCCTTGCGACCCCAACCGCAGTCCTTGCGACCCCAACCGCACTCCTTGCACTCGAACCGCACACCTTGCAACCGCAACCGCACTCCTTCCAACCCGAACCGCACTCCTTGCAACCCCAACCTCACGCCTTGCGACCCCAACCGCACACCTTGCGACCCCAACCGCACTCCTTGCGAACCTAACCGCACTCCTCGCGACCCCAACCGCAGTCCTTGCGACCACAACCGCACTCCTTGCACTCGAACCGCACGCCTTGCAACCGCAACCGCACTCCTTCCAACCCGAACCGCACTCCTTGCAACCCCAACCTCACGCCTTACTACCCCAACCGCACTCCTTGCTACCCCAACCGCACGCCTTGCGACCCCAACCGCACGCCTTGCGACCCCAAACGCACTCCTTGCGAACCTAACCGCTATCCTTGCGACCCCAACCGCACTCCTTGCGACCCCAAACGCACTCCTTGCGAACCTACCCGCTATCCTTGCGACCCCAACCGACTCCTTGCGACCCCAGCCGCACTCCTTGCGACCCCAGCCGCACTCCTTGCGACCCCAACCACACTCCTTGCGACCCGAACCGCACTCCTGACAACTTCAACCGCACGTCTTGCAACCCCAACCGCACGTCTTGCAACCCCATCCGCACTCCTTGCAAACGCAACCGCATTCCTTGCAACCGCAACCGCAACCGCAATCCTTGCAAATGCAAACGCACTCCTTGCCACCCCAACCGCACTCCTTACGAACTTAACCGCTATCCTTGCGACCCCAGCTGCACTCCTTGCAACAACAACCGCACGCCTTGCTACCCCAACCGCACTCCTGACAACTTCAACCGCACTCCTTGCAACCCCAACCGACTCCTTGCGACCCCAACCGACTCCTTGCGACCCCAGCCGCACTCCTTGCAATCCCAACCGCACCCCTTGCAACCCCAACCGCACTCCTTGCAACTTCAACCGCTATCCTTGCGACCCCAACCGACTCCTTGCGACCCCAGCCGCACTTCTTGCAATCCCAACCGCACCCCTTGCAACCCCAACCGCACTCCTTGAAACCCCAACCGCACTCCTTGCAACCCCAACCGCACTCCTTGCAACCCCAAACCCCACGCCTTGCAACCCCAACCGCACGCCTTGCAACCCCAACCGCACGCCTTGCAACCCCAACCGCACGCCTTGCAACCGCAACCGCACTCCTTCCAACCCGAACCGCACTCCTTGCAACTCCAACCGCACTCCTTGCAACCCGAACCGCACTCCTTGCAACTCCAACCGCACTCCTTGCAACCCGAACCGCACTCCTTGCAACTCCAACCGCACTCCTTGCAACCCCAACCGCACTCCTTGCAACTCCAACCGCACTCCTTGCTACCCCAACCGCACTCCTTGCAACAACAACCGCTCGCCTTGCAACCCCGACCACACTCCTTGCGAACCCAAACGCACTCCTTGCACTCGAACCGCACGCCTTGCAACTGCAACCGCACTCCTTGCAACCGCAACCGCACTCCTTGCAACCGCAACCGCACTCCTTGCAACTCCAACCGCAATCTTTGCAACCCGAACCGCACTCCTTGCAACCGCAACCGCACTCCTTGCAACTCCAACCGCAATCTTTGCAACCCGAACCGCACTCCTTGCAACTGCAACCGCACTCCTTTCAACCCGAACCGCACTCCTTGCAACTCCAACCGCACTCCTTGCAACCGCAACCGCACTCCTTCCAACCCGAACCGCACTCCTTGCAACTCCAACCGCAATCTTTGCAACCCGAACCGCACTCCTTGCAACCCCAACCTCACGCCTTGCTACCCCAACCGCACGCCTTGCGACCACAACCGCACGCCTTGCTACCCCAAACGCACTCCTTGCGAACCTAACCGCTATCCTTGCGACCCCAACCGCACTCCTTGCGACCCCAACCACACTCCTTGCTACCCGAACCGCACTCCTGACAACTTCGACCGCACTCCTTGCAACCCCATCCGCACTCCTTGCAAACGTAACCGCACTCCTTGCAAACGTAACCGCACTCCTTGCAACCGCAACCGCACTCCTTGCAACCGCAACTGCACGCCTTGCAACACCAACCGCACTCCTTGCAACCGCAACCGCACATCTTGCAACCCCAGCCGCACTCCTTGCAACCGCAACCGCACTCCTTGCGAACCTAACCGCTATCCTTGCGACCCCAACCGACTCCTTGCGAACCTAACCGCTATCCTTGCGACCCCAACCGCACTCCTTGCGACCCCAACCACACTCCTTGCTACCCGAACCGCACTCCTGACAACTTCAACCGCACCCCTTGCAACCCCAACCGCACGTCTTGCAACCCCAGCCGCACTCCTTGCAAACGCAACCGCACTCCTTGCAACGCCAACCGCACTCCTTGCGACCCCAACCGCACTCCTTGCGACCCCAACCGCACTCCTTACGACCCCAACCGCACTTCTTGCTACCCCAACCGCACGTCTTGCAACCCCAGCCGCACTCCTTGCAACTCCAACCGCACTCCTTGCAACCCGAACCGCACTCCTTGCAACCCGAACCGCACTCCTTGCAACTCCAACCGCACTCCTTGCAACCCCAACCGCACTCCTTGCAACTCCAACCGCACTCCTTGCTACCCCAACCTCACTCCTTGCAACAACAACCGCTCGCCTTACAACCCCAACCACACTCCTTGCAACCGCAGCCGCATGCCTTGCATTCCCCACCCAACTCTCCTTGCAACTGCAACCGCACTCCTTGCGACCTTAACCGCATTCCTTGCGAACCTAACCGCACTCCTTGCGACCCCAACCGCAGTCCTTGCGACCCCAACCGCACTCCTTGCACTCGAACCGCACGCCTTGCAACCGCAACCGCACTCCTTCCAACCCGAACCGCACTCCTTGCAACTCCAACCGCACTCCTTGCAACCCGAACCGCACTCCTTGCAACCCGAACCGCACTCCTTGCAACTCCAACCGCACTCCTTGCAACCCGAACCGCACTCCTTGCAACCCAGTCCGCACTCCTTGCAACTCCAACCGCACTCCTTGCTACCCCAACCGCACTCCTTGCAACTCCAACCGCACTCCTTGCTACCCCAACCTCACTCCTTGCAACAACAACCGCTCGCCTTGCAACCCCGACCACACTCCTTGCGAACCCAAACGCACTCCTTGCGAACCTAACCGCACTCCTTGCGACCCCAACTGCAGTCCTTGCGACCCCAACCGCACTCCTTGCACTCGAACCGCACGCCTTGCAACTGCAACCGCACTCCTTTCAACCCGAACCGCACTCCTTGCAACTCCAACCGCACTCCTTGCAACCGCAACCGCACTCCTTGCAACCGCAACCGCACTCCTTGCAACTCCAACCGCAATCTTTGCAACCCGAACCGCACCCCTTGCAACCGCAACCGCACTCCTTGCAACTCCAACCGCAATCTTTGCAACCCGAACCGCACTCCTTGCAACTGCAACCGCACTCCTTTCAACCCGAACCGCACTCCTTGCAACTCCAACCGCACTCCTTGCAACCGCAACCGCACTCCTTGCAACCGCAACCGCACGCCTTGCAACTCCAACCGCAATCTTTGCAACTCCAACCGCACTCCTTGCAACCGCAACCGCACTCCTTCCAACCCGAACCGCACTCCTTGCAACTCCAACCGCAATCTTTGCAACCCGAACCGCACTCCTTGCAACCCCAACCTCACGCCTTGCTACCCCAACCGCACGCCTTGCGACCACAACCGCACGCCTTGCTACCCCAAACGCACTCCTTGCGAACCTAACCGCTATCCTTGCGACCCCAACCGCACTCCTTGCGACCCCAACCACACTCCTTGCTACCCGAACCGCACTCCTGACAACTTCGACCGCACTCCTTGCAACCCCATCCGCACTCCTTGCAAACGTAACCGCACTCCTTGCAACCGCAACCGCACTCCTTGCAACCGCAACTGCACGCCTTGCAACACCAACCGCACTCCTTGCAACCGCAACCGCACATCTTGCAACCCCAGCCGCACTCCTTGCAACCGCAACCGCACTCCTTGCGAACCTAACCGCTATCCTTGCGACCCCAACCGACTCCTTGCGACCCCAGCCGCACTCCTTGCGACCCCAACCGCACTCCTTGCGAACCTAACCGCTATCCTTGCGACCCCAACCGCACTCCTTGCGACCCCAACCACACTCCTTGCTACCCGAACCGCACTCCTGACAACTTCAACCGCACCCCTTGCAACCCCAACCGCACGTCTTGCAACCCCAGCCGCACTCCTTGCAAACGCAACCGCACTCCTTGCAACGCCAACCGCACTCCTTGCGACCCCAACCGCACTCCTTGCAACCCCAGCCGCACTCCTTGCAACCGCAGCCGCACTCCCTGCAACCCCAGCCGCATTCCTTGCAACCGCAACCCCAACCGCACGCCTTGCAACCCCAACCGCACTCCTTGCAACGCCAACCGCACTCCTTGCAACGCCAACCGCACTCCTTGCGACCCCAACCGCACTTCTTGCTACCCCAACCACACGCCTTGCAACCCCAGCCGCACTCCTTGCAACCGCAGCCGCATGCCTTGCATTCCCCACCCAACTCTCCTTGCAACCCCAACCGCACGCCTTGCTACCCCAACCGCACTCCTTGCTACCCCAACCGCACGCCTTGCGACCCCAACCGCACGCCTTGCGACCCCAAACGCACTCCTTGCGAACCTAACCGCTATCCTTGCGACCCCGACCGCACTCCTTGCGACCCCAACCACACTCCTTGCTACCCGAACCGCACTCCTGACAACTTCGACCGCACTCCTTGCAACCCCATCCGCACTCCTTGCAAACGCAACCGCAGTCCTTGCAACCGCAACCGCACTCCTTGCAACCGCAACTGCACGCCTTGCAACACCAACCGCACTCCTTGCAACCTAACCACTATCCTTGCGACCCCAACCGACTCCTTGCGACCCCAGCCGCACTCCTTGCGACCCCAACCGCACTCCTTGCGACCCCAACCGACTCCTTGCGACCCCAGCCGCACTCCTTGCGACCCCAACCGCACTCCTTGCGACCCCAACCACACTCTTGCTACCTGAACCGCACTCCTGACAACTTCAACCGCACTCCTTGCAACCCCAACCGCACGTCTTGCAACCCCATCCGCACTCCTTGCAAACGCAACCGCACTCCTTGCAACCGCAACCGCACTCCTTGCGACCCCAACCGCACTCCTTGCGACCCCAACCGCACTCCTTGCGACCCCAACCGCACTCCTTGCTACCCCAACCGCACTCCTTGCTACCCCAACCGCACTCCTTGCTACCCCAACCGCACTCCTTGCAACCGCAGCCGCATGCCTTGCATTCCCCACCCAACTCTCCTTGCAACCGCAACCGCACTCCTTGCAACCCCAAACGCACTCCTTGCGAACCTAACCGCTATCCTTGCAACCCCAACCGCACTCCTTGCTACCCGAACCGCACTCCTGACAACTTCGACCGCACTCCTTGCAACCCCAACCGCACGTCTTGCAACCCCATCCGCACTCCTTGCAAACGCAACCGCAGTCCTTGCAACCGCAACCGCACTCCTTGCAACCGCAACTGCACGCCTTGCAACACCAACCGCACTCCTTGCAACCTAACCGCTATCCTTGCGACCCCAACCGACTCCTTGCGACCCCAGCCGCACTCCTTGCGACCCCAACCGCACTCCTTGCGACCCCAACCACACTCCTTGCTACCTGAACCGCACTCCTGACAACTTCAACCGCACGTCTTGCAACCCCATCCGCACTCCTTGCAACCGCAACCGCACTCCTTGCAACGCCAACCGCACTCCTTGCGACCCCAACCGCACTCCTTGCGACCCCAACCGCACTCCTTGCGACCCCAACCGCACTCCTTGCTACCCCAACCGCACTCCTTGCTACCCCAACCGCACGCCTTGCAACCCCAGCCGCACTCCCTGCAAACGCAACCGCACTCCTTGCAACCGCAGCCGCATGCCTTGCATTCCCCACCCAACTCTCCTTGCAACTGCAACCGCACTCCTTGCGACCCCAACCGCACTCCTTGCGACCCCAACCGCACGCCTTGCACTCGAACCGCACGCCTTGCACTCGAACCGCACGCCTTGCAACCCGAACCGCACTCTTTGCAACTGCAACCGCACTCCTTGCAACTCCAACCGCACTCCTTGCGACCCCAACCGACTCCTTGTGACCCCAACCGCAGTCCTTGCGACCCCAACCGCACTCCTTGCACTCGAACCGCACTCCTTGCAACTCCAACCGCACACCTTGCACTCGAACCGCACGCCTTGCAACCGCAACCACACTCCTTGCTACCCGAACCGCACTCCTTACGAACCTAACCGCTATCCTTGCGACCCCAGCCGCACTCCTTGCAACCGCAGCCGCAACAGCACGCCTTGCAACGCCAACCGCACTCCTTGCTACCCGAACCGCACTCCTTACGAACCTAACCGCACTCCTTGCGACCCCAACCGCACTCCTTGCGACCCCAACCGCACTCCTTGCGACCCCAACCGCACGCCTTGCAACCCCAGCCGCACTCCTTGCAACCGCAGCCGCATGCCTTGCATTCCCCACCCAACTCTCCTTGCAACTGCAACCGCACTCCTTGCGACCCCAACCGCACTCCTTGCGAACCTAACCACACTCCTTGCGACCCCAACCGAATCCTTGCGACCCCAGCCGCACTTCTTGCAATCCCAACCGCACCCCTTGCAACTTCAACCGCACGCCTTAGAACCCCAACCGCACTTCTTGCAATCCCAACCGCACCCCTTGCAACTTCAACCGCACGCCTTAGAACCCCAGCCGCACTCCTTGCAACCGCAACCCCAACCGCACGCCTTGCAACCCCAACCGCACTCCTTGCGACCCCAACCGCACTCCTTGCTACCACAACCGCACGCCTTGCAACCCCAGCCGCACTCCTTGCAACCGCAGCCGCATGCCTTGCATTCCCCACCCAACTCTCCTTGCGACCCCAACCGCACTCCTTGCGACCCCAACCGCACTCCTTGCGAACCTAACCGCAGTCCTTGCGACCCTAACCGCAGTCCTTGCGACCCCAACCGCAGTCCTTGCGACCCCAACCGCACTCCTTGCACTCCAACCGCACGCCTTGCAACTGCAACCGCACTCCTTGCAACTCCAACCGCACTCCTTGCAACCCCAACCGCACTCCTTCCAACCCGAACCGCACTCCTTGCAACCGCAACCGCACTCTTTGCAACCCGAACCGCACTCCTTGCAACCCCAACCTCACGCCTTGCTACCCCAACCGCACGCCTTGCGACCACAACCGCACGCCTTGCTACCCCAAACGCACTCCTTGCGAACCTAACCGCTATCCTTGCGACCCCAACCGCACTCCTTGCGACCCCAACCACACTCCTTGCTACCCGAACCGCACTCCTGACAACTTCGACCGCACTCCTTGCAACCCCATCCGCACTCCTTGCAAACGTAACCGCACTCCTTGCAACCGCAACCGCATTCCTTGCAACCGCAACTGCACGCCTTGCAACACCAACCGCACTCCTTGCAACCGCAACCGCACATCTTGCAACCCCAGCCGCACTCCTTGCAACCGCAACCGCACTCCTTGCGAACCTAACCGCTATCCTTGCGACCCCAACCGACTCCTTGCGACCCCAGCCGCACTCCTTGCGACCCCAACCGCACTCCTTGCGAACCTAACCGCTATCCTTGCGACCCCAACCGCACTCCTTGCGACCCCAACCACACTCCTTGCTACCCGAACCGCACTCCTGACAACTTCAACCGCACCCCTTGCAACCCCAACCGCACGTCTTGCAACCCCAGCCGCACTCCTTGCAAACGCAACCGCACTCCTTGCAACGCCAACCGCACTCCTTGCGACCCCAACCGCACTCCTTGCTACCCCAACCGCACGCCTTGCAACCACAGCCGCACTCCTTGCAACCGCAGCCGCACTCCCTGCAACCCCAGCCGCATTCCTTGCAACCGCAACCGCAACCGCACGCCTTGCAACCCCAACCGCACTCCTTGCAACGCCAACCGCACTCCTTGCAACGCCAACCGCACTCCCTGCAACCCCAGCCGCATTCCTTGCAACCGCAACCGCAACCGCACACCTTGCAACGCCAACCGCACTCCTTGCAACGCCAACCGCACTCCTTGCGACCCCAACCGCACTCCTTGCTACCCCAACCGCACGCCTTGCAACCACAGCCGCACTCCTTGCAACCGCAGCCCCACTCCCTGCAACCCCAGCCGCATTCCTTGCAACCGCAACCGCAACCGCACGCCTTGCAACCCCAACCGCACTCCTTGCAACGCCAACCGCACTCCTTGCAACGCCAACCGCACTCCTTGCGACCCCAACCGCACTTCTTGCAACCCCAGCCGCACTCCTTGCAACCGCAGCCGCATGCCTTGCATTCCCCACCCAACTCTCCTTGCAACCGCAACCGCACTCCTTGCAACCCCAACCGCACGCCTTGCTACCCCAACCGCACTCCTTGCTACCCCAACCGCACGCCTTGCGACCCCAACCGCACGCCTTGCGACCCCAACCGCACTCCTTGCGACCCCAACCACACTCCTTGCTACCCGAACCGCACTCCTGACAACTTCGACCGCACTCCTTGCAACCCCATCCGCACTCCTTGCAAACGCAACCGCAGTCCTTGCAACCGCAACCGCACTCCTTGCAACCGCAACCGCACGCCTTGCAACACCAACCGCACTCCTTGCAACCTAACCACTATCCTTGCGACCCCAACCGACTCCTTGCGACCCCAGCCGCACTCCTTGCGACCCCAACCGCACTCCTTGCAACCCCAACCGCACTCCTTGCGACCCCAACCACACTTTTGCTACCTGAACCGCACTCCTTGCAACCCCAACCGCACGTCTTGCAACCCCATCCGCACTCCTTGCAAACGCAACCGCACTCCTTGCAACCGCAACCGCACTCCTTGCAACGCCAACCGCACTCCTTGCGACCCCAACCGCACTCCTTGCGACCCCAACCGCACTCCTTGCTACCCCAACCGCACTCCTTGCAACCGCAGCCGCATGCCTTGCATTCCCCACCCAACTCTCCTTGCAACCGCAACCGCACTCCTTGCAACCCCAACCGCACGTCTTGCAACCCCATCCGCACTCCTTGCAACCGCAACCGCACTCCTTGCAACCGCAACCGCACTCCTTGCAACGCCAACCGCACTCCTTGCTACCCCAACCGCACTCCTTGCTACCCCAACCGCACGCCTTGCGACCCCAACCGCACGCCTTGCGACCCCAAACGCACTCCTTGCGAACCTAACCGCTATCCTTGCAACCCCAACCGCACTCCTTGCTACCCGAACCGCACTCCTGACAACTTCGACCGCACTCCTTGCAACCCCAACCGCACGTCTTGCAACCCCATCCGCACTCCTTGCAAACGCAACCGCAGTCCTTGCAACCGCAACCGCAACCGCACTCCTTGCAACCGCAACTGCACGCCTTGCAACACCAACCGCACTCCTTGCAACCTAACCGCTATCCTTGCGACCCCAACCGACTCCTTGCGACCCCAGCCGCACTCCTTGCGACCCCAACCGCACTCCTTGCGACCCCAACCACACTCCTTGCTACCTGAACCGCACTCCTGACAACTTCAACCGCACTCCTTGCAACCCCAACCGCACGTCTTGCAACCCCATCCGCACTCCTTGCAACCGCAACCGCACTCCTTGCAACGCCAACCGCACTCCTTGCAACGCCAACCGCACTCCTTGCGACCCCAACCGCACTCCTTGCGACCCCAACCGCACTCCTTGCGATCCCAACCGCACTCCTTGCTACCCCAACCGCACGCCTTGCAACCCCAGCCGCACTCCTTGCAACTGCAGCCGCACTCCCTGCAACCCCAGCCGCACTCCTTGCAACCGCAACCGCAACCGCACGCCTTGCAACCCCAACCGCACTCCTTGCGACCCCAACCGCACTCCTTGCTACCCCAACCGCACTCCTTGCTACCCCAACCGCACTCCTTGCTACCCCAACCGCACTCCTTGCTACCCCAACCGCACTCCTTGCAACCGCAGCCGCATGCCTTGCATTCCCCACCCAACTCTCCTTGCAACCGCAACCGCACTCCTTGCAACCCCAAACGCACTCCTTGCGAACCTAACCGCTATCCTTGCAACCCCAACCGCACTCCTTGCTACCCGAACCGCACTCCTGACAACTTCGACCGCACTCCTTGCAACCCCAACCGCACGTCTTGCAACCCCATCCGCACTCCTTGCAAACGCAACCGCAGTCCTTGCAACCGCAACCGCATTCCTTGCAACCGCAACTGCACGCCTTGCAACACCAACCGCACTCCTTGCAACCGCAACCGCACATCTTGCAACCCCAGCCGCACTCCTTGCAACCGCAACCGCACTCCTTGCGAACCTAACCGCTATCCTTGCGACCCCAACCGACTCCTTGCGACCCCAGCCGCACTCCTTGCGACCCCAACCGCACTCCTTGCGAACCTAACCGCTATCCTTGCGACCCCAACCGCACTCCTTGCGACCCCAACCACACTCCTTGCTACCCGAACCGCACTCCTGACAACTTCAACCGCACCCCTTGCAACCCCAACCGCACGTCTTGCAACCCCAGCCGCACTCCTTGCAAACGCAACCGCACTCCTTGCAACGCCAACCGCACTCCTTGCGACCCCAACCGCACTCCTTGCTACCCCAACCGCACGCCTTGCAACCACAGCCGCACTCCTTGCAACCGCAGCCGCACTCCCTGCAACCCCAGCCGCATTCCTTGCAACCGCAACCGCAACCGCACGCCTTGCAACCCCAACCGCACTCCTTGCAACGCCAACCGCACTCCTTGCAACGCCAACCGCACTCCCTGCAACCCCAGCCGCATTCCTTGCAACCGCAACCGCAACCGCACACCTTGCAACGCCAACCGCACTCCTTGCAACGCCAACCGCACTCCTTGCGACCCCAACCGCACTCCTTGCTACCCCAACCGCACGCCTTGCAACCACAGCCGCACTCCTTGCAACCGCAGCCCCACTCCCTGCAACCCCAGCCGCATTCCTTGCAACCGCAACCGCAACCGCAGGCCTTGCAACCCCAACCGCACTCCTTGCAACGCCAACCGCACTCCTTGCAACGCCAACCGCACTCCTTGCGACCCCAACCGCACTTCTTGCAACCCCAGCCGCACTCCTTGCAACCGCAGCCGCATGCCTTGCATTCCCCACCCAACTCTCCTTGCAACCGCAACCGCACTCCTTGCAACCCCAACCGCACGCCTTGCTACCCCAACCGCACTCCTTGCTACCCCAACCGCACGCCTTGCGACCCCAACCGCACGCCTTGCGACCCCAACCGCACTCCTTGCGACCCCAACCACACTCCTTGCTACCCGAACCGCACTCCTGACAACTTCGACCGCACTCCTTGCAACCCCATCCGCACTCCTTGCAAACGCAACCGCAGTCCTTGCAACCGCAACCGCACTCCTTGCAACCGCAACCGCACGCCTTGCAACACCAACCGCACTCCTTGCAACCTAACCACTATCCTTGCGACCCCAACCGACTCCTTGCGACCCCAGCCGCACTCCTTGCGACCCCAACCGCACTCCTTGCAACCCCAACCGCACTCCTTGCGACCCCAACCACACTTTTGCTACCTGAACCGCACTCCTTGCAACCCCAACCGCACGTCTTGCAACCCCATCCGCACTCCTTGCAAACGCAACCGCACTCCTTGCAACCGCAACCGCACTCCTTGCAACGCCAACCGCACTCCTTGCGACCCCAACCGCACTCCTTGCGACCCCAACCGCACTCCTTGCTACCCCAACCGCACTCCTTGCAACCGCAGCCGCATGCCTTGCATTCCCCACCCAACTCTCCTTGCAACCGCAACCGCACTCCTTGCAACCCCAACCGCACGTCTTGCAACCCCATCCGCACTCCTTGCAAACGCAACCGCACTCCTTGCAACCGCAACCGCACTCCTTGCAACGCCAACCGCACTCCTTGCTACCCCAACCGCACTCCTTGCTACCCCAACCGCACGCCTTGCGACCCCAACCGCACGCCTTGCGACCCCAAACGCACTCCTTGCGAACCTAACCGCTATCCTTGCAACCCCAACCGCACTCCTTGCTACCCGAACCGCACTCCTGACAACTTCGACCGCACTCCTTGCAACCCCAACCGCACGTCTTGCAACCCCATCCGCACTCCTTGCAAACGCAACCGCAGTCCTTGCAACCGCAACCGCAACCGCACTCCTTGCAACCGCAACTGCACGCCTTGCAACACCAACCGCACTCCTTGCAACCTAACCGCTATCCTTGCGACCCCAACCGACTCCTTGCGACCCCAGCCGCACTCCTTGCGACCCCAACCGCACTCCTTGCGACCCCAACCACACTCCTTGCTACCTGAACCGCACTCCTGACAACTTCAACCGCACTCCTTGCAACCCCAACCGCACGTCTTGCAACCCCATCCGCACTCCTTGCAACCGCAACCGCACTCCTTGCAACGCCAACCGCACTCCTTGCAACGCCAACCGCACTCCTTGCGACCCCAACCGCACTCCTTGCGACCCCAACCGCAACCGCACGCCTTGCAACCCCAACCGCACTCCTTGCAACGCCAACCGCACTCCTTGCAACGCCAACCGCACTCCTTGCGACCCCAACCGCACTCCTTGCTACCCCAACCACACGCCTTGCAACCCCAGCCGCACTCCTTGCAACCGCAGCCGCATGCCTTGCATTCCCCACCCAACTCTCCTTGCAACCGCAACCGCACTCCTTGCAACCCCAACCTCACGCCTTGCGACCACAACCGCACGCCTTGCTACCCCAACCGCACTCCTTGCTACCCCAACCGCACTCCTTGCTACCCCAACCGCACGCCTTGCGACCCCAACCGCACGCCTTGCGACCCCAAACGCACTCCTTGCGAACCTAACCGCTATCCTTGCGACCCCAACCGCACTCCTTGCGACCCCAGCCACACTCCTTGCTACCCGAACCGCACTCCTGACAACTTCGACCGCACTCCTTGCAACCCCAACCGCACGTCTTGCAACCCCATCCGCACTCCTTGCAAACGCAACCGCAGTCCTTGCAACCGCAACCGCACTCCTTGCAACCGCAACTGCACGCCTTGCAACACCAACCGCACTCCTTGCAACCTAACCGCTATCCTTGCGACCCCAACCGACTCCTTGTGACCCCAGCCGCACACCTTGCGACCCCAACCGCACTCCTTGCGACCCAAACCACACTCCTTGCTACCCGAACCGCACTCCTGACAACTTCAACCGCACTCCTTGCAACCCCAACCGCACGTCTTGCAACCCCATCCGCACTCCTTGCAAACGCAACCGCACTCCTTGCAACGCCAACCGCACTCCTTGCAACGCCAACCGCACTCATTGCGACCCCAACTGCACTCTTTGCGACCCCAACCGCACGCCTTGCAACCCCAGCCGCACTCCTTGCAACTGCAGCCGCACTCCCTGCAACCCCAGCCGCACTCCTTGCAACCGCAACCGCATGCCTTGCAACCCCAACCGCACTCCTTGCAACGCCAACCGCACTCCTTGCGACCCCAACCGCACTTCTTGCGACCCCAACCGCACTTCTTGCTACCCCAACCGCACGCCTTGCAACCCCAGCCGCACTCCTTGCAACCGCAGCCGCATGCCTTGCATTCCCCACCCAACTCTCCTTGCAACTGCAACCGCATTCCTTGCGACCCCAACCGCACTCCTTGCGAACCTAACCGCACTCCTTGCGACCCCAACCGCACTCCTTGCACTCGAACCGCACGCCTTGCAACCGCAACCGCACTCCTTCCAACCCGAACCGCACTCCTTGCAACTCCAACCGCACTCCTTGCAACCCGAACCGCACTCCTTCCAACCCGAACCGCGCTCCTTGCAACCCCAACCGCACTCTTTGCAACTCCAACCGCACTCTTTGCAACCCCAACCTCACTCCTTGCAACAACAACCGCTCGCCTTGCAACCCCGACCACACTCCTTGCGACCCCAGCCGCACTCCTTGCGACCCCAACCACACTCCTTGCTACCCGAACCGCACTCCTGACAACTTCAACCGCACGTCTTGCAACCCCAACCGCACGTCTTGCAACCCCATCCGCACTCCTTGCAAACGCAACCGCACTCCTTGCAACCGCAACCGCAACCGCAATCCTTGCAAACGCAAACGCACTCCTTGCCACCCCAACCGCACTCCTTACGAACCTAACCGCTATCCTTGCGACCCCAGCTGCACTTTTGCAACAACAACCGCACGCCTTGCTACCCCAACCGCACCCCTTGCAACCCCAACCGCACTCCTTGCAACCGCAGCCGCACTCCTTGAAACCCCAACCGCACTCCTTGCAACCCCAAACCCCACGCCTTGCAACCCCAACCGCACCCCTTGCAACCCCAACCGCACTCCTTGCAACCGCAGCCGCACTCCTTGAAACCCCAACCGCCCTCCTTGCAACCCCAAACCCCACGCCTTGCGACCCCAACCGCACGCCTTGCCACCCCAACCGCACGCCTTGCAACCCCAACCGCACGCCTTGCAACCCCAGCCGCACGCCTTGCAACCCCAGCCGCACGCCTTGCAACCCCAGCCGCACGCCTTGCAACCCCAGCCGCATGCCTTGCATTCCCCACCCAACTCTCCTTGCAACTGCAACCGCACTCCTTGCGACCCCAACCACACTCCTTGCTACCCGAACCGCAATCCTGACAACTTCGACCGCACTCCTTGCAACCCCAACCGCACGTCTTGCAACCCCATCCGCACTCCTTGCAAACGCAACCGCAGTCCTTGCAACCGCAACCGCACTCCTTGCAACCGCAACCGCACGCCTTGCAACACCAACCGCACTCCTTGCAACCTAACCGCTATCCTTGCGACCCCAACCGACTCCTTGCGACCCCAGCCGCACTCCTTGCGACCCCAACCGCACTCCTTGCGACCCCAACCACACTCCTTGCTACCCGAACCGCACTCCTGACAACTTCAACCGCACTCCTTGCAACCCCAACCGCACGTCTTGCAACCCCATCCGCACTCCTTGCAAACGCAACCGCAACCGCACTCCTTGCAACCGCAACCACACTCCTTGCGACCCCAACCGCACTCCTTGCTACCCCAACCGCACGCCTTGCAACCCCAGACGCACTCCTTGCAACTGCAGCCGCACTCCCTGCAACCCCAGCCGCACTCCTTGCAACCGCAACCGCAACCGCACGCCTTGCAACCCCAACCGCACTCCTTGCAACGCCAACCGCACTCCTTGCGACCCCAACCGCACTCCTTGCGACCCCAACCGCACTTCTTGCTACCCCAACCGCACTTCTTGCTACCCCAGCCGCACTCCTTGCAACCGCAGCCGCATGCCTTGCATTCCCCACCCAACTCTCCTTGCAACTGCAACCGCACTCCTTGCGACCCCAACCGCACTCCTTGCGAACCTAACCGCACTCCTTGCGACCCCAACCGCAGTCCTTGCGACCCCAACCGCACTCCTTGCACTCGAACCGCACGCCCTGCAACCGCAACCGCACTCCTTCCAACCCGAACCGCACTCCTTGCAACTCCAACCGCACTCCTTGCAACCCGAACCGCACTCCTTGCAACCCCAACCGCGCTCCTTGCAACCCCAACCGCACTCTTTGCAACTCCAACCGCACTCCTTGCAACTCCAACCGCACTCTTTGCAACCCCAACCGCACTCCTTGCAACTCCAACCGCACTCCTTGCTACCCCAACCTCACTCCTTGCAACAACAACCGCTCGCCTTGCAACCCCGACCACACTCCTTGCGACCCCAAACGCACTCCTTGCGAACCTAACCGCACTCCTTGCGACCCCAACTGCAGTCCTTGCGACCCCAACCGCACTCCTTGCACTCGAACCGCACGCCTTGCAACTGCAACCGCACTCCTTTCAACCCGAACCGCACTCCTTGCTACCCGAACCGCACTCCTGACAAATTCAACCGCACGCCTTGCAACCCCGACCACACTCCTTGCGACCCCAACCGACTCCTTGCAACCGCAGGCGCACTCGTTGCAACCGCAACCGCACTCCTTGCAACCGCAACCGCACTCCTTGCAACGCCAACCGCACTCCTTGCGACCCCAACAAACTCCTTGCTACCCCAACCGCACGCCTTGCAACAACAACCGCACTCCTTGCAACCCCGACCACACTCCTTGCGACCCCAAACGCACTCCTTGCGAACCTAACCGCTATCCTTGCGACCCCAACCGACTCCTTGCGACCCCAGCCGTAATCCTTGCGACCCCAACCGCACTCCTTGCGACCCCAACCACACTCCTTGCTACCCGAACCGCACTCCTGACAACTTCAACCGCACTCCTTGCAATCCCAACCGCACGCCTTGCAACCCCAACCGCACGCCTTGCGACCCCAACCGCACTCCTTGCTACCCCAACCGCACTCCTTGCTACCCCAACCGCACTCCTTGCAACCCCAGCCGCACTCCTTGCAACCCCAGCCGCACTCCTTGCAACCCCAGCCGCACTCCTTGCAACCCCAGCCGCACTCCTTGCAACCCCAGCCACACTCCTTGCAACCCCAGCCGCACTCCTTGCAACCCCAGCCGCACTCCTTGCAACCCCAGCCGCACTCCTTGCAACCCCAGCCGCACTCCTTGCAACCGCAGCCGCAGTCCTTGCGACCCCAACCGCACTCCTTGCGACCCCAACCTCACGCCTTGCGACCCCAACCGCACGCCTTGCGACCACAACCGCACGCCTTGCTACCCCAACCGCACTCCTTGCAACAACAACCGCACGCCTTGCAACAACAACCGCACGCCTTGCTACCCCAACCGCACGCCTTGCAACCCCAACCGCACGCCTTGCAACAACAACCGCACGCCTTGCAACCCCGACCACACTCCTTGCGACCCCAACCGACTCCTTGCAACCGCAGGCGCACTCGTTGCAACCGCAACCGCACTCCTTGCAACCGCAACCGCACTCCTTGCAACGCCAACCGCACTCCTTGCGACCCCAACAAACTCCTTGCTACCCCAGCCGCACTCCTTGCAACCGCAGCCGCACTCCCTGCAACCCCAGCCGCACTCCTTGCAAACTCAACCGCAACCGCACTCCTTGCAACCCCAACCGCACTCCTTGCGACGCCAACCGCACTCCTTGCGACGCCAACCGTACTCCTTGCGACCCCAACCGCACTCCTTGCAACCCCAGCCGCACTCCTTGCAACCGCAGCCGCATGCCTTGCATTCCCCACCCAACTCTCCTTGCAACTGCAACCGCACTCCTTGCGACCCCAACCGCACTCCTTGCGAACCTCACCGCACTCCTTGCACTCGAACCGCACGCCTTGCAACCGCAACCGCACTCCTTGCAACCCGAACCGCACTCCTTGCAACTCCAACCGCACTCCTTGCAACCCGAACCGCACTCCTTGCAACTCCAACCGCACTCTTTGCAACTCCAACCGCACTCCTTGCAACCGCAACCGCACTCCTTGCGACCCCAACCTCACGCCTTGCGACCCCAACCGCACACCTTGCGACCACAACCGCACTCCTTGCGACCCCAACCGCACGCCTTGCTACCCCAACCGCACTCCTTGCAACAACAACCGCACGCCTTGCTACCCCAACCGCACGCCTTGCAACAACAACCACACGCCTTGCAACCCCGACCACACTCCTTGCGACCCCAAACGCACTCCTTGCGAACCTAACCGTTATCCTTGCGACCCCAACCGACTCCTTGCGACCCCAGCCGCAATCCTTGCGACCCCAACTGCACTCCTTGCGACCCCAACCACACTCCTTGCTACCCGAACCGCACTCCTGACAACTTCAACCGCACTCCTTGCAACCCCAACCGCACGTCTTGCAACCCCAGCCGCACTCCTTGCAACCGCAACCGCATTCCTTGCGACCCCAGCCGCACTCCTTGCAACCCCATCCGCACTCCTTGCAAACGCAACCGCACTCCCTGCAACCGCAACCGCACCCCTTGCGACCCCAGCCGCACTCCTTGCAACAACAACCGCACGCCTTGCTACCCCAACCGCACTCCTTGCAACAACAACCGCACTCCTTGCTACCCCAACCGCACTCCTTGCAACCGCAACCGCACTCCTTGCGACCCCAGCCGCACTCCTTGCAACCCCAACCGCACGCCTTGCAACCCCAACCGCACTCCTTGCAACGCCAACCGCACTCCTTGCGACCCCAACCGCACTCCTTGCGACCCCAACCGCACTTCTTGCTACCCCAACCGCACTTCTTGCTACCCCAGCCGCACTCCTTGCAACCGCAGCCGCATGCCTTGCATTCCCCACCCAACTCTCCTTGCAACTGCAACCGCACTCCTTGCGACCCCAACCGCACTCCTTGCGAACCTAACCGCACTCCTTGCGACCCCAACCGCAGTCCTTGCGACCCCAACCGCACTCCTTGCACTCGAACCGCACGCCCTGCAACCGCAACCGCACTCCTTCCAACCCGAACCGCACTCCTTGCAACTCCAACCGCACTCCTTGCAACCCGAACCGCACTCCTTGCAACCCCAACCGCGCTCCTTGCAACCCCAACCGCACTCTTTGCAACTCCAACCGCACTCCTTGCAACTCCAACCGCACTCTTTGCAACCCCAACCGCACTCCTTGCAACTCCAACCGCACTCCTTGCTACCCCAACCTCACTCCTTGCAACAACAACCGCTCGCCTTGCAACCCCGACCACACTCCTTGCGACCCCAAACGCACTCCTTGCGAACCTAACCGCACTCCTTGCGACCCCAACTGCAGTCCTTGCGACCCCAACCGCACTCCTTGCACTCGAACCGCACGCCTTGCAACTGCAACCGCACTCCTTTCAACCCGAACCGCACTCCTTGCTACCCGAACCGCACTCCTGACAAATTCAACCGCACGCCTTGCAACCCCGACCACACTCCTTGCGACCCCAACCGACTCCTTGCAACCGCAGGCGCACTCGTTGCAACCGCAACCGCACTCCTTGCAACCGCAACCGCACTCCTTGCAACGCCAACCGCACTCCTTGCGACCCCAACAAACTCCTTGCTACCCCAACCGCACGCCTTGCAACAACAACCGCACTCCTTGCAACCCCGACCACACTCCTTGCGACCCCAAACGCACTCCTTGCGAACCTAACCGCTATCCTTGCGACCCCAACCGACTCCTTGCGACCCCAGCCGTAATCCTTGCGACCCCAACCGCACTCCTTGCGACCCCAACCACACTCCTTGCTACCCGAACCGCACTCCTGACAACTTCAACCGCACTCCTTGCAATCCCAACCGCACGCCTTGCAACCCCAACCGCACGCCTTGCGACCCCAACCGCACTCCTTGCTACCCCAACCGCACTCCTTGCTACCCCAACCGCACTCCTTGCTACCCGAACCGCACTCCTGACAAATTCAACCGCACTCCTTGCAACCCCATCCGCACTCCTTGCAACCCCATCTACACTCCTTGCAACCCCAACCGCACTCCTTGCAACCCCAACCGCACGCCTTGCAACAACAACCGCACGCCTTGCAACCCCGACCACACTCCTTGCGACCCCAAACGCACTCCTTGCGAACCTAACCGCTATCCTTGCGACCCCAACCGACTCCTTGCGACCCCAGCCGCAATCCTTGCGACCCCAACCGCACTCCTTGCGACCCCAACCACATTCCTTGCTACCCGAACCGCACTCCTGACAACTTCAACCGCACTCCTTGCAACCCCAACCGCACTCCTTGCAACTTCAACCGCACGCCTTAGAACCCCAACCGCACTCCTTGCAACCCCAACCGCACTCCTTGCAACCACAACCGCACTCCTTGCAACCCCAACCGCACTCCTTGCGACCCCAACCGCACTCCTTGCTACCCGAACCGCACTCCTGACAAATTCAACCGCACTCCTTGCAACCCCAGCCGCACTCCTTGCAACCCCAGCCACACTCCTTGCAACCCCATCCGCACTCCTTGCAACCCCAACCGCACTCCTTGCAACCGCAACCGCACTCCTTGCAACGCCAGCAGTATGCCTTGAATCCCCAACCACACTTCTTGCCACCGCAACCGCACTCCTTGCAACCCCAGCAGTATGCCTTGAATCCCCAACCACACTTCTTGCAACCCCAACCGCACGCCTTGCATCCGCAACCGCACTCCTTGCAACCCCAACCACACTTCTTGCAACCCCAACCACACGCCTTGCATCCGCAACCGCACGTCTTGCAACCCCAACCACACTTCTTGCAACCCCAACTGTACTCCTTGCAACCCCAACCGCACGCCTTGCAACCCCAACCGCACGCCTTGCAACCGCAGCCGCACTCCTTGCAACCCCAGCCGCACTCCTTGCAACCCCAGCCGCACTCCTTGCAACCCCAGCCGCACTCCTTGCAACCCCAGCCGCACTCCTTGCAACCGCAGCCGCAGTCCTTGCGACCCCAACCGCACTCCTTGCGACCCCAACCTCACGCCTTGCGACCCCAACCGCACGCCTTGCGACCACAACCGCACGCCTTGCTACCCCAACCGCACTCCTTGCAACAACAACCGCACGCCTTGCAACAACAACCGCACGCCTTGCTACCCCAACCGCACGCCTTGCAACCCCAACCGCACGCCTTGCAACAACAACCGCACGCCTTGCAACCCCGACCACACTCCTTGCGACCCCAACCGACTCCTTGCAACCGCAGGCGCACTCGTTGCAACCGCAACCGCACTCCTTGCAACCGCAACCGCACTCCTTGCAACGCCAACCGCACTCCTTGCGACCCCAACAAACTCCTTGCTACCCCAGCCGCACTCCTTGCAACCGCAGCCGCACTCCCTGCAACCCCAGCCGCACTCCTTGCAAACTCAACCGCAACCGCACTCCTTGCAACCCCAACCGCACTCCTTGCGACGCCAACCGCACTCCTTGCGACGCCAACCGTACTCCTTGCGACCCCAACCGCACTCCTTGCAACCCCAGCCGCACTCCTTGCAACCGCAGCCGCATGCCTTGCATTCCCCACCCAACTCTCCTTGCAACTGCAACCGCACTCCTTGCGACCCCAACCGCACTCCTTGCGAACCTCACCGCACTCCTTGCACTCGAACCGCACGCCTTGCAACCGCAACCGCACTCCTTGCAACCCGAACCGCACTCCTTGCAACTCCAACCGCACTCCTTGCAACCCGAACCGCACTCCTTGCAACTCCAACCGCACTCTTTGCAACTCCAACCGCACTCCTTGCAACCGCAACCGCACTCCTTGCGACCCCAACCTCACGCCTTGCGACCCCAACCGCACACCTTGCGACCACAACCGCACTCCTTGCGACCCCAACCGCACTCCTTGCAACAACAACCGCACGCCTTGCTACCCCAACCGCACGCCTTGCAACAACAACCACACGCCTTGCAACCCCGACCACACTCCTTGCGACCCCAAACGCACTCCTTGCGAACCTAACCGTTATCCTTGCGACCCCAACCGACTCCTTGCGACCCCAGCCGCAATCCTTGCGACCCCAACTGCACTCCTTGCGACCCCAACCACACTCCTTGCTACCCGAACCGCACTCCTGACAACTTCAACCGCACTCCTTGCAACCCCAACCGCACGTCTTGCAACCCCAGCCGCACTCCTTGCAACCGCAACCGCATTCCTTGCGACCCCAGCCGCACTCCTTGCAACCCCATCCGCACTCCTTGCAAACGCAACCGCACTCCCTGCAACCGCAACCGCACTCCTTGCGACCCCAGCCGCACTCCTTGCAACAACAACCGCACGCCTTGCTACCCCAACCGCACTCCTTGCAACAACAACCGCACTCCTTGCTACCCCAACCGCACTCCTTGCAACCGCAACCGCACTCCTTGCGACCCCAGCCGCACTCCTTGCAACCCCAACCGCACGCCTTGCAACCCCAACCGCACTCCTTGCAACGCCAACCGCACTCCTTGCGACCCCAACCGCACTCCTTGCTACCCCAATCGCACGCCTTGCAACCGCAGCCGCATGCCTTGCATTCCCCACCCAACTCTCCTTGCAACTGCAACTGCACTCCTTGCGACCCCAACAGCACTCCTTGCGAACCTAACCGCACTCCTTGCGACCCTAACCGCAGTCCTTGCGACCCCAACCGCACTCCTTGCACTCCAACCGCACGCCTTGCAACTGCAACCGCACTCCTTCCAACCCGAACCGCACTCCTTGCAACTCCAACCGCACTCCTTGCAACCCGAACCGCACTCTTTGCAACCCCAACCGCACTCTTTGCAACCCCAACCGCACTCTTTGCAACCCCAACCGCACTCCTTGCAACTCCAACCGCACTCCTTGCAACCGCAACCGCACTCCTTGCACCCCAACCTCACGCCTTGCTACCCGAACCGCACTCCTGACAACTTCAACCGCACTCCTTGCAACCCCAACCGCACGTCTTGCAACCCCATCCGCACTCCTTGCAAACGCAACCTCACTCCTTGCAACCGCAACCGCAACCGCACTCCTTGCCACCCCAACCGCACTCCTTACGAACCTAAACGCTATCCTTGCGACCCCAGCCGCACTCCTTGCAACCCCAACCGCACGCCTTGCAACCCCGACCACACTCCTTGCGACCCCAACCGACTCCTTGCGACCCCAGCCGCACTCCTTGCATCCGCAACTGCACACCTTGCTACCCCAACCGCACTCCTTGCGACCCCCAACCGCACTCCTTGCTACCCCAACCGCACTCCTTGCTACCCCAACCGCACGCCTTGCAACCCCAACCGCACTCCTTGCGAACCTAACCGCACTCCTTGCGACCCCAACCGCAGTCCTTGCGACCCAAACCGCACTCTTTGCAATCCCAACCACATTCCTAGCAACCCCAACCGCACTCCTTGCTACCCCAACTGCAGTCCTTGCAACCCCAACCGCAGTCCTTGCAACCCCAGCCGCAGTCCTTGCAACCCCAGCCGCACTCTTTGCAACCCCAGCCGCACTCATTGCAACCCCAGCCGCACTCTTTGCAACCCCAGCCGCACTCTTTGCAACCCCAGCCGCACTCTTTGCAACCCCAACCGCACTCCTTGCGACCCCATCCGCACTCCTTGCAAACGCAACCGCACTCCTTGCAACTGCAACCACACTCCTTGCGACCCCAACCGCACTCCTTGCAACCCCAACCACACTCCTTACGAACCGAACCGCTATCCTTGCGACCCCAGCCGCACTCCTTGCAACAACAACCGCACTCCTTGCTATCCCAACCGCACGCCTTGCTACCCCAACCACACGCCTTGCAACAACAACCACACGCCTTGCAACCCCGACCACACTCCTTGCGACCCCATCCGCACTCCTGACAACTTCAACCGCACTCCTTGTGACCCCAACCGACTCCTTGCGACCCCAGCCACACTTCTTGCAATCCCAACCGCACCCCTTGCAACCCCAACCGCACGCCTTGCAACCCCAACCGCACTCCTTGCTACCCCAACCGCACGCCTTGCAACCCCAACCGCACTCCTTGCGACCCCAACCGCACGCCTTGCAACCCCAGCCGCACTCCTTGCAACCGCAGCCGCATGCCTTGCATTCCCCACCCAACTCTCCTTGCAACTGCAACTGCACTCCTTGCGACCCCAACCGCACTCCTTGCACTCGAACCGCACGCCTTGCAACCGCAACCGCACTCCTTGCAACTCCAACCGCACTCCTTGCAACTCCAACCGCACTCCTTGCAACCCCAACCGCACTCCTTGCAACCCCAACCTCACGCCTTGCGACCCCAACCGCACACCTTGCGACCACAACCGCACGCCTTGCTACCCCAACCGCACTCCTTGCAACAACAACCGCACGCCTTGCTACCCCAACCGCACGCCTTGCAACCCCGACCACACTCCTTGCGACCCCAAACGCACTCCTTGCGAACCTAACCGCTATCCTTGCGACCCCAACCGACTCCTTGCGACCCCAGCCGCAATCCTTGCGACCCCAACCGCACTCCTTTCGACCCCAACCACACTCCTTGCTACCCGAACCGCACTCCTGACAACTTCAACCGCACTCCTTGCAACCCCAACCGCACGTCTTGCAACCGCAACCGCATTCCTTGCGACCCCAGCCGCACTCCTTGCAACCCCATCCGCACTCCTTGCAAACGCAACCGCACTCCTTGCAACCGCAACCGCACTCCTTGCAACAACAACCGCACGCCTTGCTACCCCAACCGCACTCCTTGCAACAACAACCGCACTCCTTGCTATCCCAACCGCACGCCTTGCAACAACAACCACACGCCTTGCAACCCCGACCACACTCCTTGCGACCCCATCCGCACTCCTGACAACTTCAACCGCTATCCTTGCGACCCCAACCGACTCCTTGCGACCCCAGCCGCACTTCTTGCAATCCCAACCGCACCCCTTGCAACTTCAACCGCACGCCTTAGAACCCTAGCCGCACTCCTTGCAACCCCAACCGCACGCCTTGCAACCCCAACCGCACTCCTTGCAACCCCAACCGCACTCCTTGCGACCCCAACCGCACGCCTTGCAACCCCAACCGCACTCCTTGCAACGCCAACCGCACTCCTTGCGACCCCAACCGCACTCCTTGCTACCCCAACCGCACGCTTTACAACCGCAGCCGCATGCCTTGCATTCCCTACCCAACTCTCCTTGCAACTGCAACTGCACTCCTTGCGACCCCAACCGCACTCCTTGCGAACCTAACCGCACTCCTTGCGACCCCAACCGCAGTCCTTGCGACCCCAACCGCACTCCTTGCACTCCAACCGCACGCCTTGCAACCGCAACCGCACTCCTTCCAACCCGAACCGCACTCCTTGCAACTCCAACCACACTCCTTGCAACCCGAACCGCACTCCTTCCAACCCGAACCGCACTCCTTCCAACCCGAACCGCACTCTTTGCAACTCCAACCGCACTCTTTGCAACCCCAACCGCACTCTTTGCAACCCCAACCGCACTCCTTGCAACTCCAACCGCACTCCTTGCAACCGCAACCGCACTCCTTGCGATCACAAACGCACTCCTTGCGACCTCAACCGCACTCCTTGCGACCTCAACCGCACTCCTTGCGAGCCTAACTGCACTCCTTGCGACCGTAACCGCACTCCTTGCGACCCCAGCCGCACTCCTTGCGACCCCAGCCGCACTCCTTGCAACCCCAACCGCACGCCTTGCAACCCCGACCACACTCCTTGCGACCCCAACCGACTCCTTGCGACCCCAGCCGCACTCCTTGCATCCGCAACCGCACACCTTGCTACCCCAACCGCACTCCTTGCGACCCCCAACCGCACTCCTTGCTACCCCAACCGCACTCCTTGCTACCCCAACCGCACGCCTTGCAACCCCAACCGCACTCCTTGCGAACCTAACCGCACTCCTTGCGACCCCAACCGCAGTCCTTGCGACCCAAACCGCACTCTTTGCAATCCGAACCACATTCCTAGCAACCCCAACCGCACTCCTTGCTACCCCAACTGCAGTCCTTGCAACCCCAACCGCAGTCCTTGCAACCCCAGCCGCAGTCCTTGCAACCCCAGCCGCACTCTTTGCAACACCAGCCGCACTCCTTGCAACCCCAGCCGCACTCTTTGCAACCCCAGCCGCACTCTTTGCAACCCCAGCCGCACTCTTTGCAACCCCAACCGCACTCCTTGCGACCCCATCCGCACTCCTTGCAAACGCAACCGCACTCCTTGCAACTGCAACCACACTCCTTGCGACCCCAACCGCACTCCTTGCAACCCCAACCACACTCCTTACGAACCTAACCGCTATCCTTGCGACCCCAGCCGCACTCCTTGCAACAACAACCGCACTCCTTGCTATCCCAACCGCACGCCTTGCTACCCCAACCACACGCCTTGCAACAACAACCACACGCCTTGCAACCCCGACCACACTCCTTGCGACCCCATCCGCACTCCTGACAACTTCAACCGCACTCCTTGTGACCCCAACCGACTCCTTGCGACCCCAGCCACACTTCTTGCAATCCCAACCGCACCCCTTGCAACCCCAACCGCACGCCTTGCAACCCCAACCGCACTCCTTGCTACCCCAACCGCACGCCTTGCAACCCCAACCGCACTCCTTGCGACCCCAACCGCACGCCTTGCAACCCCAGCCGCACTCCTTGCAACCGCAGCCGCATGCCTTGCATTCCCCACCCAACTCTCCTTGCAACTGCAACTGCACTCCTTGCGACCCCAACCGCACTCCTTGCACTCGAACCGCACGCCTTGCAACCGCAACCGCACTCCTTCCAACTCCAACCGCACTCCTTGCAACTCCAACCGCACTCCTTGCAACTCCAACCGCACTCCTTGCAACCCCAACCGCACTCCTTGCAACCGCAACCGCACTCCTTGCAACCCCAACCTCACGCCTTGCGACCCCAACCGCACTCCTTGCAACAACAACCGCACGCCTTGCTACCCCAACCGCACGCCTTGCAACCCCGACCACACTCCTTGCGACCCCAAACGCACTCCTTGCGAACCTAACCGCTATCCTTGCGACCCCAACCGACTCCTTGCGACCCCAGCCGCAATCCTTGCGACCCCAACCGCACTCCTTTCGACCCCAACCACACTCCTTGCTACCCGAACCGCACTCCTGACAACTTCAACCGCACTCCTTGCAACCCCAACCGCACGTCTTGCAACCGCAACCGCATTCCTTGCGACCCCAGCCGCACTCCTTGCAACCCCATCCGCACTCCTTGCAAACGCAACCGCACTCCTTGCAACCGCAACCGCACTCCTTGCAACAACAACCGCACGCCTTGCTACCCCAACCGCACTCCTTGCAACAACAACCGCACTCCTTGCTATCCCAACCGCACGCCTTGCAACAACAACCACACGCCTTGCAACCCCGACCACACTCCTTGCGACCCCATCCGCACTCCTGACAACTTCAACCGCTATCCTTGCGACCCCAACCGACTCCTTGCGACCCCAGCCGCACTTCTTGCAATCCCAACCGCACCCCTTGCAACTTCAACCGCACGCCTTAGAACCCTAGCCGCACGCCTTGCAACCCCAACCGCACGCCTTGCAACCCCAACCGCACTCCTTGCAACCCCAACCGCACTCCTTGCGACCCCAACCGCACGCCTTGCAACCCCAACCGCACTCCTTGCAACGCCAACCGCACTCCTTGCGACCCCAACCGCACTCCTTGCTACCCCAACCGCACGCTTTACAACCGCAGCCGCATGCCTTGCATTCCCTACCCAACTCTCCTTGCAACTGCAACTGCACTCCTTGCGACCCCAACCGCACTCCTTGCGAACCTAACCGCACTCCTTGCGACCCCAACCGCAGTCCTTGCGACCCCAACCGCACTCCTTGCACTCCAACCGCACGCCTTGCAACCGCAACCGCACTCCTTCCAACCCGAACCGCACTCCTTGCAACTCCAACCACACTCCTTGCAACCCGAACCGCACTCCTTCCAACCCGAACCGCACTCCTTCCAACCCGAACCGCACTCTTTGCAACCCCAACCGCACTCTTTGCAACCCCAACCGCACTCTTTGCAACCCCAACCGCACTCCTTGCAACTCCAACCGCACTCCTTGCAACCGCAACCGCACTCCTTGCACCCCAACCTCACGCCTTGCTACCCCAACCGCACTCCTTGCAACAACAACCGCACGCCTTGCTACCCCAACCGCACGCGTTGCAACAACAACCGCACGCCTTGCAACCCCGACCACACTCCTTGCGACCCCAAACGCACTCCTTGCGAACCTAACCGCTATCCTTGCGACCCCAGCCGCACTCCTTGCGACCCAAACCGCACTCTTTGCAATCCCAACCACATTCCTAGCAACCCCAACCGCACTCCTTGCTACCCCAACTGCAGTCCTTGCAACACCAACCGCAGTCCTTGCAACCCCAGCCGCAGTCCTTGCAACCCCAGCCGCACTCTTTGCAACACCAGCCGCACTCCTTGCAACCCCAGCCGCACTCTTTGCAACCCCAGCCGCACTCTTTGCAACCCCAGCCGCACTCTTTGCAACCCCAACCGCACTCCTTGCGACCCCATCCGCACTCCTTGCAAACGCAACCGCACTCCTTGCAACTGCAACCACACTCCTTGCGACCCCAACCGCACTCCTTGCAACCCCAACCACACTCCTTACGAACCTAACCGCTATCCTTGCGACCCCAGCCGCACTCCTTGCAACAACAACCGCACTCCTTGCTATCCCAACCGCACGCCTTGCTACCCCAACCACACGCCTTGCAACAACAACCACACGCCTTGCAACCCCGACCACACTCCTTGCGACCCCATCCGCACTCCTGACAACTTCAACCGCACTCCTTGTGACCCCAACCGACTCCTTGCGACCCCAGCCACACTTCTTGCAATCCCAACCGCACCCCTTGCAACCCCAACCGCACGCCTTGCAACCCCAACCGCACTCCTTGCTACCCCAACCGCACTCCTTGCTACCCCAACCGCACGCCTTGCAACCCCAACCGCACTCCTTGCGACCCCAACCGCACGCCTTGCAACCCCAGCCGCACTCCTTGCAACCGCAGCCGCATGCCTTGCATTCCCCACCCAACTCTCCTTGCAACTGCAACTGCACTCCTTGCGACCCCAACCGCACTCCTTGCACTCGAACCGCACGCCTTGCAACCGCAACCGCACTCCTTCCAACTCCAACCGCACTCCTTGCAACTCCAACCGCACTCCTTGCAACTCCAACCGCACTCCTTGCAACCCCAACCGCACTCCTTGCAACCGCAACCGCACTCCTTGCAACCCCAACCTCACGCCTTGCGACCCCAACCGCACTCCTTGCAACAACAACCGCACGCCTTGCTACCCCAACCGCACGCCTTGCAACCCCGACCACACTCCTTGCGACCCCAAACGCACTCCTTGCGAACCTAACCGCTATCCTTGCGACCCCAACCGACTCCTTGCGACCCCAGCCGCAATCCTTGCGACCCCAACCGCACTCCTTTTGACCCCAACCACACTCCTTGCTACCCGAACCGCACTCCTGACAACTTCAACCGCACTCCTTGCAACCCCAACCGCACGTCTTGCAACCGCAACCGCATTCCTTGCGACCCCAGCCGCACTCCTTGCAACCCCATCCGCACTCCTTGCAAACGCAACCGCACTCCTTGCAACCGCAACCGCACTCCTTGCAACAACAACCGCACGCCTTGCTACCCCAACCGCACTCCTTGCAACAACAACCGCACTCCTTGCTATCCCAACCGCACGCCTTGCAACAACAACCACACGCCTTGCAACCCCGACCACACTCCTTGCGACCCCATCCGCACTCCTGACAACTTCAACCGCTATCCTTGCGACCCCAACCGACTCCTTGCGACCCCAGCCGCACTTCTTGCAATCCCAACCGCACCCCTTGCAACTTCAACCGCACGCCTTAGAACCCTAGCCGCACTCCTTGCAACCCCAACCGCACGCCTTGCAACCCCAACCGCACTCCTTGCAACCCCAACCGCACTCCTTGCGACCCCAACCGCACGCCTTGCAACCCCAACCGCACTCCTTGCAACGCCAACCGCACTCCTTGCGACCCCAACCGCACTCCTTGCTACCCCAACCGCACGCTTTACAACCGCAGCCGCATGCCTTGCATTCCCTACCCAACTCTCCTTGCAACTGCAACTGCACTCCTTGCGACCCCAACCGCACTCCTTGCGAACCTAACCGCACTCCTTGCGACCCCAACCGCAGTCCTTGCGACCCCAACCGCACTCCTTGCACTCCAACCGCACGCCTTGCAACCGCAACCGCACTCCTTCCAACCCGAACCGCACTCTTTGCAACCCCAACCGCACTCTTTGCAACCCCAACCGCACTCTTTGCAACCCCAACCGCACTCCTTGCAACTCCAACCGCACTCCTTGCAACCGCAACCGCACTCCTTGCACCCCAACCTCACGCCTTGCTACCCCAACCGCACTCCTTGCAACAACAACCGCACGCCTTGCTACCCCAACCGCACGCGTTGCAACAACAACCGCACGCCTTGCAACCCCGACCACACTCCTTGCGACCCCAAACGCACTCCTTGCGAACCTAACCGCTATCCTTGCGACCCCAGCCGCACTCCTTGCGACCCCAACCGCACTCCTTGCGACCCCAACCACACTCCTTGCTACCCGAACCGCACTCCTGACAACTTCAACCGCACTCCTTGCAACCCCATCCGCACTCCTTGCAAACGCAACCGCACTCCTTGCAACCGCAACCGCAACCGCACTCCTTGCCACCCCAACCGCACTCCTTACGAACCTAAACGCTATCCTTGCGACCCCAGCCGCACTCCTTGCAACAACAACCGCACGCCTTGCAACCCCGACCACACTCCTTGCGACCCCAAACGCACTCCATGCGAACCTAACCGCTATCCTTGCGACCCCAACCGACTCCTTGCGACCCCAGCCGCACTCCTTGCATCCGCAACCGCACACCTTGCTACCCCAACCGCACTCCTTGCGACCCCCAACCGCACTCCTTGCGACCCCCAACCGCACACCTTGCAACCCCAACCGCACGCCTTGCAACCCCAAACGCACGCCTTGCAACCCCAGCCGCACTCCTTGCAACCCCAGCCGCACTCCTTGCAACCCCAGCCGCAGTCCTTGCAACCACAGCCGCACGCCTTGCGACCCCAACCGCACTCCTTGCGAACCTAACCGCACTCCTTGCGACCCCAACCGCAGTCCTTGCGACCCAAATCGCAGTATTTGCAACCCCAGCCGCAGTCCTTGCAACCCCAGCCGCACTCTTTGCAACCCCAGCCGCACTCTTTGCAACACCAGCCGCACTCTTTGCAACCACAGCCGCACTCTTTGCAACCCCAGCCGCACTCCTTGCAACCGCAACCGCACTCCTTGCAACCCCAACTTCACGCCTTGCGACCCCAACCGCACACCTTGCGACCACAACCGCACGCCTTGCTACCCCAACCGCACTCCTTGCAACAACAACCGCACGCCTTGCTACCCCAACCGCACGCCTTGCGACCCCAGCCGCAATCCTTGCGACCCCAACCGAACTCCTTTCGACCCCAACCACACTCCTTGCTACCCGAACCGCACTCCTGACAACTTCAACCGCACTCCTTGCAACCCCAACCGCACGTCTTGCAACCGCAACCGCATTCCTTGCGACCCCAGCCGCACTCCTTGCAACCCCATCCGCACTCCTTGCAAACGCAACCGCACTCCTTGCAACCGCAACCGCACTCCTTGCAACAACAACCGCACGCCTTGCTACCCCAACCGCACTCCTTGCAACAACAACCGCACTCCTTGCTATCCCAACCGCACGCCTTGCAACAACAACCGCACTCCTTGCAACCCCGACCACACTCCTTGCGACCCCATCCGCACTCCTGACAACTTCAACCGCACTCCTTGCAACCCCAACCGCACGTCTTGCAACCGCAACCACATTCCTTGCGACCCCAGCCGCACTTCTTGCAATCCCAACCGCACCCCTTGCAACTTCAACCGCACGCCTTAGAACCCTAGCCGCACTCCTTGCAACCCCAACCGCACGCCTTGCAACCCCAACCGCACTCCTTGCAACCCCAACCGCACTCCTTGCGACCCCAACCGCACGCCTTGCAACCCCAACCGCACTCCTTGCGACCCCAACCGCACTCCTTGCTACCCCAACCGCACTCCTTGCAACCGCAGCCGCATGCCTTGCATTCCCTACCCAACTCTCCTTGCAACTGCAACTGCACTCCTTGCGACCCCAACCGCACTCCTTGCGAACCTAACCGCACTCCTTGCGACCCCAACCGCAGTCCTTGCGACCCCAACCGCACTCCTTGCACTCCAACCGCACGCCTTGCAACCGCAACCGCACTCCTTCCAACCCGAACCGCACTCCTTCCAACCCGAACCGCACTCTTTGCAACCCCAACCGCACTCTTTGCAACCCCAACCGCACTCTTTGCAACCCCAACCGCACTCCTTGCAACTCCAACCGCACTCCTTGCAACCGCAACCGCACTCCTTGCACCCCAACCTCACGCCTTGCTACCCCAATCGCACTCCTTGCAACAACAACCGCACGCCTTGCTACCCCAACCGCACGCGTTGCAACAACAACCGCACGCCTTGCAACCCCGACCACACTCCTTGCGACCCCAAACGCACTCCTTGCGAACCTAACCGCTATCCTTGCGACCCCAGCCGCACTCCTTGCGACCCCAACCGCACTCCTTGCGACCCCAACCACACTCCTTGCTACCCGAACCGCACTCCTGACAACTTCAACCGCACTCCTTGCAACCCCATCCGCACTCCTTGCAAACGCAACCGCACTCCTTGCAACCGCAACCGCAACCGCACTCCTTGCCACCCCAACCGCACTCCTTACGAACCTAAACGCTATCCTTGCGACCCCAGCTGCACTCCTTGCAACAACAACCGCACGCCTTGCAACCCCGACCACACTCCTTGCGACCCCAAACGCACTCCTTGCGAACCTAACCGCTATCCTTGCGACCCCAACCGACTCCTTGCGACCCCAGCCGCACTCCTTGCATCCGCAACCGCACTCCTTGCGACCCCCAACCGCACTCCTTGCGACCCCCAACCGCACTCCTTGCTACCCCAACCGCACTCCTTGCGACCCGCAACCGCACTCCTTGCGACCCCCAACCGCACGCCTTGCAACCCCAACCGCACGCCTTGCAACCCCAACCGCACGCCTTGCAACCCCAGCCGCAGTCCTTGCAACCCCAGCCGCAGTCCTTGCAACCACAGCCACACGCCTTGCGACCCCAACCGCACTCCTTGCGAACCCAACCGCACTCCTTGCGACCCCAACCGCAGTCCTTGCGACCCAAACTGCACTCCTTGCAATCCCAACCACACTCCTAGCAACCCCAACCGCAGTCCTTGCAACCCCAACCGCAGTATTTGCAACCCCAGCCGCACTCTTTGCAACCCCAGCCGCACTCTTTGCAACCCCAGCCGCACTCTTTGCAACACCAGCCGCACTCTTTGCAACCACAGCCGCACTCTTTGCAACCCCAGCCGCACTCTTTGCAACCCCAACCTCACGCCTTGCGACCCCAACCTCACGCCTTGCGACCCCAACCGCACGCCTTGCAACAACAACCGCACGCCTTGCTACTCCAACCGCACGCCTTGCAACAACAACCGCACTCCTTGCAACCCCATCCGCACTCCTTGCAAACGCAACCGCACTCCTTGCAACCGCAACCACACTCCTTGCGACTCCAACCGCACTCCTTGCAACCCCAACCACACTCCTTACGAACCTAACCGGTATCCTTGCGACCCCAGCCGCACTCCTTGCAACAACAACCGCACTCCTTGCAACCCCATCCGCACTCCTTGCAAACGCAACCGCACTCCTTGCAACCGCAACCACACTCCTTGCGACCCCAACCGCACTCCTTGCAACCCCAACCACACTCCTTACGAACCTAACCGGTATCCTTGCGACCCCAGCCGCACTCCTTGCAACAACAACCGCACTCCTTGCTATCCCAACCGCACGCCTTGCTACCCCAACCGCACGCCTTGCAACAACAACCACACGCCTTGCAACCCCGACCACACTCCTTGCGACCCCATCCGCACTCCTGACAGCTTCAACCGCACTCCTTGCGACCCCAACCGACTCCTTGCGACCCCAGCCGCACTCCTTGCGACCCCATCCGCACTCCTGACAACTTCAACCGCTATCCTTGCGACCCCAACCGACTCCTTGCGACCCCAGCCGCACTTCTTGCAACCCCAACCGCACCCCTTGCAACCCCAACCGCACGCCTTGCAACCCCAACCGCACTCCTTGCAACAACAACCGCACTCCTTGCTATCCCAACCGCACGCCTTGCAACAACAACCGCACTCCTTGCAACCCCGACCACACTCCTTGCGACCCCATCCGCACTCCTGACAACTTCAACCGCACTCCTTGCAACCCCAACCGCACGTCTTGCAACCGCAACCGCATTCCTTGCGACCCCAGCCGCACTTCTTGCAATCCCAACCGCACCCCTTGCAACTTCAACCGCACGCCTTAGAACCCTAGCCGCACTCCTTGCAACCCCAACCGCACTCCTTGCAACCCCAACCGCACTCCTTGCAACCCCAACCGCACTCCTTGCGACCCCAACCGCACGCCTTGCAACCCCAACCGCACTCCTTGCGACCCCAACCGCACTCCTTGCTACCCCAACCGCACTCCTTGCAACCGCAGCCGCATGCCTTGCATTCCCTACCCAACTCTCCTTGCAACTGCAACTGCACTCCTTGCGACCCCAACCGCACTCCTTGCGAACCTAACCGCACTCCTTGCGACCCCAACCGCAGTCCTTGCGACCCCAACCGCACTCCTTGCACTCCAACCGCACGCCTTGCAACCGCAACCGCACTCCTTCCAACCCGAACCGCACTCCTTCCAACCCGAACCGCACGCTTTGCAACCCCAACCGCACTCTTTGCAACCCCAACCGCACTCTTTGCAACCCCAACCGCACTCCTTGCAACTCCAACCGCACTCCTTGCAACCGCAACCGCACTCCTTGCACCCCAACCTCACGCCTTGCTACCCCAATCGCACTCCTTGCAACAACAACCGCACGCCTTGCTACCCCAACCGCACGCGTTGCAACAACAACCGCACGCCTTGCAACCCCGACCACACTCCTTGCGACCCCAAACGCACTCCTTGCGAACCTAACCGCTATCCTTGCGACCCCAGCCGCACTCCTTGCGACCCCAACCGCACTCCTTGCGACCCCAACCACACTCCTTGCTACCCGAACCGCACTCCTGACAACTTCAACCGCACTCCTTGCAACCCCATCCGCACTCCTTGCAAACGCAACCGCACTCCTTGCAACCGCAACCGCAACCGCACTCCTTGCCACCCCAACCGCACTCCTTACGAACCTAAACGCTATCCTTGCGACCCCAGCCGCACTCCTTGCAACAACAACCGCACGCCTTGCAACCCCGACCACACTCCTTGCGACCCCAAACGCACTCCTTGCGAACCTAACCGCTATCCTTGCGACCCCAACCGACTCCTTGCGACCCCAGCCGCACTCCTTGCATCCGCAACCGCACTCCTTGCGACCCCCAACCGCACTCCTTGCGACCCCCAACCGCACTCCTTGCTACCCCAACCGCACTCCTTGCGACCCCCAACCGCACTCCTTGCGACCCCAACCGCACGCCTTGCAACCCCAACCGCACGCCTTGCAACCCCAGCCGCAGTCCTTGCAACCCCAGCCGCAGTCCTTGCAACCACAGCCACACGCCTTGCGACCCCAACCGCACTCCTTGCGAACCCAACCGCACTCCTTGCGACCCCAACCGCAGTCCTTGCGACCCAAACTGCACTCCTTGCAATCCCAACCACACTCCTAGCAACCCCAACCGCAGTCCTTGCAACCCCAACCGCAGTATTTGCAACCCCAGCCGCACTCTTTGCAACCCCAGCCGCACTCTTTGCAACCCCAGCCGCACTCTTTGCAACACCAGCCGCACTCTTTGCAACCACAGCCGCACTCTTTGCAACCCCAGCCGCACTCTTTGCAACCCCAACCTCACGCCTTGCGACCCCAACCTCACGCCTTGCGACCCCAACCGCACGCCTTGCAACAACAACCGCACGCCTTGCTACTCCAACCGCACGCCTTGCAACAACAACCGCACTCCTTGCAACCCCATCCGCACTCCTTGCAAACGCAACCGCACTCCTTGCAACCGCAACCACACTCCTTGCGACCCCAACCGCACTCCTTGCAACCCCAACCACACTCCTTACGAACCTAACCGGTATCCTTGCGACCCCAGCCGCACTCCTTGCAACAACAACCGCACTCCTTGCAACCCCATCCGCACTCCTTGCAAACGCAACCGCACTCCTTGCAACCGCAACCACACTCCTTGCGACCCCAACCGCACTCCTTGCAACCCCAACCACACTCCTTACGAACCTAACCGGTATCCTTGCGACCCCAGCCGCACTCCTTGCAACAACAACCGCACTCCTTGCTATCCCAACCGCACGCCTTGCTACCCCAACCGCACGCCTTGCAACAACAACCACACGCCTTGCAACCCCGACCACACTCCTTGCGACCCCATCCGCACTCCTGACAGCTTCAACCGCACTCCTTGCGACCCCAACCGACTCCTTGCGACCCCAGCCGCACTCCTTGCGACCCCATCCGCACTCCTGACAACTTCAACCGCTATCCTTGCGACCCCAACCGACTCCTTGCGACCCCAGCCGCACTTCTTGCAACCCCAACCGCACCCCTTGCAACCCCAACCGCACGCCTTGCAACCCCAACCGCACTCCTTGCTACCCCAACCGCACTCCTTGCTACCCCAACCGCACGCCTTGCAACCCCAACCGCACTCCTTGCGACCCCAACCGCACTCCTTGCAACTCCAACCTCACGCCTTGCAACCCCAGCCGCACTCCTTGCAACCGCAGCCGCATGCCTTGCATTCCCCACCCAACTCTCCTTGCAACTGCAACTGCACTCCTTGCGACCCCAACCGAACTCCTTGCGAACCTAACCGCACTCCTTGCGACCCCAACCGCAGTCCTTGCGACCCCAACCGCACTCCTTGCACTCCAACCGCACGCCTTGCAACCGCAACCGCACTCCTTCCAACCCGAACCGCACTCCTTGCAACTCCAACCGCACTCCTTGCAACCCGAACCGCACTCCTTCCAACCCCAACCGCACTCTTTGCAACCCCAACCGCACTCTTTGCAACTCCAACCGCACTCCTTGCAACTCCAACCGCACTCCTTGCAACCGCAACCGCACTCCTTGTACCCCAACCGCATGCCTTGCTACCCCAACCGCATGCCTTGCAACCCCGACCACACTCCTTGCGACCCCAAACGCACTCCTTGCGAACCTAACCGCTATCCTTGCGACCCCAGCCGCACTCCTTGCGACACCAACCGCACTCCTTGCGACCCCAACCACACTCCTTGCTACCCGAACCGCACTCCTGACAACTTCAACCGCACTCCTTGCAACCCCAACCGCACCTCTTGCAACCCCATCCGCACTCCTTGCAAACGCAACCGCACTCCTTGCAACCGCAACCGCAACCGCAACCGCACTCCTTACGAACCTAACCACTATCCTTGCGACCCCAGCCACACTCCTTGCAACAACAACCGCACTCCTTGCTATCCCAACCGCACGCCTTGCTACCCCAACTGCACGCCTTGCAACAACAACCACACGCCTTGCAACCCCGACCACACTCCTTGCGACCCCATCCGCACTCCTGACAACTTCAACCGCACTCCTTGCGACCCCAACCGACTCCTTGCGACCCCAGCTGCACTCCTTGCGACCCCAGCCGCACTCCTGACAACTTCAACCGTACTCCTTGCGACCCCAACCGACTCCTTGCGACCCCAGCCGCACTCCTTGCATCCGCAACCGCACGTCTTGCAAACCCAACCGCATTCCTTGCAACTCCAGCCGCACTCTTTGCGACCCCAACCGCACTCTTTGCGACCCCAACCGCACTCCTTGCGACCCCAACCGCACTCCTTACGAACCTAACCGCTATCCTTGCGACCCCAGCTGCACTCCTTGCAACAACAACCGCACTCCTTGCAACCCCGACCACACTCCTTACGAACCTAACTGCTATCCTTGCGACCCCAGCTGCACTCCTTGCAACAACAACCACACGCCTTGCAACCCCGAACACACTCCTTGCGACCCCATCCGCACTCCTGACAACTTCAACCGCACTCCTGGCGACCCCAACCGACTCCTTGCGACCCCAGCCGCACTCCTTGCGACCCAGCCGCACTCCTGACAACTTCAACGGCACTCCTTGCGACTCCAACCGCACTCCTTGCAACCCCAGCCGCACTCCTTGCAACCCCAACCGCACTCCTTGCAACTCCAACCGCACTCCTTGCAACCCCAGCCGCACTCCTTGCAACCCCAGCCGCACTCCTTGCAACCCCAGCCGCACTCCTTGCAACCCCAGCCGCACTCCTTGCAACCCCAGCCGCACTCCTTGCAACCTCAGCCGCACTCCTTGCAACCTCAGCCGCACTCCTTGCGAACCCAACCGCACTCCTTGTGAAACCACCTGCACACTTTGCGACCCCAACCGCACGCCTTGCAAACCCAACCGCACGCCTTGCAACCGCAACCGCACAACTTGCAACCCGAACCGTACTCCTTGCAACCCCAACCGCACGCCTTGCAACCCCAACCGCACGCCTTGCAACAGCAACCGCACTCCTTGCCACCCCAACCGCACTCCTTGCCACCCCGACCGCACTCCTTGCAACTCCAACCGCACGCCTTGCGAACCAAACCGCAATCCTTGCGACCCCAACCGCACGCCTTGCGACCCCAATCGCACTCCTTGTGAACCCAACCGCACTCCTTACAACCCCAACCGCACTCCTTGCAACCCCAACCGCACTCCTTGCAGCCCCAACCGCACTTCTTGCATCCGCAACCGCACGCCTTGCAACCCCGACCGCACAACTTGCAGCCCCAACCGCATGCCTTGCAAACCCAACCGCACTCCTTCCAACCCCAACCGCACTCCTTGCTACCCCAACCGCATTCATTGCAACCCCTACTGCATTCCTTTCAACCCCAACCGCACTCCTTGCAACCCCAACTGCACTCCTTGCAACCCCAACTGCATTCCTTGCAACCCCAACTGCATTCCTTGCAACCCCAACTGCATTCCTTGCAACCCCAACCACACTCCTTTCAACCCCAGCCGCACTCCTTGCAACCGCAACCGCACTCCTTGCAACCGCAACCGCACTCCTTGCAACCCGAACCGCACTCCTTGCAACCCGAACCGCACACCTTGCGACCCCAGCCGCACTCCTTGCAACAACAACCGCACGCCTTGCAACCCCGACCACACTCCTTGCGACCCCAAACGCATTCCTTGCGAACCTAACCGCTATCCTTGCGACCCCAACCGACTCCTTGCGACCCCAACCGACTCCTTGCGACCCCAGCAGCACTCCTTGCGACCCCAACCGACGCCTTACGAACCTAACCGCTATCCTTGCGACCCCAGCCGCACTCCTTGCAACAACAACCGCACGCCTTGCTACCCCTTCCGCACGCCTTGCTACCCCATCCGCACGCCTTGCTACCCCATCCGCACGCCTTGCTACCCCATCCGCACGCCTTGCAACCCCAGCCGCACTCCTTGCAACCTCAGCCGCACTCCTTGCGAACCCAACCGCACTCCTTGTGAAACCACCCGCACACTTTGCGACCCCAACCGCACGCCTTGCAAACCCAACCGCACGCCTTGCAACCGCAACCGCACGCCTTGCCACCCCAACCGCACTCCTTGCAACTCCAACCGCACGCCTTGCGAACCAAACCGCAATCCTTGCGACCCCAACCGCACGCCTTGCGACCCCAATCGCACTCCTTGCAACCCCAACCGCACTCCTTGCAACCCCAACCGCACTTCTTGCATCCGCAACCGCACGCCTTGCAACCCCGACCGCACAACTTGCAACCCCAACCGCATGCCTTGCAAACCCAACCGCACTCCTTCCAACCCCAACCGCACTCCTTGCTACCCCAACCGCACTCATTGCAACCCCTACTGCATTCCTTTCAACCCCAACCGCACTCCTTTCAACCCCAACTGCACTCCTTGCAACCCCAACTGCACTCCTTGCAACCCCAACTGCATTCCTTGCAACCCCAACCGCACTCCTTGCAACCCCAACTGCATTCCTTGCAACCCCAACCGCATTCCTTGCAACCCCAACCGCACTCCTTTCAACCCCAGCCGCACTCCTTGCAACCGCAACCGCACTCCTTGCAACCCGAACCGCACTCCTTGCAACCCCAGCCGCACTCCTTGCAACAACAACCGCACGCCTTGCTACCCCTTCCGCACGCCTTACTACCCCAACCGCACGCCTTGCAACAACAACCGCACGCCTTGCAACCCCGACCACACTCCTTGCGACCCCAAACGCATTCCTTGCGAACCTAACCGCTATCCTTGCGACCCCAACTGACTCCTTGCGACCCCAACCGACTCCTTGCGACCCCAGCCGCACTCCTTGCGACCCCAACCGACGCCTTACGAACCTAACCGCTATCCTTGCGACCCCAGCCGCACTCCTTGCAACAACAACCGCACGCCTTGCTACCCCTTCCGCACGCCTTGCTACCCCATCCGCACGCCTTGCTACCCCATCCGCACGCCTTGCGACCCCAACCGCAATCCTTGCAACCCCAACCGCACGGCTTGCGACCCCAACCCCCACGCCTTGCAACTCCAACCGCACGCCTTGCATCCCCAACCACACTTCTTGCAACCCCAACCGCACGCCTTGCAACAGCAAACTCACTCCTTTCCAACACAAACGCATTCCTTCCGACCCCAACCGCACTCCTTCCGACCCCAACCGCACTCCTTCCGACCCCAACCGCACTCCTTCCGACCCCAACCGCACTCCTTCCGACCCCAACCGCACTCCTTCCGACCCCAACCGCACTCCTTCCGACCCCAACCGCACTCCTTCCGACCCCAACTGACTCCTTGCGACCCCAGCCGCACTCCTAACGACCACAACCGCACGCCTTACGAACCTAACCGCTATCCTTGCGACCCCAACCGCAATCCTTGCGACACCAACCGCACGCCTTGCAACACCAACCGCACGCCTTGCAACACCAACCGCACGCCTTGCAACAGCAACTTCACTCCTTGCCACCCCAACCGCACTCCTTGCAACTCCAACCGCACTCCTTGCAACTCCAACCGCACTCCTTGCAACTCCAACCGCACTCCTTGCAACTCCAACCGCACTCCTTGCAACTCCAACCGCACTCCTTGCAACCCCAACTGCACTCCTTGCAACTCCAACTGCACTCCTTGCAACCCCAACCGCACTCCTTGCAACCCCAACCGCACTCCTTACAACCCCAACCGCACTCCTTGCAACCCCAACCGCACAACTTGCAACCCTAACCGCACTCCTTGCTACCCCAACCGCACTCCTTGCTACCCCAACCGCACTCCTTCCAACCCCAACCGCACTCCTTCCAACCCCAACCGCACTCCTTCCAACCCCAACCGCACTCCTTGCAACCCCAACTGCACTCCTTGCAACCCCAACCACACTCCTTTCAACCCCAACCGCACTCCTTGCAACCGCAGCCGCATGCGTTGCATTCCCAACCCAACTCTCCTTTCAACCCCAACCGCACTCCTTGCAACCCCAACCGGACTCTTTGCTACCCCAACCGCAATCCTTGCGACCCCAACCGTACTCCTTGCGAGCCTAACTGCACTACTTGCGACCGTAACCGCACTCCTTGCGACCCTAACCACACGTCTTGTGACCGTAACCGCACTCATTGTGACCCCAACTGCACTCCTTGTGACCCCAACATCACACTTTGCGACCCCAACCGCACGCCTTGCAACCCCAACCGCACAACTTGCAACCCCAACCGCACTCCTTGCTACCCCAACCGCATGCCTTGCAAACCCAACCGCACGCCTTGCAACCGCAACCGCACAACTTGCAACCCCAACCGCATTCCTTGCAACCCCAACCGCACGCCTTGCAACCCCAACCGCATTCCTTGCGACCCCAACCGCACTCCTTGCAACCCCAACCGCACGCCTTGCAACCTCAACCGCACTCCTTGCAACCGCAACCACACTCCTTGCAACTGCACTCCTTGCAACTCCAAACACACACTTTGCGACCCCAACCGCACTCCTTGCGACCCCAACCGCACTCCTTGCGACCCCAACCGCACTCTTTGCAACCCCAACCGCACTCCTTGCGACCCCAACCGCATGCGTTGCAACCCCAACCGCACTCCTTACAACCCCAACTGCACTCCTTGCAACCGCAGCCGCATGCCTTGCATCCGCCACCCAACTCTTCTTGCGACCCCAACCGCACTCCTTGCAACCCCAACCACACTCCTTGCGAACCTAACCGCATTCCTTGCGACCCAAACCGCACTCCTTGCAACCCCAACCTCACGCCTTGCTACCCCAACCGCACTCCTTGCTACCCCAACCGCACTCCTTGCGACCCCAACCGCACTCCTTGCTACCCCAACCGCACTCCTTGCTACCCCAACCGCACTCCTTGCTACCCCAACCGCACGCGTTGCAACCCCAGCCGCACTCCTTGCAACCGCAGCCGCATGCCTTGCATTCCCCACCCAACTCTCCTTGCAACCGCAACCGCACTCCTTGCGACCCCAACCGCACTCATTGCAACCCCAACCACATGCCTTGCAACCCCAACCGCATTCCTTGCAACCCCAACCGCATTCCTTGCAACCCCAACCGCATTCCTTGCAACCCCAACCGCACTCTTTGCGACCCCAACCGCACTCCTTGCGACCCCAACCGCACTCGTGCGACCCCAACCGCATGCCTTGCAACGCCAACCGCACTCCTTGCAACCCCAACAGCACTCTTTGCGACCCCAACCGCACTCCTTGCGACCCCAACCGCACTCTTTGCGACCCCAACCGCACTCCTTGCAACGCCAACCGCACTCCTTGCAACCCCAACAGCACTCTTTGCGACCCCAACCGCACTCCTTGCAACCCCAACCGCACTCTTTGCGACCCCAACCGCACTCCTTCCAACCCGAACCGCACTCCTTGCAACTCCAACCGCACTCCTTCCAACCCGAACCGCACTCCTTCCAACCCGAACCGCATTCTTTGCAACCCCAACCGCACTCTTTGCAACCCCAACCGCACTCCTTGCAACTCCAACCGCACTCCTTGCAACCGCAACCGCACTCCTTGCACCCCAACCGCACTCCTTGCAACAACAACCGCACGCCTTGCAACCCCGACCACACTCCTTGCGACCCGAAACGCACTCCTTGCGAACCTAACCGCTATCCTTGCGACCCCAGCCGCACTCCTTGCGACCCCAACCGCACTCCTTGCGACCCCAACCACACTTCTTGCTACCCGAACGCACTCCTGACAACTTCAACCGCACTCCTTGCAACCGCAACCGCACGTCTTGCAATCCCATCCGCACTCCTTGCAAACGCAACCGCACTCCTTACGAACCTAACCGCTATCCTTGCGACCCCAGCCGCACTCCTTGCAACAACAACCGCACTCCTTGCTATCCCAACCGCACGCCTTGCTACCCCAACTGCACGCCTTGCAACAACAACCACACGCCTTGCAACCCCGACCACACTCCTTGCGACCCCATCCGCACTCCTGACAACTTCAACCGCACTCCTTGCGACCCCAACCGACTCCTTGCGACCCCAGCCGCACTCCTGACAACTTCAACCGCACTCCTGACAACTTCAACCGCACTCCTTGCACCCCAACCGCACTCCTTGCAACAACAACCGACTCCTTGCGACCCCAACCGACTCCTTGCGACCCCAGCCGCACTTCTTGCAATCCCAACCGCACTCCTTGCATCCGCAACCGCACGTCTTGCAAACCCAACCGCATTTCTTGCAACTCCAGCCGCACTCCTTGCAACCCCAATCGCACTCTTTGCGACCCCAACCGCACTCCTTGCGACCCCAACCGCACTCCTTACGAACCTAACCGCTATCCTTGCGACCCCAGCTGCACTCCTTGCAACAACAACCGCACTCCTTGCAACCCCGACCACACTCCTTACGAACCTAACCGCTATCCTTGCGACCCCAGCTGCACTCCTTGCAACAACAACCACACGCCTTGCAACCCCGACCACACTCCTTGCGACCCCATCCGCACTCCTGACAACTTCAACCGCACTCCTTGCGACCCCAACCGAGTCCTTGCGACCCCAGCCGCACTCCTTGCGACCCAGCCGCACTCCTGACAACTTCAACCGCACTCCTTGCGACCCCAGCCGACTCCTTGCAACCCCAACCGCACTCCTTGCAACTCCAACCGCACTCCTTGCAACTCCAACCGCACTCCTTGCAACCCCAGCCGCACTCCTTGCAACCCCAGCCGCACTCCTTGCAACCCCAGCCGCACTCCTTGCGAACCCAACCGCACTCCTTGTGAAACCACCCGCACTCCTTGCGACCCTAACCACACGTCTTGTGACCGTAACCGCACTCATTGTGACCCCAACTGCACTCCTTGCAACGCCAACCGCACAACTTGCAACCCCAACCGCACTCCTTGCAACGCCAACCGCACAACTTGCAACCCCAACCGCACTCCTTGCAACGCCAACCGCACGCCTTGCTACCCCAACCGCACTCCTTTCATCCCCAACTGCACTCCTTGCAACCCCAACTGCATTCCTTGCAACCCCAACTGCATTCCTTGCAACCCCAACCACACTCCTTTCAACCCTAGCCGCACTCCTTGCAACCGCAACCGCACTCCTTGCAACCCGAACCGCACACCTTGCAACCCCAACCGCACTCCTTGCAACGCCAACCGCACGCCTTGCAACGCCAACCGCACAACTTGCAACCCCAACCGCACACTTTGCGACCCCAGCCGCACTCCTTGCAACAACAACCGCATGCCTTGCTACCCCTTCCGCACGCCTTACTACCCCAACCGCACGCCTTGCAACAACAACCGCACGCCTTGCTACCCCATCCGCACGCCTTGCTACCCCAACCGCACGCCTTGCAACAACAACCGCACGCCTTGCTACCCCATCCGCACGCCTTGCTACCCCATCCGCAATCCTTGCGACCCCAACCGCACGGCTTGCGACCCCAACCCCCACGCCTTGCAACTCCAACCGCACGCCTTGCATCCCCAACCACACTTCTTGCAACCCCAACCGCACGCCTTGCAACAGCAAACTCACTCCTTTCCAACACAAACGCATTCCTTCCGACCCCAACCGCACTCCTTCCGACCCCAACCGCACTCCTTCCGACCCCAACCGCACTCCTTCCGACCCCAACCGCACTCCTTCCGACCCCTACCGACTCCTTGCGACCCCAGCTGCACTCCTTGCGACCCCAACCGCACGCCTTACGAACCTAACCGCTATCCTTGCGACCCCAACCGCAATCCTTGCGACACCAACCGCACGCCTTGCAACACCAACCGCACGCCTTGCAACAGCAACCTCACTCCTTGCCACCCCAACCGCACTCCTTGCCACCCCAACCGCACTCCTTGCAACTCCAACCGCACTTCTTCCGACCCCTACCGACTCCTTGCGACCCCAGCTGCACTCCTTGCAACTCCAACCGCACGCCTTGCGAACCAAACCGCAATCCTTGCGACCCCAACCGCATGCCTTGCGACCCCAACCGCACTCCTTGTGAACCCAACCGCACTCCTTACAACCCCAACCGCACTCCATACAACCCCAACCGCACTCCTTGCAACCCCAACCGCACTCCTTGCAACCCCAACCGCACTCCTTGCATCCCCAACCGCACGCCTTGCAACCCCAACCGCACAACTTGCAACCCTAACCGCACTCCTTGCTACCCCAACCGCATGCCTTGCAAACCCAACCGCACTCCTTCCAACCCCAACCGCACTCCTTTCAACCCCAACCGCACTCCTTGCAACCCCAACCACACTCCTTTCAACCCCAGCCGCACTCCTTGCAACCGCAGCCGCATGCCTTGCATTCCCAACCCAACTCTCCTTTCAACCCCAACCGCACTCCTTGCAACCCCAACCGGACTCTTTGCTACCCCAACCGCAATCCTTGCGACCCCAACCGTACTCCTTGCGACCCCAACCGTACTCCTTGCGATCACAAACGCACTCCTTGCGACCCCAGCCGCACTCCTTGCGACCCTAACCACACGTCTTGTGACCATAACCGCACTCATTGTGACCCCAACTGCACTCCTTGTGACCCCAACCGCACACTTTGCGACCCCAACCGCACAACTTGCAACAACAACCGCATGCCTTGCTACCCCTTCCGCACGCCTTACTACCCCAACCGCACGCCTTGCAACAACAACCGCACGCCTTGCAACAACAACCGCACGCCTTGCAAACGCAACCGCACTCCTTGCAACCGCAACCGCAACCGCACTCCTTACGAACCTAACCGCTATCCTTGCGACCCCAGCCGCACTCCTTGCAACAACAACCGCACTCCTTGCTATCCCAACCGCACGCCTTGCTACCCCAACTGCACGCCTTGCAACAACAACCACACGCCTTGCAACCCCGACCACACTCCTTGCGACCCCATCCGCACTCCTGACAACTTCAACCGCACTCCTTGCGACCCCAACCGACTCCTTGCGACCCCAGCCGCACTCCTGACAACTTCAACCGCACTCCTGACAACTTCAACCGCACTCCTTGCACCCCAACCGCACTCCTTGCAACAACAACCGACTCCTTGCGACCCCAACCGACTCCTTGCGACCCCAGCCGCACTTCTTGCAATCCCAACCGCACTCCTTGCATCCGCAACCGCACGTCTTGCAAACCCAACCGCATTTCTTGCAACTCCAGCCGCACTCCTTGCAACCCCAATCGCACTCTTTGCGACCCCAACCGCACTCCTTGCGACCCCAACCGCACTCCTTACGAACCTAACCGCTATCCTTGCGACCCCAGCTGCACTCCTTGCAACAACAACCGCACTCCTTGCAACCCCGACCACACTCCTTACGAACCTAACCGCTATCCTTGCGACCCCAGCTGCACTCCTTGCAACAACAACCACACGCCTTGCAACCCCGACCACACTCCTTGCGACCCCATCCGCACTCCTGACAACTTCAACCGCACTCCTTGCGACCCCAACCGAGTCCTTGCGACCCCAGCCGCACTCCTTGCGACCCAGCCGCACTCCTGACAACTTCAACCGCACTCCTTGCGACCCCAGCCGACTCCTTGCAACCCCAACCGCACTCCTTGCAACTCCAACCGCACTCCTTGCAACTCCAACCGCACTCCTTGCAACCCCAGCCGCACTCCTTGCAACCCCAGCCGCACTCCTTGCAACCCCAGCCGCACTCCTTGCGAACCCAACCGCACTCCTTGTGAAACCACCCGCACTCCTTGCGACCCTAACCACACGTCTTGTGACCGTAACCGCACTCATTGTGACCCCAACTGCACTCCTTGCAACGCCAACCGCACAACTTGCAACCCCAACCGCACTCCTTGCAACGCCAACCGCACAACTTGCAACCCCAACCGCACTCCTTGCAACGCCAACCGCACGCCTTGCTACCCCAACCGCACTCCTTTCATCCCCAACTGCACTCCTTGCAACCCCAACTGCATTCCTTGCAACCCCAACTGCATTCCTTGCAACCCCAACCACACTCCTTTCAACCCTAGCCGCACTCCTTGCAACCGCAACCGCACTCCTTGCAACCCGAACCGCACTCCTTGCAACGCCAACCGCACGCCTTGCAACGCCAACCGCACAACTTGCAACCCCAACCGCACACTTTGCGACCCCAACCGCACGCCTTGCAACACCAACCGCACGCCTTGCAACAGCAACCTCACTCCTTGCCACCCCAACCGCACTCCTTGCCACCCCAACCGCACTCCTTGCAACTCCAACCGCACTTCTTCCGACCCCTACCGACTCCTTGCGACCCCAGCTGCACTCCTTGCAACTCCAACCGCACGCCTTGCGAACCAAACCGCAATCCTTGCGACCCCAACCGCATGCCTTGCGACCCCAACCGCACTCCTTGTGAACCCAACCGCACTCCTTACAACCCCAACCGCACTCCATACAACCCCAACCGCACTCCTTGCAACCCCAACCGCACTCCTTGCAACCCCAACCGCACTCCTTGCATCCCCAACCGCACGCCTTGCAACCCCAACCGCACAACTTGCAACCCTAACCGCACTCCTTGCTACCCCAACCGCATGCCTTGCAAACCCAACCGCACTCCTTCCAACCCCAACCGCACTCCTTTCAACCCCAACCGCACTCCTTGCAACCCCAACCACACTCCTTTCAACCCCAGCCGCACTCCTTGCAACCGCAGCCGCATGCCTTGCATTCCCAACCCAACTCTCCTTTCAACCCCAACCGCACTCCTTGCAACCCCAACCGGACTCTTTGCTACCCCAACCGCAATCCTTGCGACCCCAACCGTACTCCTTGCGACCCCAACCGTACTCCTTGCGATCACAAACGCACTCCTTGCGACCCCAGCCGCACTCCTTGCGACCCTAACCACACGTCTTGTGACCATAACCGCACTCATTGTGACCCCAACTGCACTCCTTGTGACCCCAACCGCACACTTTGCGACCCCAACCGCACAACTTGCAACAACAACCGCATGCCTTGCTACCCCTTCCGCACGCCTTACTACCCCAACCGCACGCCTTGCAACAACAACCGCACGCCTTGCAACAACAACCGCACGCCTTGCTACCCCATCCGCACGCCTTGCTACCCCAACCGCACGCCTTGCAACAACAACCGCACGCCTTGCTACCCCATCCGCACGCCTTGCTACCCCATCCGCAATCCTTGCGACCCCAACCGCACGGCTTGCGACCCCAACCCCCACGCCTTGCAACTCCAACCGCACGCCTTGCATCCCCAACCACACTTCTTGCAACCCCAACCGCACGCCTTGCAACAGCAAACTCACTCCTTTCCAACACAAACGCATTCCTTCCGACCCCAACCGCACTCCTTCCGACCCCAACCGCACTCCTTCCGACCCCAACCGCACTCCTTCCGACCCCAACCGCACTCCTTCCGACCCCAACCGCACTCCTTCCGACCCCTACCGACTCCTTGCGACCCCAGCTGCACTCCTTGCGACCCCAACCGCACGCCTTACGAACCTAACCGCTATCCTTGCGACCCCAACCGCAATCCTTGCGACACCAACCGCACGCCTTGCAACACCAACCGCACGCCTTGCAACAGCAACCTCACTCCTTGCCACCCCAACCGCACTCCTTGCCACCCCAACCGCACTCCTTGCAACTCCAACCGCACTCCTTCCGACCCCTACCGACTCCTTGCGACCCCAGCTGCACTCCTTGCAACTCCAACCGCACGCCTTGCGAACCAAACCGCAATCCTTGCGACCCCAACCGCATGCCTTGCGACCCCAACCGCACTCCTTGTGAACCCAACCGCACTCCTTACAACCCCAACCGCACTCCATACAACCCCAACCGCACTCCTTGCAACCCCAACCGCACTCCTTGCATCCCCAACCGCACGCCTTGCAACCCCAACCGCACAACTTGCAACCCTAACCGCACTCCTTGCTACCCCAACCGCATGCCTTGCAAACCCAACCGCACTCCTTCCAACCCCAACCGCACTCCTTTCAACCCCAACCGCACTCCTTGCAACCCCAACCACACTCCTTTCAACCCCAGCCGCACTCCTTGCAACCGCAGCCGCATGCCTTGCATTCCCAACCCAACTCTCCTTTCAACCCCAACCGCACTCCTTGCAACCCCAACCGGACTCTTTGCTACCCCAACCGCAATCCTTGCGACCCCAACCGTACTCCTTGCGACCCCAACCGTACTCCTTGCGATCACAAACGCACTCCTTGCGACCCCAGCCGCACTCCTTGCGACCCTAACCACACGTCTTGTGACCATAACCGCACTCATTGTGACCCCAACTGCACTCCTTGTGACCCCAACCGCACACTTTGCGACCCCAACCGCACAACTTGCAACCCCAACCGCACTCCTTGCTACCCCAACCGCATGCCTTGCAAACCCAACCGCACGCCTTGCAACCGCAACCGCACAACTTGCAACCCGAACCGTACTCCTTGCAACGCCAACCGCACGCCTTGCAACCCCAACCGCACTCCTTGCAACCCCAACCGCACGCCTTGCGACCCCAACCGCATTCCTTGCGACCCCAACCGCAAGCCTTGCAACCCCAAACGCATTCCTTTCGACCCCAACCGCACGCCTTGCGACCCCAATCGCACGCCTTACTAACCCAACCGCACTCCTTGCAACACCAACCGCACGCCTTGCAACAGCAACCTCACTCCTTGCCACCCCAACCGCACTCCTTTCAACCCCAACCGCACTCCTTTCAACCCCAACTGCACTCCTTGCAACCCCAACTGCACTCCTTGCAACCCCAACTGCACTCCTTGCAACCCCAACTGCACTCCTTGCAACCCCAACTGCATTCCTTGCAACCCCAACTGCATTCCTTGCAACCCCAACCGCACTCCTTTCAACCCCAGCCGCACTCCTTGCAACCCGAACCGCACTCCTTGCGACCCTAACCGCACGTCTTGTGACCGTAACCGCACTCATTGTGACCCCAACTGCACTCCTTGTGACCCCAACCGCACACTTTGCGACCCCAACCGCACGCCTTGCAACACCAACCGCACGCCTTGCAACAGCAACCTCACTCCTTGCCACCCCAACCGCACTCCTTGCTACCCCAACCGCATGCCTTGCAAACCCAACCGCACTCCTTTCAACCCCAACTGCACTCCTTTCAACCCCAACTGCACTCCTTGCAACCCCAACTGCACTCCTTGCAACCCCAACTGCATTCCTTGCAACCCCAACCACACTCCTTTCAACCCCAGCCGCACTCCTTGCAACCCCAACTGCACTCCTTGCAACCCCAACTGCATTCCTTGCAACCCCAACCATACTCCTTTCAACCCCAGCCGCACTCCTTGCAACCGCAGCCGCATGCCTTGCATTCCCAACCCAACTCTCCTTTCAACCACAACCGCACTCCTTGCTACCCCAACCGGACTCTTTGCTACCCCAACCGCAATCCTTGCGACCCCAACCGTACTCCTTGCGATCACAAACGCACTCCTTGCGACCTCAACCGCACTCCTTGCGACCCCAGCCGCACTCCTTGTGACCCCAACCGCACACTTTGCGACCCCAACCGCACGCCTTGCAACCCCAACCGCACTCCTTGCTACCCCAACCGCATGCCTTGCAAACCCAACCGCACGCCTTGCAACCGCAACCGCACAACTTGCAACCCGAACCGTACTCCTTGCAACGCCAACCGCACGCCTTGCAACCCCAACCGCACTCCTTGCAACCCCAACCGCACGCCTTGCAACCCCAACCGCATTCCTTGCGACCCCAACCGCATTCCTTGCGACCCCAACCGCACTCCTTGCAACCCCAACCGCACGCCTTGCAACCCCAACCGCATTCCTTGCGACCCCAACCGCATTCCTTGCGACCCCAATCGCACGCCTTACTAACCCAACCGCACTCCTTGCAACACCAACTGCATGCCTTGCAACAGCAACCTCACTCCTTGCCACCCCAACCGCACTCCTTTCAACCCCAACCGCACTCCTTTCAACCCCAACCGCACTCCTTTCAACCCCAACTGCACTCCTTGCAACCCCAACTGCATTCCTTGCAACCCCAACCACACTCCTTTCAACCCCAGCCACACTCCTTGCAACCGCAACCGCACTCCTTGCAACCCGAACCGCACACCTTGCAACCCGAACCGCACTCCTTGCGACCCCAGCCGCACTCCTTCCAACAACAACCGCACGCCTTGCTACCCCAACCGCACGCCTTGCAACAACAACCGCACGCCTTGCAACCCCGACCACACTCCTTGCGACCCCAAACGCATTCCTTGCGAACCTAACCGCTATACTTGCGACCCCAGCCGCACTCCTTGCGACCCCAACCGACGCCTTACGAACCTAACCGCTATCCTTGCGACCCCAGCCGCACTCCTTGCAACAACAACCGCACGCCTTGCTACCCCTTCCGCACGCCTTACTACCCCAACCGCACGCCTTGCAACAACAACCGCACGCCTTGCAACCCCGACCACACTCCTTGCGACCCCAAACGCATTCCTTGCGAACCTAACCGCTATCCTTGCGACCCCAACCGACTCCTTGCGACCCCAACCGACTCCTTGCGACCCCAGCCGCACTCCTTGCAACAACAACCGCATGCCTTGCTACCCCTTCCGCACGCCTTACTACCCCAACCGCACGCCTTGCAACAACAACCGCACGCCTTACTACCCCAACCGCACGCCTTGCAACAACAACCGCATGCCTTGCTACCCCATCCGCACGCCTTGCTACCCCATCCGCACGCCTTGCGACCCCAACCGCAATCCTTGCGACCCCAACCGCACGGCTTGCGACCCCAACCCCCACGCCTTGCAACTCCAACCGCACGCCTTGCATCCCCAACCACACTTCTTGCAACCCCAACCGCACGCCTTGCAACAGCAAACTCACTCCTTTCCAACACAAACGCACTCCTTCCGACCCCAACCGCACTCCTTCCGACCCCAACCGCACTCCTTCCGACCCCAACCGCACTCCTTCCGACCCCAACCGCACTCCTTCCGACCCCAACCGCACTCCTTCCGACCCCAACCGCACTCCTTCCGACCCCAACCGCACTCCTTCCGACCCCAACCGCACTCCTTCCGACCCCAACCGCACTCCTTCCGACCCCAACCGACTCCTTGCGACCCCAGCCGCACTCCTTGCGACCCCAACCGCACGCCTTACGAACCTAACCGCTATCCTTGCGACCCTAACCGCAATCATAGAAACATAGAAAATAGGTGCAGGAGCAGGCCATTCAGCCCTTCTAGCCTGCACCGCCATTCAATGAGTTCATGGCTGAACATGAAACTTCAGTACCCACTTCCTGCTTTCACGCCATACCCCTTGATCCCCCGAGTAGTAAGGACTTCATCTAACTCCCTTTTGAATATATTTAGTGAATTGGCCTCAACTACTTTCTGTGGTAGAGAATTCCACAGGTTCACCACTCTCTGGGTGAAGAAGTTTCTCCTTATCTCGGTCCTAAATGGCTTACCCCTTATCCTTAGACTGTGACCCCTGGTTCTGGACTTCCCCAACATTGGGAACATTCTTCCTGCATCCAACCTGTCCAAACCCGTCAGAATTTTAAACGTTTCTATGAGGTCCCCTCTCACTCTTCTGAACTCCAGTGAATACAAGCCCAGTTGATCCAGTCTTTCTTGATATGTCAGTCCCGCCATCCCGGGAATCAGTCTGGTGAACCTTCGCTGCACTCCCTCAATAGCAAGAATGTCCTTCCTCAAGTTAGGAGACCAAAACTGTACACAATACTCCAGGTGTGGCCTCACCAAGGCCCTGTACAACTGTAGCAACACCTCCCTCCCTCTGTACTCAAATCCCCTCGCTATGAAGGCCAACATGCCATTTGCTTTCTTAACCGCCTGCTGTACCTGCATGCCAACCTTCAATGACTGATGTACCATGACACCCAGGTCTCGTTGCACCTTCCCTTTTCCTAATCTGTCACCATTCAGATAATAGTCTGTCTCTCTGTTTTTACCACCAAAGTGGATAACCTCACATTTATCCACATTATACTTCATCTGCCACGCATTTGCCCACTCACCTAACCTATCCAAGTCACTCTGTAGCCTCATAGCATCCTCCTCGCAGCTCACACTGCCACCCAACTTAGTGTCATCCGCAAATTTGGAGATACTACATTTAATCCCCTCGTCTAAATCATTAATGTACAATGTAAACAGCTGGGGCCCCAGCACAGAACCCTGCGGTACCCCACTAGTCACTGCCTGCCATTCCGAAAAGTACCCATTTACTCCTACTCTTTGCTTTCTGTCTGACAACCAGTTCTCAATCCACGTCAGCACACTACCCCCAATCCCATGTGCTTTAATTTTGCACATTAATCTCCTGTGTGGGACCTTGTCGAAAGCCTTCTGAAAGTCCAAATATACCACATCAACTGGTACTCCTTTGTCCACTTTATTGGAAACATCCTCAAAAAATTCCAGAAGATTTGTCAAGCATGATCTCCCTTTCACAAATCCATGCTGACTTGGACCTATCATGTCACCATTTTCTAAATGCGCTGCTATGACATCCTTAATAATTGATTCCATCATTTTACCCACTACTGAGGTCAGGCTGACCGGTCTATAATTCCCTGCTTTCTCTCTCCCTCCTTTTTTAAAAAGTGGGGTTACATTGGCTACCCTCCACTCGATAGGAACTGATCCAGAGTCAATGGAATGTTGGAAAATGACTGTCAATGCATCCGCTATTTCCAAGGCCACCTCCTTAAGTACTCTGGGATGCAGTCCATCAGGCCCTGGGGATTTATCGGCCTTCAATCCCATCAATTTCCCCAACACAATTTCCCGACTAATAAAGATTTCCCTCAGTTCCTCCTCCTTAATAGACCCTCTGACCACTTTTATATCCGGAAGGTTGTTTGTGTCCTCCTTAGTGAATACTGAACCAAAGTACTTGTTTAATTGGTCTGCCATTTCTTTGTTCCCCGTTATGACTTCCCCTGATTCTGACTGCAGGGGACCTACGTTTGTCTTTACTAACCTTTTTCTCTTTACATACCTATAGAAACTTTTGCAATCCGCCTTAATGTTCCCTGCAAGCTTCTTCTCGTACTCCATTTTCCCTGCCCTAATCAAACCCTTTGTCCTCCTCTGCTGAGTTCTAAATTTCTCCCAGTCCCCAGGTTCGCTGCTATTTCTGGCCAATTTGTATGCCATTTCCTTGGCTTTAATACTATCCCTGATTTCCCTAGATAGCCACGGTTGAGCCACCTTCCCTTTTTTATTTTTACGCCAGACAGGAATGTACAATTGTTGTAATTCATCCATGCGGTCTCTAAATGTCTGCCATTGCCCATCCACAGTCAACCCCTTAAGTATCATTCGCCAATCTATCCTAGCCAATTCACGCCTCATACCTTCAAAGTTACCCTTCTTTAAGTTCTGGACCATGGTCTCTGAATTAACTGTTTCATTCTCCATCCTAATGCAGAATTCCACCATATTATGGTCACTCTTCCCCAAGGGGCCTCGCACAATGAGATTGCTAATTAATCCTCTCTCATTACACAACACCCAGTCTAAGATGGCCTCCCCCCTAGTTGGTTCCTCGACATATTGGTCTAGAAAACCATCCCTTATGCATTCCAGGAAATCCTCCTCCACCGTATTGCTTCCAGTTTGGCTAGCCGAATCTATGTGCATATTAAAGTCACCCATTATAACTGCTGCACCTTTATTGCATGCACTCCTAATTTCCTGTTTGATGCCCTCTCCAACATCACTACTACTGTTTGGAGGTCTGTACACAACTCCCACTAACGATTTTTGCCCTTTAGTGTTCTGCAGCTCTACCCATATAGATTCCACATCATCCAAGCTAATGTCTTTCCTAACTATTGCATTAATCTCCTCTTTAACCAGCAATGCTACCCCACCTCCTTTTCCTTTTATTCTATCCTTCCTGAATGTTGAATACCCTTGGGGTCACACGTCTTGTGACCGTAACCGCACTCATTGTGACCCCAACTGCACTCCTTGTGACCCCAACCGCACACTTTGCGACCCCAACCGCACGCCTTGCAACCCCAACCGCACAACTTGCAACCCCAACCGCACGCCTTGCAACCCCAACCGCACAACTTGCAACCCTAACCGCACTCCTTGCTACCCCAACCGCATGCCTTGCAAACCCAACCGCACGCCTTGCAACCGCAACCGCACAACTTGCAACCCGAACCGTACTCCTTGCAACGCCAACCGCACGCCTTGCAACCCCAACTGCACGCCTTGCAACAACAACCGCACGCCTTGCTACCCCATCCGCACGCCTTGCTACCCCATCCGCAATCCTTGCGACCCCAACCGCACGGCTTGCGACCCCAACCCCCACGCCTTGCAACTCCAACCGCACGCCTTGCATCCCCAACCACACTTCTTGCAACCCCAACCGCACGCCTTGCAACAGCAAACGCATTCCTTCCAACCCCAACCGCACTCCTTCCGACCCCAACCGCACTCCTTCCGACCCCAACCGCACTCCTTCCGACCCCAACCGCACTCCTTCCGACCCCAACCGCACTCCTTCCGACCCCAACCGCACTCCTTCCGACCCCAACCGCACTCCTTCCGACCCCAACCGACTCCTTGCGACCCCAGCCGCACTCCTTGCGACCCCAACCGCACGCCTTACGAACCTAACCGCTATCCTTGCGACCCCAACCGCAATCCTTGCAACAGCAACCGCACGCCTTGCAACAGCAACCTCACTCCTTGCCACCCCAACCGCACTCCTTGCCACCCCAACCGCACTCCTTGCAACTCCAACCGCACTCCTTGCAACTCCAACCGCACTCCTTGCAACTCCAACCGCACTCCTTGCAACCCCAACCGCACTCCTTGCATCCCCAACCGCACTCCTTGCAACTCCAACTGCACGCCTTGCGAACCAAACCGCAATCCTTGCGACCCCAACCGCACGCCTTGCGACCCCAACCGCACTCCTTGTGAACCCAACCGCACTCCTTACAATCCCAACCGCACTCCTTACAACCACAACCGCACTCCTTGCAACCCCAACCGCACAACTTTCAACCCCAACCGCACGCCTTGCAACCCCAACCGCACGCCTTGCAACCCCAACCGCACTCCTTGCTACCCCAACCGCACTCCTTTCAACCCCAACTGCACTCCTTGCAACCCCAACTGCACTCCTTGCAACCCCAACTGCATTCCTTGCAACCCCAACCACACTCCTTGCAACCCCAACCACACTCCTTTCAACCCCAGCCGCACTCCTTGCAACCGCAGCCGCATGCCTTGCATTCCCAACCCAACTCTCCTTTCAACCCCAACCGCACTCCTTGCGACCGTAACCGCACTCCTTGCGACCCCAGCCGCACTCCTTGCGACCCTAACCGCACGTCTTGTGACCGTAACCGCACTCATTGTGACCCCAACTGCACTCCTTGTGACCCCAACCGCACACTTTGCGACCCCAACCGCACGCCTTGCAACCCCAACCGCACAACTTGCAACCCCAACCGCACTCCTTGCTACCCCAACCGCATGCCTTGCAAACCCAACCGCACGCCTTGCAACCGCAACCACACAACTTGCAACCCGAACCGTACTCCTTGCAACGCCAACCGCACGCCTTGCAACCCCAACTGCACGCCTTGCAACCCCAACCGCACTCCTTGCAACCCCAACCGCACGCCTTGCGACCCCAACCGCATTCCTTGCGACCCCAACCGCACTCCTTGCGACCCCAACCGCACGCCTTGCGACCCCAACCGCATTCCTTGCGACCCCAACCGCACGCCTTGCGACCCCAATCGCACGCCTTGCAACAGAACCTCACTCCTTGCCACCCCAACCGCACTCCTTGCCACCCCAACCGCACTCCTTGCCACCCCAACCGCACTCCTTGCAACTCCAACCGCACTCCTTGCAACCCCAACTGCACTCCTTGCAACTCCAACCGCACGCCTTGCGAACCAAACCGCAATCCTTGCGACCCCAACCGCACGCCTTGCGACCCCAACCGCACTCCTTGCAACCCCAACCGCACTCTTTGCGACCCCAACCGCACTCCTTGCGACCCCAACCGCACTCCTTGCGACCCCAACCGCATGCCTTGCAACGCCAACCGCACTCCTTACAACCCCAACCGCACTCCTTGCTACCCCAACCGCACTCCTTGCAACCCCAACCACTCTCCTTGCAACCCCAACCGCACTCCTTGCTACCCCAACATCACTCCTTGCGACCCCAACCGCACTCCTTGCAACGCCAACCGCACTCATTGCAACAACAACCGCACGCCTTGCTACAACAACCGCACTCCTTGCTATCCCAACCGCACGCCTTGCTACCCCAGCCGCACTCCTTACGACCCCATCCGCACTCCTGACAACTTCAACCGCTATCCTTGCGACCCCAACCGACTCCTTGCGACCCCAGCCGCACTTCTTGCAATCCCAACCGCACCCCTTGCAACATCAACCGCACGCCTTAGATCCCTAGCCGCACTCCTTGCGACCCCAACCGCAGTCCTTGCGACCCCAACCGCACTCCTTGCACTCCAACCGCACGCCTTGCAACCGCAACCGCACTCCTTCCAACCCGAACCACACTCCTTGCAACCCCAACCGCACTCTTTGCAACTCCAACCGCACTCCTTGCAACCGCAACCGCACTCCTTGCACCCCAACCTCACGCCTTGCTACCCCAACCGCACTCCTTGCAACAACAACCGCACGCCTTGCTACCCCAACCGCATGCCTTGCAACCCCGACCACACTCCTTGCGACCCCAAACGCACTCCTTGCGAACCTAACCGCTATCCTTGCGACCCCAGCCGCACTCCTTGCGACACCAACCGCACTCCTTGCGACCCCAACCGCACTCCTTGCTACCCGAACCGCACTCCTGACAACTTCAACCGCACTCCTTGCAACCCCAACCGCACGTCTTGCAACCCCATCCGCACTCCTTGCAAACGCAACCGCACTCCTTACGAACCTAACCGCACTCCTTGCGACCCCAGCCACACTCCTTGCAACAACAACCGCACGCCTTGCTACCCCAACCGCACTCCTTGCTACCCCAACCGCACGCCTTGCAACAACAACCACACGCCTTGCAACCCCGACCACACTCCTTGCGACCCCATCCGCACTCCTGACAACTTCAACCGCACGCCTTGCATCCGCAACCGCATGCCTTGCAACTCGAGCCGGACATCTTGGAAGCCCAGCCGCACTCCTTGCAACCGCAGCCGCACTCCTTGCAACCGCAGCCGCACTCCTTGAAACCCCAGCCGCACTCCTTGCAACCCCAGCCGCACGTCTTGCAACCCCATCCGCACTCCTTGCAACAACAACCGCACGCCTTGCTACCCCAACTGCACTCCTTGCAACAACAACCGCACGCCTTGCTACCCCAACTGCACTCCTTGCAACAACAACCGCACGCCTTGCTACCCCAACCGCACTCCTTGCAACAACAACCGCACTCCTTGCTATCCCAACCGCACGCCTTGCTACCCCAGCCGCACTCCTTGCGACCCCATCCGCACTCGTGACAACTTCAACCGCTATCCTTGCGACCCCAACCGACTCCTTGCGACCCCAGCCGCACTTCTTGCAATCCCAACCGCACCCCTTGCAACTTCAACCGCACGCCTTAGAACCCCAACCGCACTCCTTGCGACCCCAACCACACTCCTTGCTACCCCAACCGCACGCCTTGCAACCCCAGCCGCACTCCTTGCAACCGCAGCCGCATGCCTTGCATTCCCCACCCAACTCTCCTTGCAACTGCAACTGCACTCCTTGCGACCCCAACCGCACTCCTTGCGAACCTAACCGCACTCCTTGCGACCCCAACCGCAGTCCTTGCGACCCCAACCGCACTCCTTGCACTCCAACCGCACGCCTTGCAACCGCAACCGCACTCCTTCCAACCCGAACCGCACTCCTTGCAACTCCAACCGCATTCTTTGCAACCCCAACCGCACTCTTTGCAACCCCAACCGCACTCCTTGCAACTCCAACCGCACTCCTTGCAACCGCAACCGCACTCCTTGCACCCCAACCGCACTCCTTGCAACAACAACCGCACTCCTTGCAACAACAACCGCACGCCTTGCTACCCCAACCGCAGGCGTTGCAACAACAACCGCACGCCTTGCAACCCCGACCACATTCCTTGCGACCCCAAACGCACTCCTTGCGAACCTAACCGCACTCCTTGCGACCCCAGCCACACTCCTTGCAACAACAACCGCACGCCTTGCTACCCCAACCGCACGCCTTGCAACAACAACCACACGCCTTGCAACCCCGACCACACTCCTTGCGACCCCATCCGCACTCCTGACAACTTCAACCGCACTCCTTGCGACCCCAACCGACTCCATGCGACCCCAGCCGCACTCCTTGCGACCCCAGCCGCACTCCTGACAACTTCAACCGTACTCCTTGCGACCCCAGCCGCACTCCTTGCGACCCCAGCCGCACTCCTGACAACTTCAACCGTACTCCTTGCGACCCCAGCCGCACTCCTTGCGACCCCAGCCGCACTCCTGACAACTTCAACCGCAATCCTTGCGACCCCAACCGACTCCTTGCGACCCCAGCCGCACTTCTTGCAATCCCAACCGCACCCCTTGCAACTTCAACCGCACTCCTTGCAACCGCAGCCGCACTCCTTGCAACCGCAGCCGCACTCCTTGCAACCGCAGCCGCACTCCTTGAAACCCCAGCCGCACTCCTTGCAACCCCAAACCCCACGCCTTGCAACCCCAACCGCACTCCTAGCAACCCCAGCCGCACTCCTAGCAACCCCATCCGCACTCCTTGCAACCCCAACCGCACTCCTTGCAACCCCAGCCGCACGTCTTGCAACCCCAGCCGCACGTCTTGCAACCCCATCCGCACTCCTTGCGACCCCAACCGCACTCCTTGCGACCCCAGCCGCACTCCTTGCAACAACAACCGCACGCCTTGCAACCCCAACCGCACTCCTTGCAACCGCAACCGCACTCCTTGCGACCCCAACCGCACTCCTTGCGACCCCAACCGCACTCCTTGCGACCCCAACCGCACTCCTTGCGACCCCAGCCGCACTCCTTGCAACAACAACCGCACGCCTTGCTACCCCAACCGCACTCCTTGCAACAACAAACGCACTCCTTGCTATCCCAACCGCACGCCTTGCTACCCCAGCCGCACTCCTTGCGACCCCATCCGCACTCCTGACAATTTCAACCGCTATCCTTGCGACCCCAACCGACTCCTTGCGACCCCAGCCGCACTTCTTGCAATCCCAACCGCACCCCTTGCAACTTCAACCGCACGCCTTAGAACCCTAGCCGCACTCCTTGCAACCGCAACCGCAACCGCACGCCTTGCAACCCCAGCCGCACTCCTTGCGACCCCAACCACACTCCCTGCTAACCCAACCGCACGCCTTGCAACCCCAGCCGCACTCCTTGCAACCGCAGCCGCATGCCTTGCATTCCCCACCCAACTCTCCTTGCAACTGCAACTGCACTCCTTGCGACCCCAACCGCACTCCTTGCGAACCTAACCGCACTCCTTGCGACCCCAACCGCAGTCCTTGCGACCCCAACCGCACTCCTTGCACTCCAACCGCACGCCTTGCAACCGCAACCGCACTCCTTCCAACCCGAACCGCACTCCTTGCAACTCCAACCGCACTCCTTCCAACCCGAACCGCACTCCTTCCAACCCGAACCGCATTCTTTGCAACCCCAACCGCACTCTTTGCAACCCCAACCGCACTCCTTGCAACTCCAACCGCACTCCTTGCAACCGCAACCGCACTCCTTGCACCCCAACCGCACTCCTTGCAACAACAACCGCACGCCTTGCTACCCCAACCGCAGGCGTTGCAACAACAACCGCACGCCTTGCAACCCCGACCACACTCCTTGCGACCCCAAACGCACTCCTTGCGAACCTAACCGCTATCCTTGCGACACCAGCCGCACTCCTTGCGACCCCAACCGCACGCCTTGCGACCCCAACCACACTCCTTGCTACCCGAACGCACTCCTGACAACTTCAACCGCACTCCTTGCAACCGCAACCGCACGTCTTGCAACCCCATCCGCACTCCTTGCAAACGCAACCGCACTCCTTGCAACCGCAACCGCAACCGCACTCCTTACGAACCTAACCGCTATCCTTGCGACCCCAGCCGCACTCCTTGCAACAACAACCGCACTCCTTGCTATCCCAACCGCACGCCTTGCTACCCCAACTGCACGCCTTGCAACAACAACCACACGCCTTGCAACCCCGACCACACTCCTTGCGACCCCATCCGCAGTCCTGACAACTTCAACCGCACTCCTTGCGACCCCAACCGACTCCTTGCAACAACAACCGACTCCTTGCGACCCCAACCGACTCCTTGCGACCCCAGCCGCACTTCTTGCAATCCCAACCGCACTCCTTGCATCCGCAACCGCACGTCTTGCAAACCCAACCGCATTTCTTGCAACTCCAGCCGCACTCCTTGCAACCCCAATCGCACTCTTTGCGACCCCAACCGCACTCCTTGCGACCCCAACCGCACTCCTTGCAACAACAACCGCACTCCTTGCAACCCCGACCACACTCCTTACGAACCTAACCGCTATCCTTGCGACCCCAGCTGCACTCCTTGCAACAACAACCACACGCCTTGCAACCCCGACCACACTCCTTGCGACCCCATCCGCACTCCTGACAACTTCAACCGCACTCCTTGCGACCCCAGCCGCACTCCTTGCGACCCCAACCGCACTCCTTGCGACCCCAGCCGCACTCCTGACAACTTCAACCGCACTCCTTGCGACCCCAGCCGACTCCTTGCGACCCCAACCGCACTCCTTGCAACTCCAACCGCACTCCTTGCAACTCCAACCGCACTCCTTGCAACCCCAGCCGCACTCCTTGCAACCCCAGCCGCACTCCTTGCGAACCCAACCGCACTCCTTGTGAAACCACCCGCACTCCTTGCGACCCTAACCACACGTCTTGTGACCGTAACCGCACTCATTGTGACCCCAACTGCACTCCTTGTGACCCCAACCGCACACTTTGCGACCCCAACCGCACGCCTTGCAACCCCAACCGCACAACTTGCAACCCCAACCGCACTCCTTGCAACCCCAGCCGCACTCCTTGCAACCCCAGCCGCACTCCTTGCGAACCCAACCGCACTCCTTGTGAAACCACCCGCACTCCTTGCGACCCTAACCACACGTCTTGTGACCGTAACCGCACTCATTGTGACCCCAACTGCAGTCCTTGTGACCCCAACCGCACTCCTTGCGACCCCAACCGACGCCTTACGAACCTAACCGCTATCCTTGCGACCCCAGCCGCACTCCTTGCAACAACAACCGCACGCCTTGCTACCCATCCGCACGCCTTACTACCCCAACCGCACGCCTTGCAACAACAACCGCACGCCTTGCAACAACAACCGCACGCCTTGCTACCCCATCCGCACGCCTTGCTACCCCAACCGCACGCCTTGCAACAACAACCGCACGCCTTGCTACCCCATCCGCACGCCTTGCTACCCCATCCGCAATCCTTGCGACCCCAACCGCACGGCTTGCGACCCCAACCCCCACGCCTTGCAACTCCAACCGCACGCCTTGCATCCCCAACCACACTTCTTGCAACCCCAACCGCACGCCTTGCAACAGCAAACTCACTCCTTTCCAACACAACCGCACTCCTTCCGACCCCAACCGCACTCCTTCCGACCCCAACCGCACTCCTTCCGACCCCAACCGCACTCCTTCCGACCCCAACCGCACTCCTTCCGACCCCAACCGCACTCCTTCCGACCCCAACCGCACTCCTTCCGACCCCAACCGCACTCCTTCCGACCCCAACCGCACTCCTTCCGACCCCAACCGCACTCCTTCCGACCCCAACCGACTCCTTGCGACCCCAGCCGCACTCCTTGCGACCCCAACCGCACGCCTTACGAACCTAACCGCTATCCTTGCGACCCCAACCGCAATCCTTGCGACACCAACCGCACGCCTTGCAACACCAACCGCACGCCTTGCAACAGCAACCTCACTCCTTGCCACCCCAACCGCACTCCTTGCCACCCCAACCGCACTCCTTGCAACTCCAACCGCACTCCTTGCAACTCCAACCGCACTCCTTGCAACCCCAACCGCACTCCTTGCAACTCCAACCGCACGCCTTGCGAACCAAACCGCAATCCTTGCGACCCCAACCGCACGCCTTGCGACCCCAACCGCTCTCCTTGTGAACCCAACCGCACTCCTTACAACCCCAACCGCACTCCTTACAACCCCAACCGCACTCCTTACAACCCCAACCGCACTCCTTACAACCCCAACCGCACTCCTTTCAACCCCAACCGCACTCCTTGCATCCCCAACCGCACTTCTTGCATCCCCAACCGCACTCCTTTCAACCCCAACCGCACTCCTTGCAACCCCAACCGCACTTCTTGCAACCCCAACTGCATTCCTTGCAACCCCAACCACACTCCTTTCAACCCCAGCCGCACTCCTTGCAACCGCAGCCGCATGCCTTGCATTCCCAACCCAACTCTCCTTTCAACCCCAACCGCAATCCTTGCGACCCCAACCGTACTCCTTGCGACCCCAACCGTACTCCTTGCGACCTCAACCGCACTCCTTGCGAGCCTAACTGCACTCCTTGCGACCGTAACCGCACTCTTTGCGACCCCAGCCGCACTCCTTGCGACCCTAACCACACGTCTTGTGACCGTAACCGCACTCATTGTGACCCCAACTGCACTCCTTGTGACCCCAACCGCACACTTTGCGACCCCAACCGCACGCCTTGCAACCCCAACTGCACAACTTGCAACCCCAACCGCACTCCTTGCTACCCCAACCGCATGCCTTGCAAACCCAACCGAACGCCTTGCAACGCCAACCGCACGCTTTGCAACCCCAACCGCACTCCTTGCAACCCCAACCGCACGCCTTGCGACCCCAACCGCATTCCTTGCGACCCCAACCGCACGCCTTGCAACCCCAAACGCATTCCTTTCGACCCCAACCGCACGCCTTGCGACCCCAATCGCACGCCTTACTAACCCAACCGCACTCCTTGCAACACCAACCGCACGCCTTGCAACAGCAACCTCACTCCTTGCCACCCCAACCGCAATCCTTTCAACCCCAACCGCACTCCTTTCAACCCCAACCGCACTCCTTTCAACCCCAACTGCACTCCTTGCAACCGCAGCCGCATGCCTTGCATTCCCAACCCAACTCTCCTTTCAACCCCAACCACACTCCTTGCAACCCCAACCGGACTCTTTGCTACCCTAACCACACGTCTTGTGACCCCAACTGCACTCCTTGTGACCCCAACTGCACTCCTTGTGACCCCAACCGCACACTTTGCGACCCCAACCGCACGCCTTGCAACACCAACCGCACGCCTTGCAACAGCAACATCACTCCTTGCCACCCCAACCGCACTCCTTGCGAACCAAACCGCAATCCTTTCGACCCCAACCGCACGCCTTGCGACCCCAACCGCACGCCTTGCGACCCCAACCGCACTCCTTACAACCCCAACCGCACTCCTTACAACCACAACCGCACTCCTTGCAACCCCAACCGCACAACTTGCAACCCCAACCGCACTCCTTGCATCCCCAACCGCACGCCTTGCGACCCCAACCGCACTCCTTGCAACCCCAACCACACTCCTTTCAACCCCAGCCGCACTCCTTGCAACCGCAGCCGCATGCCTTGCATTCCCAACCCAACTCTCCTTTCAACCCCAACCACACTCCTTGCAACCCCAACCGGACTCTTTGCTACCCCAACCGCACTCCTTGCGACCTCAACCGCACTCCTTGCGACCCCAGCCGCACTCCTTGTGACCCCAACCGCACACTTTGCGACCCCAACCGCACGCTTTGCGACCCCAACCGCACGCCTTGCAACCCCAACCGCACTCTTTGCTACCCCAACCGCATGCCTTGCAACGCCAACCGCACGCCTTGCAACCCCAACCGCACTCCTTGCAACCCCAACCGCACGCCTTGCAACCCCAACCGCATTCCTTGCGACCCCAACCGCACGCCTTGCGACCCCAATCGCACGCCTTACTAACCCAACCGCACTCCTTGCAACACCAACCGCACGCCTTGCAACAACAACCGCACGCCTTGCAACCCCGACCACACTCCTTGCGACCCCAAACGCATTCCTTGCGAACCTAACCGCTATCCTTGCGACCCCAACCGACTCCTTGCGACCCCAGCCGCACTCCTTGCGACCCCAACCGACGCCTTACGAACCTAACCGCTATCCTTGCGACCCCAGCCGCACTCCTTGCAACAACAACCGCACGCCTTACTACCCCAACCGCACGCCTTGCAACAACAACCGCACGCCTTGCTACCCCATCCGCACGCCTTGCTACCCCATCCGCACGCCTTGCGACCCCAACCGCAATCCTTGCGACCCCAACCGCACGGCTTGCGACCCCAACCCCCACGCCTTGCAACTCCAACCGCACGCCTTGCATCCCCAACCACACTTCTTGCAACCCCAACCGCACGCCTTGCAACAGCAAACTCACTCCTTTCCAACACAACCGCACTCCTTCCGACCCCAACCGCACTCCTTCCGACCCCAACCGCACTCCTTCCGACCCCAACCGCACTCCTTCCGACCCCAACCGCACTCCTTCCGACCCCAACCGCACTCCTTCCGACCCCAACCGACTCCTTGCGACCCCAGCCGCACTCCTTGCGACCCCAACCGCACGCCTTACGAACCTAACCGCTATCCTTGCGACCCCAACCGCAATCATAGAAACATAGAAAATAGGTGCAGGAGCAGGCCATTCAGCCCTTCTAGCCTGCACCGCCATTCAATGAGTTCATGGCTGAACATGAAACTTCAGTACCCACTTCCTGCTTTCACGCCATACCCCTTGATCCCCCGAGTAGTAAGGACTTCATCTAACTCCCTTTTGAATATATTTAGTGAATTGGCCTCAACTACTTTCTGTGGTAGAGAATTCCACAGGTTCACCACTCTCTGGGTGAAGAAGTTTCTCCTTATCTCGGTCCTAAATGGCTTACCCCTTATCCTTAGACTGTGACCCCTGGTTCTGGACTTCCCCAACATTGGGAACATTCTTCCTGCATCCAACCTGTCCAAACCCGTCAGAATTTTAAACGTTTCTATGAGGTCCCCTCTCACTCTTCTGAACTCCAGTGAATACAAGCCCAGTTGATCCAGTCTTTCTTGATAGGTCACTCCCGCCATCCCGGGAATCAGTCTGGTGAACCTTCGCTGCACTCCCTCAATAGCAAGAATGTCCTTCCTCAAGTTAGGAGACCAAAACTGTACACAATACTCCAGGTGTGGCCTCACCAAGGCCCTGTACAACTGTAGCAACACCTCCCTCCCCCTGTACTCAAATCCCCTCGCTATGAAGGCCAACATGCCATTTGCTTTCTTAACCGCCTGCTGTACCTGCATGCCAACCTTCAATGACTGATGTACCATGACACCCAGGTCTCGTTGCACCTTCCCTTTTCCTAATCTGTCACCATTCAGATAATAGTCTGTCTCTCTGTTTTTACCACCAAAGTGGATAACCTCACATTTATCCACATTATACTTCATCTGCCACGCATTTGCCCACTCACCTAACCTATCCAAGTCACTCTGTAGCCTCATAGCATCCTCCTCGCAGCTCACACTGCCACCCAACTTAGTGTCATCCGCAAATTTGGAGATACTACATTTAATCCCCTCGTCTAAATCATTAATGTACAATGTAAACAGCTGGGGCCCCAGCACAGAACCCTGCGGTACCCCACTAGTCACTGCCTGCCATTCCGAAAAGTACCCATTTACTCCTACTCTTTGCTTTCTGTCTGACAACCAGTTCTCAATCCACGTCAGCACACTACCCCCAATCCCATGTGCTTTAATTTTGCACATTAATCTCCTGTGTGGGACCTTGTCGAAAGCCTTCTGAAAGTCCAAATATACCACATCAACTGGTTCTCCCTTGTCCACTTTACTGGAAACATCCTCAAAAAATTCCAGAAGATTTGTCAAGCATGATCTCCCTTTCACAAATCCATGCTGACTTGGACCTATCATGTCACCATTTTCTAAATGCGCTGCTATGACATCCTTAATAATTGATTCCATCATTTTACCCACTACTGAGGTCAGGCTGACCGGTCTATAATTCCCTGCTTTCTCTCTCCCTCCTTTTTTAAAAAGTGGGGTTACATTGGCTACCCTCCACTCGATAGGAACTGATCCAGAGTCAATGGAATGTTGGAAAATGACTGTCAATGCATCCGCTATTTCCAAGGCCACCTCCTTAAGTACTCTGGGATGCAGTCCATCAGGCCCTGGGGATTTATCGGCCTTCAATCCCATCAATTTCCCCAACACAATTTCCCGACTAATAAAGATTTCCCTCAGTTCCTCCTCCTTAATAGACCCTCTGACCACTTTTATATCCGGAAGGTTGTTTGTGTCCTCCTTAGTGAATACTGAACCAAAGTACTTGTTTAATTGGTCTGCCATTTCTTTGTTCCCCGTTATGACTTCCCCTGATTCTGACTGCAGGGGACCTACGTTTGTCTTTACTAACCTTTTTCTCTTTACATACCTATAGAAACTTTTGCAATCCGCCTTAATGTTCCCTGCAAGCTTCTTCTCGTACTCCATTTTCCCTGCCCGAATCAAACCCTTTGTACTCCTCTGCTGAGTTCTAAATTTCTCCCAGTCCCCAGGTTCGCTGCTATTTCTGGCCAATTTGTATGCCATTTCCTTGGCTTTAATACTATCCCTGATTTCCCTAGATAGCCACGGTTGAGCCACCTTCCATAGAAACATAGAAACATAGAAAATAGGTGCAGGAGCAGGCCATTCAGCCCTTCTAGCCTGCACCGCCATTCAATGAGTTCATGGCTGAACATGAAACTTCAGTACCCCCTTCCTGCTTTCTCGCCATAACCCTTGATCCCCCGAGTAGTAAGGACTTCATCTAACTCCCTTTTGAATATATTTAGTGAATTGGCCTCAACTACTTTCTGTGGTAGAGAATTCCACAGGTTCACCACTCTCTGGGTGAAGAAGTTTCTCCTCATCTCGGTCCTAAATGGCTTACCCCTTATCCTCAGACTGTGACCCCTGGTTCTGGACTTCCCCAACATTGGGAACATTCTTTCTGCATCTAACCTGTCTAAACCCGTCAGAATTTTAAACGTTTCTATGAGGTCCCCTCTCATTCTTCTGAACTCCAGTGAATACAATCCCAATTGATCCAATCTTTCTTGATAGGTCAGTCCCGCCATCCCGGGAATCAGTCTGGTGAACCTTCGCTGCACTCCCTCAATAGCAAGAATGTCCTTCCTCAAGTTAGGAGACCAAAACTGTACACAATACTCCAGGTGTGGCCTCACCAAGGCCCTGTACAACTGTAGCAACACCTCCCTGCCCCTGTATTCAAATCCCCTCGCTATGAAGGCCAACATGCCATTTGCTTTCTTAACCGCCTGCTGTACCTGCATGCCAACCTTCAATGACTGATGTACCATGACACCCAGGTCTCGTTGCACCTTCCCTTTTCCTAATCTGTCACCATTCAGATAATAGTCTGTCTCTCTGTTTTTACCACCAAAGTGGATAACCTCACATTTATCCACATTATACTTCATCTGCCATGCATTTGCCCACTCACCTAACCTATCCAAGTCACTCTGCAGCCTAATAGCATCCTCCTCGCAGCTCACACTGCCACCCAACTTAGTATCATCCGCAAATTTGGAGATACTGCATTTAATCCCCTCGTCTAAATCATTAATGTACAATGTAAACAGCTGGGGCCCCAGCACAGAACCTTGCGGCACTCCACTAGTCACTGCCTGCCATTCTGAAAAGTACCCGTTTACTCCTACTCTTTGCTTCCTGTCTGACAACCAGTTCTCAATCCACGTCAGCACACTACCCCCAATCCCATGTGCTTTAACTTTGCACATTAATCTCTTGTGTGGGACCTTGTCGAAAGCCTTCTGAAAGTCCAAATATACCACATCAACTGGTTCTCCCTTGTCCACTTTACTGGAAACATCCTCAAAAAATTCCAGAAGATTTGTCAAGCATGATTTCCCTTTCACAAATCCATGCTGACTTGGACCTATCATGTCACCATTTTCCAGATGCACTGCTATGACATCCTTAATAATTGATTCCATCACTTTACCCACTACTGAGGTCAGGCTGACCGGTCTATAATTCCCTGTTTTCTCTCTCCCTCCTTTTTTAAAAAGTGGGGTTACATTGGCTACCCTCCACTCCATAGGAACTGATCCAGAGTCAATGGAATGTTGGAAAATGACTGTCAATGCATCCGCTATTTCCAAGGCCACCTCCTTAAGTACTCTAGGATGCAGTCCATCAGGCCATGGGGATTTATCGGCCTTCAATCCCATCAATTTCCCCAACACAATTTCCCGACTAATAAAGATTTCCCTCAGTTCCTCTTCCTTACTAGACCCTCTGACCCCTTTTATATCCGGAAGGTTGTTTGTATCCTCCTTAGTGAATACCGAACCAAAGTACTTGTTCAATTGATCCGCCATTTCTTTGCTCCCCGTTATGACTTCCCCTGATTCTGACTGCAGGGGACCTACGTTTGTCTTCACCAACCTTTTTCTCTTTACATACCGATAGAAACTTTTGCAATCCGCCTTAATGTTCCCTGCAAGCTTCTTCTCGTACTCCATTTTCCCTGTCCTAATCAAACCCTTTGTCCTCCTCTGCTGAGTTCTAAATTTCTCCCAGTCCCCAGGTTCGCTGCTATTTCTGGCCAATTTGTATGCCACTTCCTTGGCTTTAATACTATCCCTGATTTCCCTAGATAGCCACGGTTGAGCCACCTTCCCCTTTTTATTTTTACGCCAGACAGGAATGTACAATTGTTGTACTTCATCCATGCGGTCTCTAAATGTCTGCCATTGCCCATCCACAGTCAACCCCCTAAGTATCATTCGCCAATCTATCCTAGCCAATTCACGCCTCATACCTTCAAAGTTACCCTTCTTTAAGTTCTGGACCATGGTCTCTGAAATTACTGTTTCATTCTCCATCCTAATGCAGAATTCCACCATATTATGGTCACTCTTCCCCAAGGGGCCTCGCACAATGAGATTGCTAATTAATCCTCTCTCATTACACAACACCCAGTCTAAGATGGCCTCCCCCCTAGTTGGTTCCTCAACATATTGGTCTAGAAAACCATCCCTTATGCACTCCAGGAAATCCTCCTCCACCGTATTGCTTCCAGTTTGGCTAGCCCAATCTATGTGCATATTAAAGTCACCCATTATAACTGCTGCACCTTTATTGCATGCACCCCTAATTTCCTGTTTGATGCCCTCCCCAACATCCCTATTACTGTTTGGAGGTCTGTACACAACTCCTACTAACGTTTTTTGCCCTTTGGTGTTCTGCAGCTCTACCCATACAGATTCCACATCATCCAAGCTAATGTCTTTCCTAACTATTGCCTTAATCTCCTCTTTAACCAGCAATGCTACCCCACCTCCTTTTCCTTTTATTCTATCCTTCCTGAATGTTGAATACCCCTGGGGTCACACGTCTTGTGACCGTAACCGCACTCATTGTGACCCCAACTGCACTCCTTGTGACCCCAACCGCACGCCTTGCGACCCCAACCGCACGCCTTGCAACCCCAACCGCACAACTTGCAACCCCAACCGCACGCCTTGCAACCCCAACCGCACAACTTGCAACCCCAACCGCACTCCTTGCTACCCCAACCGCATGCCTTGCAAACCCAACCGCACGCCTTGCAACCGCAACCGCACAACTTGCAACCCGAACCGTACTCCTTGCAACGCCAACCGCACGCCTTGCAACCCCAACTGCACGCCTTGCAACAACAACCGCACGCCTTGCTACCCCATCCGCACGCCTTGCTACCCCATCCGCAATCCTTGCGACCCCAACCGCACGGCTTGCGACCCCAACCCCCACGCCTTGCAACTCCAACCGCACGCCTTGCATCCCCAACCACACTTCTTGCAACCCCAACCGCACGCCTTGCAACAGCAAACGCATTCCTTCCAACCCCAACCGCACTCCTTCCGACCCCAACCGCACTCCTTCCGACCCCAACCGCACTCCTTCCGACCCCAACCGCACTCCTTCCGACCCCAACCGCACTCCTTCCGACCCCAACCGCACTCCTTCCGACCCCAACCGCACTCCTTCCGACCCCAACCGACTCCTTGCGACCCCAGCCGCACTCCTTGCGACCCCAACCGCACGCCTTACGAACCTAACCGCTATCCTTGCGACCCCAACCGCAATCCTTGCGACACCAACCGCACGCCTTGCAACACCAACCGCACGCCTTGCAACAGCAACCGCACGCCTTGCAACAGCAACCTCACTCCTTGCCACCCCAACCGCACTCCTTGCCACCCCAACCGCACTCCTTGCAACCCCAACCGCACTCCTTGCAACTCCAACCGCACTCCTTGCAACTCCAACCGCACTCCTTGCAACCCCAACCGCACTCCTTGCAACCCCAACCGCACTCCTTGCAACCCCAACCGCACTCCTTGCAACTCCAACCGCACGCCTTGCGAACCAAACCGCAATCCTTGCGACCCCAACCGCACGCCTTGCGACCCCAACCGCACTCCTTGTGAACCCAACCGCACTCCTTACAACCCCAACCGCACTCCTTACAACCACAACCGCACTCCTTGCATCCCCAACCGCACGCCTTGCAACCCCAACCGCACTCCTTGCTACCCCAACCGCACGCCTTGCAAACCCAACCGCACTCCTTCCAACCCCAACCGCACTCCTTACAACCCCAACCGCACTCCTTACAACCACAACCGCACTCCTTGCAACCCCAACCGCACAACTTGCAACCCCAACCGCACTCCTTGCATCCCCAACCGCACGCCTTGCAACCCCAACCGCACTCCTTGCTACCCCAACCGCATGCCTTGCAAACCCAACCGCACTCCTTCCAACCCCAACCGCACTCCTTTCAACCCCAACTGCACTCCTTGCAACCCCAACTGCACTCCTTGCAACCCCAACTGCACTCCTTGCAACCCCAACTGCATTCCTTGCAACCCCAACCACACTCCTTTCAACCCCAGCCACACTCCTTGCAACCGCAGCCGCATGCCTTGCATTCCCAACCCAACTCTCCTTTCAACCCCAACTGCACTCCTTGCGACCTCAACCGCACTCCTTGCGAGCCTAACTGCACTCCTTGCGAGCCTAACTGCACTCCTTGCGACCGTAACCGCACTCCTTGCGACCCCAGCCGCACTCCTTGCGACCCCAACCACACGTCTTGTGACCGTAACCGCACTCATTGTGACCCCAACTGCACTCCTTGTGACCCCAACCGCACACTTTGCGACCCCAACCGCACGCCTTGCAACCCCAACCGCACAACTTGCAACCCCAACCGCACTCCTTGCTACCCCAACCGCATGCCTTGCAAACCCAACCGCACGCCTTGCAACCGCAACCACACGCCTTGCAACCGCAACCACACAACTTGCAACCCGAACCGTACTCCTTGCAACCCCAACCGTACTCCTTGCAACCCCAACCGCACGCCTTGCAACCCCAACCGCACTCCTTGCAACCCCAACCGCACTCCTTGCAACCCCAACCGCACGCCTTGCGACCCCAACCGCATTCCTTGCGACCCCAACCGCACGCCTTGCGACCCCAACCGCATTCCTTGCGACCCCAACCGCACTCCTTGCGACCCCAACCGCACGCCTTGCGACCCCAATCGCACGCCTTACTAACCCAACCGCACTCCTTGCAACACCAACCGCACGCCTTGCAACAGCAACCTCACTCCTTGCCACCCCAACCGCACTCCTTGCCACCCCAACCGCACTCCTTGCCACCCCAACCGCACTCCTTGCCACCCCAACCGCACTCCTTGCAACTCCAACCGCACTCCTTGCAACCCCAACTGCACTTCTTGCAACTCCAACCGCACGCCTTGCGACCCCCATCGCACTCCTTGCAACCCCAACCGCACTCCTTGCAACCCCAACCGCACGCCTTGCGACCCCAACCGCATTCCTTGCGACCCCAACCGCACTCCTTGCGACCCCAACCGCACTCCTTGCGACCCCAACCGCACGCCTTGCAACCCCTACTGCATTCCTTGCAACCCCAACCGCACTCCTTGGAACCCCAACTGCACTCCTTGCAACCCCAACCGCACTCCTTGCAACCCCAACCGTACTCCTTGCGATCACAAACGCACTCCTTGCGACCTCAACCGCACTCCTTGCGAGCCTAACTGCACTCCTTGCGACCGTAACCGCACTCCTTGCGACCCCAGCCGCACTCCTTGCGACCCTAACTGCACTCCTTGCGACCGTAACCGCACTCCTTGCGACCCAAACCGCACGCCTTGCAACCCCAACCGCACTCCTTGCGACCCTACCCGCACTCCTTGCGAAACCACCCGCACTCCTTGCGACCCTAACCACACGTCTTGTGACCGTAACCGCACTCATTGTGACCCCAACCGCATGCCTTGCAACCCCAACCGCACGCCTTGCAACCCCAACCGCAGGCCTTGCAACCCCAACCGCATTCCTTGCGACCCCAACCGCATTCCTTGCGACCCCAACCGCACGCCTTGCAACCCCAACCGCACGCCTTGCAACCCCAACCGCACGCCTTGCGAACCCAACCGCACTCCTTGCGACCACAACCGCACTCCTTGCAACCCTAACTGCACTCCTTGTGACCCAAACCGCACGCCTTGCAACCCCAACCGCACTCCTTGCGACCCTACCCGCACTCCTTGCGAACCCAACCGCACTCCTTGCGACCCTAACTGCACTCCTTGCGACCGTAACCGCACTCCTTGTGACCCAAACCGCACGCCTTGCAACCCCAACCGCACTCCTTGCGACCCTACCCGCACTCCTTGCCAACCCAACCGCACTCCTTGCGAAACCACCCGCACTCCTTGCGACCCTAACCACACGTCTTGTGACCGTAACCGCACTCATTGTGACCCCAACCGCACGCCTTGCAACCCCAACCGCACGCCTTGCAACCCCAACCGCACGCCTTGCGACCCCAACCGCACTCCTTGCGACCCCAACCGCACGCCTTGCAACCCCAACCGCACGCCTTGCAACCCCAACCGCACGCCTTGCAACCCCAACCGCACGCCTTTCAACCCCAACCGCACGCCTTGCAACCCCAACCGCACTCCTTGCAACCCCAACCGCACGCCTTGCGACCCCAACCGCATTCCTTGTGACCCCAACCGCACTCCTTGCAACCCCATCCGCACGCCTTGCAACCCCAACCGCATTCCTTGCGACCCCATCCGCACGCCTTGCGAACCTAACCGCAATCCTTGCGACCCCAACCGCACGCCTTGTAACCCCAACCGCAATCCTTGCGACCCCAGCCGCACTCCTTGCGACCCCAACCGCACTCCTTGTGAACCCAGCCGCACTCATTGCTACCCCAACCGCACTCCTTACAACCCCAACCGCACTCCTTCCAACCACAACCGCACGCCTTGCGACCCCAACCGCACTCCTTGCAACACCAACCGCACGCCTTGCAACAGCAACCTCACTCCTTGCCACCCCAACCGCACTCCTTGCCACCCCAACCGCACTCCTTGCAACTCCAACCGCACTCCTTGCAACTCCAACCGCACTCCTTGCAACTCCAACCGCACTCCTTGCAACCCCAACCGCACTCCTTGCAACTCCAACCGCACGCCTTGCGACCCCAACCGCACTCCTTGTGAACCCAACCGCACTCCTTGTGAACCCAACCGCACTCCTTACAACCCCAACCGCACTCCTTACAACCACAACCGCACTCCTTGCAACCCCAACCGCACAACTTGCAACCCCAACCGCACTCCTTGCATCCCCAACCGCACGCCTTGCAACCCCAACCGCACTCCTTGCTACCCCAACCGCATGCCTTGCAAACCGAACCGCACTCCTTCCAACCCCAACCGCACTCCTTTCAACCCCAACTGCACACCTTGCAACCCCAACTGCACTCCTTGCAACCCCAACTGCACTCCTTGCAACCCCAACCACACTCCTTTCAACCCCAGCCGCACTCCTTGCAACCGCAGCCGCATGCCTTGCATTCCCAACCCAACTCTCCTTTCAACCCCAACCGCACTCCTTGCGACCTCAACCGCACTCCTTGCGAGCCTAACTGCACTCCTTGCGAGCCTAACTGCACTCCTTGCGACCGTAACCGCACTCCTTGCGACCCCAGCCGCACTCCTTGCGACCCCAGCCGCACTCCTGACAACTTCAACCGCAATCCTTGCGACCCCAACCGACTCCTTGCGACCCCAGCCGCACTTCTTGCAATCCCAACCGCACCCCTTGCAACTTCAACCGCACTCCTTGCAACCGCAGCCGCACTCCTTGCAACCGCAGCCGCACTCCTTGCAACCGCAGCCGCACTCCTTGAAACCCCAGCCGCACTCCTTGCAACCCCAAACCCCACGCCTTGCAACCCCAACCGCACTCCTAGCAACCCCAGCCGCACTCCTAGCAACCCCAACCGCACTCCTTGCAACCCCAACCGCACTCCTTGCAACCCCAGCCGCACGTCTTGCAACCCCAGCCGCACGTCTTGCAACCCCATCCGCACTCCTTGCGACCCCAACCGCACTCCTTGCGACCCCAGCCGCACTCCTTGCAACAACAACCGCACGCCTTGCAACCCCAACTGCACTCCTTGCAACCGCAACCGCACTCCTTGCGACCCCAACCGCACTCCTTGCGACCCCAACCGCACTCCTTGCGACCCCAACCGCACTCCTTGCGACCCCAGCCGCACTCCTTGCAACAACAACCGCACGCCTTGCTACCCCAACCGCACTCCTTGCAACAACAACCGCACTCCTTGCTATCCCAACCGCACGCCTTGCTACCCCAGCCGCACTCCTTGCGACCCCATCCGCACTCCTGACAATTTCAACCGCTATCCTTGCGACCCCAACCGACTCCTTGCGACCCCAGCCGCACTTCTTGCAATCCCAACCGCACCCCTTGCAACTTCAACCGCACGCCTTAGAACCCTAGCCGCACTCCTTGCAACCGCAACCGCAACCGCACGCCTTGCAACCCCAGCCGCACTCCTTGCGACCCCAACCACACTCCCTGCTAACCCAACCGCACGCCTTGCAACCCCAGCCGCACTCCTTGCAACCGCAGCCGCATGCCTTGCATTCCCCACCCAACTCTCCTTGCAACTGCAACTGCACTCCTTGCGACCCCAACCGCACTCCTTGCGAACCTAACCGCACTCCTTGCGACCCCAACCGCAGTCCTTGCGACCCCAACCGCACTCCTTGCACTCCAACCGCACGCCTTGCAACCGCAACCGCACTCCTTCCAACCCGAACCGCACTCCTTGCAACTCCAACCGCACTCCTTCCAACCCGAACCGCACTCCTTCCAACCCGAACCGCATTCTTTGCAACCCCAACCGCACTCTTTGCAACCCCAACCGCACTCCTTGCAACTCCAACCGCACTCCTTGCAACCGCAACCGCACTCCTTGCACCCCAACCGCACTCCTTGCAACAACAACCGCACGCCTTGCTACCCCAACCGCAGGCGTTGCAACAACAACCGCACGCCTTGCAACCCCGACCACACTCCTTGCGACCCCAAACGCACTCCTTGCGAACCTAACCGCTATCCTTGCGACCCCAGCCGCACTCCTTGCGACCCCAACCGCACGCCTTGCGACCCCAACCACACTCCTTGCTACCCGAACGCACTCCTGACAACTTCAACCGCACTCCTTGCAACCGCAACCGCACGTCTTGCAACCCCATCCGCACTCCTTGCAAACGCAACCGCACTCCTTGCAACCGCAACCGCAACCGCACTCCTTACGAACCTAACCGCTATCCTTGCGACCCCAGCCGCACTCCTTGCAACAACAACCGCACTCCTTGCTATCCCAACCGCACGCCTTGCTACCCCAACTGCACGCCTTGCAACAACAACCACACGCCTTGCAACCCCGACCACACTCCTTGCGACCCCATCCGCACTCCTGACAACTTCAACCGCACTCCTTGCGACCCCAACCGACTCCTTGCAACAACAACCGACTCCTTGCGACCCCAACCGACTCCTTGCGACCCCAGCCGCACTTCTTGCAATCCCAACCGCACTCCTTGCATCCGCAACCGCACGTCTTGCAAACCCAACCGCATTTCTTGCAACTCCAGCCGCACTCCTTGCAACCCCAATCGCACTCTTTGCGACCCCAACCGCACTCCTTGCGACCCCAACCGCACTCCTTGCAACAACAACCGCACTCCTTGCAACCCCGACCACACTCCTTACGACCCCATCCGCACTCCTGACAACTTCAACCGCACTCCTTGCGACCCCAGCCGCACTCCTTGCGACCCCAACCGCACTCCTTGCGACCCCAGCCGCACTCCTGACAACTTCAACCGCACTCCTTGCGACCCCAGCCGACTCCTTGCGACCCCAACCGCACTCCTTGCAACTCCAACCGCACTCCTTGCAACTCCAACCGCACTCCTTGCAACCCCAGCCGCACTCCTTGCAACCCCAGCCGCACTCCTTGCGAACCCAACCGCACTCCTTGTGAAACCACCCGCACTCCTTGCGACCCTAACCACACGTCTTGTGACCGTAACCGCACTCATTGTGACCCCAACTGCACTCCTTGTGACCCCAACCGCACACTTTGCGACCCCAACCGCACGCCTTGCAACCCCAACCGCACAACTTGCAACCCCAACCGCACTCCTTGCAACGCCAACCGCACGCCTTGCAACGCCAACCGCACAACTTGCAACCCCAACCGCACGCCTTGCTACCCCAACCGCACTCCTTTCATCCCCAACTGCACTCCTTGCAACCCCAACTGCATTCCTTGCAACCCCAACTGCATTCCTTGCAACCCCAACCACACTCCTTTCAACCCCAACCACACTCCTTTCAACCCTAGCCGCACTCCTTGCAAACGCAGCCGCACTCCTTGCAACCGCAGCCGCACTCCTTGCAACCGCAACCGCACACCTTGCAACGCCAACCGCACTCCTTGCAACGCCAACCGCACTCCTTGCAACGCCAACCGCACGCCTTGCAACGCCAACCGCACAACTTGCAACCCCAACCGCACACTTTGCGACCCCAGCCGCACTCCTTGCAACAACAACCGCACGCCTTGCTACCCCTTCCGCACGCCTTACTACCCCAACCGCACGCCTTGCAACAACAACCGCACGCCTTGCAACCCCGACCACACTCCTTGCGACCCCAAACGCATTCCTTGCGAACCTAACCGCTATCCTTGCGACCCCAACCGACTCCTTGCGACCCCAGCCGCACTCCTTGCGACCCCAGCCGCACTCCTTGCAACAACAACCGCACGCCTTGCTACCCATCCGCACGCCTTACTACCCCAACCGCACGCCTTGCAACAACAACCGCACGCCTTGCAACAACAACCGCACGCCTTGCTACCCCATCCGCACGCCTTGCTACCCCAACCGCACGCCTTGCAACAACAACCGCACGCCTTGCTACCCCATCCGCACGCCATGCTACCCCATCCGCAATCCTTGCGACCCCAACCGCACGGCTTGCGACCCCAACCCCCACGCCTTGCAACTCCAACCGCACGCCTTGCATCCCCAACCACACTTCTTGCAACCCCAACCGCACACCTTGCAACAGCAAACTCACTCCTTTCCAACACAAACGCATTCCTTCCAACCCCAACCGCACTCCTTCCGACCCCAACCGCACTCCTTCCGACCCCAACCGCACTCCTTCCGACCCCAACCGCACTCCTTCCGACCCCAACCGCACTCCTTCCGACCCCAACCGCACTCCTTCCGACCCCAACCGCACTCCTTCCGACCCCAACCGCACTCCTTCCGACCCCAACCGACTCCTTGCGACCCCAGCCGCACTCCTTGCGACCCCAACCGCACGCCTTACGAACCTAACCGCTATCCTTGCGACCCCAACCGCAATCCTTGCGACACCAACCGCACGCCTTGCAACACCAACCGCACGCCTTGCAACAGCAACCTCACTCCTTGCCACCCCAACCGCACTCCTTGCCACCCCAACCGCACTCCTTGCAACTCCAACCGCACTCCTTGCAACTCCAACCGCACTCCTTGCAACCCCAACCGCACTCCTTGCAACTCCAACCGCACGCCTTGCGAACCAAACCGCAATCCTTGCGACCCCAACCGCACGCCTTGCGACCCCAACCGCACTCCTTGTGAACCCAACCGCACTCCTTGTGAACCCAACCGCACTCCTTACAACCCCAACCGCACTCCTTACAACCCCAACCGCACTCCTTACAACCCCAACCGCACTCCTTACAACCACAACCGCACTCCTTGCAACCCCAACCGCACTCCTTGCATCCCCAACCGCACTCCTTGCATCCCCAACCGCACGCCTTGCAACCCCAACCGCACAACTTGCAACCCTAACCGCACTCCTTGCTACCCCAACCGCACTCCTTTCAACCCCAACCGCACTCCTTGCATCCCCAACCGCACTCCTTGCATCCCCAACCGCATGCCTTGCAAACCCAACCGCACTCCTTCCAACCCCAACCGCACTCCTTCCAACCCCAACCGCACTCCTTTCAACCCCAACCGCACTCCTTTCAACCCCAACCGCACTCCTTGCAACCCCAACTGCACTTCTTGCAACCCCAACTGCATTCCTTGCAACCCCAACCACACTCCTTTCAACCCCAGCCGCACTCCTTGCAACCGCAGCCGCATGCCTTGCATTCCCAACCCAACTCTCCTTTCAACCCCAACCGCACTCCTTGCAACCCCAACCGGACTCTTTGCTACCCCAACCGCAATCCTTGCGACCCCAACCGTACTCCTTGCGACCCCAACCGTACTCCTTGCGACCTCAACCGCACTCCTTGCGAGCCTAACTGCACTCCTTGCGACCGTAACCGCACTCTTTGCGACCCCAGCCGCACTCCTTGCGACCCTAACCACACGTCTTGTGACCGTAACCGCACTCATTGTGACCCCAACTGCACTCCTTGTGACCCCAACCGCACACTTTGCGACCCCAACCGCACGCCTTGCAACCCCAACTGCACAACTTGCAACCCCAACCGCACTCCTTGCTACCCCAACCGCATGCCTTGCAAACCCAACCGAACGCCTTGCAACCGCAACCGCACAACTTGCAACCCGAACCGTACTCCTTGCAACGCCAACCGCACGCCTTGCAACGCCAACCGCACGCCTTGCAACCCCAACCGCACTCCTTGCAACCCCAACCGCACGCCTTGCGACCCCAACCGCATTCCTTGCGACCCCAACCGCACGCCTTGCAACCCCAAACGCATTCCTTTCGACCCCAACCGCACGCCTTGCGACCCCAATCGCACGCCTTACTAACCCAACCGCACTCCTTGCAACACCAACCGCACGCCTTGCAACAGCAACCTCACTCCTTGCCACCCCAACCGCAATCCTTTCAACCCCAACCGCACTCCTTTCAACCCCAACCGCACTCCTTTCAACCCCAACTGCACTCCTTGCAACCGCAGCCGCATGCCTTGCATTCCCAACCCAACTCTCCTTTCAACCCCAACCACACTCCTTGCAACCCCAACCGGACTCTTTGCTACCCTAACCACACGTCTTGTGACCCCAACTGCACTCCTTGTGACCCCAACTGCACTCCTTGTGACCCCAACCGCACACTTTGCGACCCCAACCGCACGCCTTGCAACACCAACCGCACGCCTTGCAACAGCAACATCACTCCTTGCCACCCCAACCGCACTCCTTGCGAACCAAACCGCAATCCTTTCGACCCCAACCGCACGCCTTGCGACCCCAACCGCACGCCTTGCGACCCCAACCGCACTCCTTACAACCCCAACCGCACTCCTTACAACCCCAACCGCACTCCTTGCAACCCCAACCGCACAACTTGCAACCCCAACCGCACTCCTTGCGACCCCAACCGCACTCCTTGCAACCCCAACCACACACCTTTCAACCCCAGCCGCACTCCTTGCAACCGCAGCCGCATGCCTTGCATTCCCAACCCAACTCTCCTTTCAACCCCAACCACACTCCTTGCAACCCCAACCGGACTCTTTGCTACCCCAACCGCACTCCTTGCGACCTCAACCGCACTCCTTGCGACCCCAGCCGCACTCCTTGTGACCCCAACCGCACACTTTGCGACCCCAACCGCACGCTTTGCGACCCCAACCGCACGCCTTGCAACCCCAACCGCACTCTTTGCTACCCCAACCGCATGCCTTGCAACGCCAACCGCACGCCTTGCAACCCCAACCGCACTCCTTGCAACCCCAACCGCACGCCTTGCAACCGCAACCGCACAACTTGCAACCCGAACCGTACTCCTTGCAACGCCAACCGCACGCCTTGCAACCCCAACCGCACTCCTTGCAACCCCAACCGCACGCCTTGCAACCCCATCCGCATTCCTTGCGACCCCAACCGCACTCCTTGCAACCCCAACCGCACGCCTTGCAACCCCAACCGCATTCCTTGCGACCCCAACCGCACGCCTTGCGACCCCAATCGCACGCCTTACTAACCCAACCGCACTCCTTGCAACACCAACCGCACGCCTTGCAACAACAACCGCACGCCTTGCAACCCCGACCAAACTCCTTGCGACCCCAAACGCATTCCTTGCGAACCTAACCGCTATCCTTGCGACCCCAACCGACTCCTTGCGACCCCAGCCGCACTCCTTGCGACCCCAACCGACGCCTTACGAACCTAACCGCTATCCTTGCGACCCCAGCCGCACTCCTTGCAACAACAACCGCACGCCTTACTACCCCAACCGCACGCCTTGCTACCCCATCCGCACGCCTTGCTACCCCATCCGCACGCCTTGCGACCCCAACCGCAATCCTTGCGACCCCAACCGCACGGCTTGCGACCCCAACCCCCACGCCTTGCAACTCCAACCGCACGCCTTGCATCCCCAACCACACTTCTTGCAACCCCAACCGCACGCCTTGCAACAGCAAACTCACTCCTTTCCAACACAACCGCACTCCTTCCGACCCCAACCGCACTCCTTCCGACCCCAACCGCACTCCTTCCGACCCCAACCGCACTCCTTCCGACCCCAACCGCACTCCTTCCGACCCCAACCGCACTCCTTCCGACCCCAACCGCACTCCTTCCGACCCCAACCGACTCCTTGCGACCCCAGCCGCACTCCTTGCGACCCCAACCGCACGCCTTACGAACCTAACCGCTATCCTTGCGACCCCAACCGCAATCATAGAAACATAGAAAATAGGTGCAGGAGCAGGCCATTCAGCCCTTCTAGCCTGCACCGCCATTCAATGAGTTCATGGCTGAACATGAAACTTCAGTACCCACTTCCTGCTTTCACGCCATACCCCTTGATCCCCCGAGTAGTAAGGACTTCATCTAACTCCCTTTTGAATATATTTAGTGAATTGGCCTCAACTACTTTCTGTGGTAGAGAATTCCACAGGTTCACCACTCTCTGGGTGAAGAAGTTTCTCCTTATCTCGGTCCTAAATGGCTTACCCCTTATCCTTAGACTGTGACCCCTGGTTCTGGACTTCCCCAACATTGGGAACATTCTTCCTGCATCCAACCTGTCCAAACCCGTCAGAATTTTAAACGTTTCTATGAGGTCCCCTCTCACTCTTCTGAACTCCAGTGAATACAAGCCCAGTTGATCCAGTCTTTCTTGATAGGTCACTCCCGCCATCCCGGGAATCAGTCTGGTGAACCTTCGCTGCACTCCCTCAATAGCAAGAATGTCCTTCCTCAAGTTAGGAGACCAAAACTGTACACAATACTCCAGGTGTGGCCTCACCAAGGCCCTGTACAACTGTAGCAACACCTCCCTCCCCCTGTACTCAAATCCCCTCGCTATGAAGGCCAACATGCCATTTGCTTTCTTAACCGCCTGCTGTACCTGCATGCCAACCTTCAATGACTGATGTACCATGACACCCAGGTCTCGTTGCACCTTCCCTTTTCCTAATCTGTCACCATTCAGATAATAGTCTGTCTCTCTGTTTTTACCACCAAAGTGGATAACCTCACATTTATCCACATTATACTTCATCTGCCACGCATTTGCCCACTCACCTAACCTATCCAAGTCACTCTGTAGCCTCATAGCATCCTCCTCGCAGCTCACACTGCCACCCAACTTAGTGTCATCCGCAAATTTGGAGATACTACATTTAATCCCCTCGTCTAAATCATTAATGTACAATGTAAACAGCTGGGGCCCCAGCACAGAACCCTGCGGTACCCCACTAGTCACTGCCTGCCATTCCGAAAAGTACCCATTTACTCCTACTCTTTGCTTTCTGTCTGACAACCAGTTCTCAATCCACGTCAGCACACTACCCCCAATCCCATGTGCTTTAATTTTGCACATTAATCTCCTGTGTGGGACCTTGTCGAAAGCCTTCTGAAAGTCCAAATATACCACATCAACTGGTTCTCCCTTGTCCACTTTACTGGAAACATCCTCAAAAAATTCCAGAAGATTTGTCAAGCATGATCTCCCTTTCACAAATCCATGCTGACTTGGACCTATCATGTCACCATTTTCTAAATGCGCTGCTATGACATCCTTAATAATTGATTCCATCATTTTACCCACTACTGAGGTCAGGCTGACCGGTCTATAATTCCCTGCTTTCTCTCTCCCTCCTTTTTTAAAAAGTGGGGTTACATTGGCTACCCTCCACTCGATAGGAACTGATCCAGAGTCAATGGAATGTTGGAAAATGACTGTCAATGCATCCGCTATTTCCAAGGCCACCTCCTTAAGTACTCTGGGATGCAGTCCATCAGGCCCTGGGGATTTATCGGCCTTCAATCCCATCAATTTCCCCAACACAATTTCCCGACTAATAAAGATTTCCCTCAGTTCCTCCTCCTTAATAGACCCTCTGACCACTTTTATATCCGGAAGGTTGTTTGTGTCCTCCTTAGTGAATACTGAACCAAAGTACTTGTTTAATTGGTCTGCCATTTCTTTGTTCCCCGTTATGACTTCCCCTGATTCTGACTGCAGGGGACCTACGTTTGTCTTTACTAACCTTTTTCTCTTTACATACCTATAGAAACTTTTGCAATCCGCCTTAATGTTCCCTGCAAGCTTCTTCTCGTACTCCATTTTCCCTGCCCGAATCAAACCCTTTGTACTCCTCTGCTGAGTTCTAAATTTCTCCCAGTCCCCAGGTTCGCTGCTATTTCTGGCCAATTTGTATGCCATTTCCTTGGCTTTAATACTATCCCTGATTTCCCTAGATAGCCACGGTTGAGCCACCTTCCATAGAAACATAGAAACATAGAAAATAGGTGCAGGAGCAGGCCATTCAGCCCTTCTAGCCTGCACCGCCATTCAATGAGTTCATGGCTGAACATGAAACTTCAGTACCCCCTTCCTGCTTTCTCGCCATAACCCTTGATCCCCCGAGTAGTAAGGACTTCATCTAACTCCCTTTTGAATATATTTAGTGAATTGGCCTCAACTACTTTCTGTGGTAGAGAATTCCACAGGTTCACCACTCTCTGGGTGAAGAAGTTTCTCCTCATCTCGGTCCTAAATGGCTTACCCCTTATCCTCAGACTGTGACCCCTGGTTCTGGACTTCCCCAACATTGGGAACATTCTTTCTGCATCTAACCTGTCTAAACCCGTCAGAATTTTAAACGTTTCTATGAGGTCCCCTCTCATTCTTCTGAACTCCAGTGAATACAATCCCAATTGATCCAATCTTTCTTGATAGGTCAGTCCCGCCATCCCGGGAATCAGTCTGGTGAACCTTCGCTGCACTCCCTCAATAGCAAGAATGTCCTTCCTCAAGTTAGGAGACCAAAACTGTACACAATACTCCAGGTGTGGCCTCACCAAGGCCCTGTACAACTGTAGCAACACCTCCCTGCCCCTGTATTCAAATCCCCTCGCTATGAAGGCCAACATGCCATTTGCTTTCTTAACCGCCTGCTGTACCTGCATGCCAACCTTCAATGACTGATGTACCATGACACCCAGGTCTCGTTGCACCTTCCCTTTTCCTAATCTGTCACCATTCAGATAATAGTCTGTCTCTCTGTTTTTACCACCAAAGTGGATAACCTCACATTTATCCACATTATACTTCATCTGCCATGCATTTGCCCACTCACCTAACCTATCCAAGTCACTCTGCAGCCTAATAGCATCCTCCTCGCAGCTCACACTGCCACCCAACTTAGTATCATCCGCAAATTTGGAGATACTGCATTTAATCCCCTCGTCTAAATCATTAATGTACAATGTAAACAGCTGGGGCCCCAGCACAGAACCTTGCGGCACTCCACTAGTCACTGCCTGCCATTCTGAAAAGTACCCGTTTACTCCTACTCTTTGCTTCCTGTCTGACAACCAGTTCTCAATCCACGTCAGCACACTACCCCCAATCCCATGTGCTTTAACTTTGCACATTAATCTCTTGTGTGGGACCTTGTCGAAAGCCTTCTGAAAGTCCAAATATACCACATCAACTGGTTCTCCCTTGTCCACTTTACTGGAAACATCCTCAAAAAATTCCAGAAGATTTGTCAAGCATGATTTCCCTTTCACAAATCCATGCTGACTTGGACCTATCATGTCACCATTTTCCAGATGCACTGCTATGACATCCTTAATAATTGATTCCATCACTTTACCCACTACTGAGGTCAGGCTGACCGGTCTATAATTCCCTGTTTTCTCTCTCCCTCCTTTTTTAAAAAGTGGGGTTACATTGGCTACCCTCCACTCCATAGGAACTGATCCAGAGTCAATGGAATGTTGGAAAATGACTGTCAATGCATCCGCTATTTCCAAGGCCACCTCCTTAAGTACTCTAGGATGCAGTCCATCAGGCCCTGGGGATTTATCGGCCTTCAATCCCATCAATTTCCCCAACACAATTTCCCGACTAATAAAGATTTCCCTCAGTTCCTCTTCCTTACTAGACCCTCTGACCCCTTTTATATCCGGAAGGTTGTTTGTATCCTCCTTAGTGAATACCGAACCAAAGTACTTGTTCAATTGATCCGCCATTTCTTTGCTCCCCGTTATGACTTCCCCTGATTCTGACTGCAGGGGACCTACGTTTGTCTTCACCAACCTTTTTCTCTTTACATACCGATAGAAACTTTTGCAATCCGCCTTAATGTTCCCTGCAAGCTTCTTCTCGTACTCCATTTTCCCTGTCCTAATCAAACCCTTTGTCCTCCTCTGCTGAGTTCTAAATTTCTCCCAGTCCCCAGGTTCGCTGCTATTTCTGGCCAATTTGTATGCCACTTCCTTGGCTTTAATACTATCCCTGATTTCCCTAGATAGCCACGGTTGAGCCACCTTCCCCTTTTTATTTTTACGCCAGACAGGAATGTACAATTGTTGTACTTCATCCATGCGGTCTCTAAATGTCTGCCATTGCCCATCCACAGTCAACCCCCTAAGTATCATTCGCCAATCTATCCTAGCCAATTCACGCCTCATACCTTCAAAGTTACCCTTCTTTAAGTTCTGGACCATGGTCTCTGAAATTACTGTTTCATTCTCCATCCTAATGCAGAATTCCACCATATTATGGTCACTCTTCCCCAAGGGGCCTCGCACAATGAGATTGCTAATTAATCCTCTCTCATTACACAACACCCAGTCTAAGATGGCCTCCCCCCTAGTTGGTTCCTCAACATATTGGTCTAGAAAACCATCCCTTATGCACTCCAGTAATCCTCCTCCACCGTATTGCTTCCAGTTTGGCTAGCCCAATCTATGTGCATATTAAAGTCACCCATTATAACTGCTGCACCTTTATTGCATGCACCCCTAATTTCCTGTTTGATGCCCTCCCCAACATCCCTATTACTGTTTGGAGGTCTGTACACAACTCCTACTAACGTTTTTTGCCCTTTGGTGTTCTGCAGCTCTACCCATATAGATTCCACATCATCCAAGCTAATGTCTTTCCTAACTATTGCATTAATCTCCTCTTTAACCAGCAATGCTACCCCACCTCCTTTTCCTTTTATTCTATCCTTCCTGAATGTTGAATACCCCTGGGGTCACACGTCTTGTGACCGTAACCGCACTCATTGTGACCCCAACTGCACTCCTTGTGACCCCAACCGCACACTTTGCGACCCCAACCGCACGCCTTGCAACCCCAACCGCACAACTTGCAACCCCAACCGCACGCCTTGCAACCCCAACCGCACAACTTGCAACCCCAACCGCACTCCTTGCTACCCCAACCGCATGCCTTGCAAACCCAACCGCACGCCTTGCAACCGCAACCGCACAACTTGCAACCCGAACCGTACTCCTTGCAACGCCAACCGCACGCCTTGCAACCCCAACTGCACGCCTTGCAACAACAACCGCACGCCTTGCTACCCCATCCGCACGCCTTGCTACCCCATCCGCAATCCTTGCGACCCCAACCGCACGGCTTGCGACCCCAACCCCCACGCCTTGCAACTCCAACCGCACGCCTTGCATCCCCAACCACACTTCTTGCAACCCCAACCGCACGCCTTGCAACAGCAAACGCATTCCTTCCAACCCCAACCGCACTCCTTCCGACCCCAACCGCACTCCTTCCGACCCCAACCGCACTCCTTCCGACCCCAACCGCACTCCTTCCGACCCCAACCGCACTCCTTCCGACCCCAACCGCACTCCTTCCGACCCCAACCGCACTCCTTCCGACCCCAACCGACTCCTTGCGACCCCAGCCGCACTCCTTGCGACCCCAACCGCACGCCTTACGAACCTAACCGCTATCCTTGCGACCCCAACCGCAATCCTTGCAACAGCAACCGCACGCCTTGCAACAGCAACCTCACTCCTTGCCACCCCAACCGCACTCCTTGCCACCCCAACCGCACTCCTTGCAACTCCAACCGCACTCCTTGCAACTCCAACCGCACTCCTTGCAACTCCAACCGCACTCCTTGCAACCCCAACCGCACTCCTTGCATCCCCAACCGCACTCCTTGCAACTCCAACTGCACGCCTTGCGAACCAAACCGCAATCCTTGCGACCCCAACCGCACGCCTTGCGACCCCAACCGCACTCCTTGTGAACCCAACCGCACTCCTTACAATCCCAACCGCACTCCTTACAACCACAACCGCACTCCTTGCAACCCCAACCGCACAACTTTCAACCCCAACCGCACGCCTTGCAACCCCAACCGCACGCCTTGCAACCCCAACCGCACTCCTTGCTACCCCAACCGCACTCCTTTCAACCCCAACTGCACTCCTTGCAACCCCAACTGCACTCCTTGCAACCCCAACTGCATTCCTTGCAACCCCAACCACACTCCTTGCAACCCCAACCACACTCCTTTCAACCCCAGCCGCACTCCTTGCAACCGCAGCCGCATGCCTTGCATTCCCAACCCAACTCTCCTTTCAACCCCAACCGCACTCCTTGCGACCGTAACCGCACTCCTTGCGACCCCAGCCGCACTCCTTGCGACCCTAACCGCACGTCTTGTGACCGTAACCGCACTCATTGTGACCCCAACTGCACTCCTTGTGACCCCAACCGCACACTTTGCGACCCCAACCGCACGCCTTGCAACCCCAACCGCACAACTTGCAACCCCAACCGCACTCCTTGCTACCCCAACCGCATGCCTTGCAAACCCAACCGCACGCCTTGCAACCGCAACCACACAACTTGCAACCCGAACCGTACTCCTTGCAACGCCAACCGCACGCCTTGCAACCCCAACTGCACGCCTTGCAACCCCAACCGCACTCCTTGCAACCCCAACCGCACGCCTTGCGACCCCAACCGCATTCCTTGCGACCCCAACCGCACTCCTTGCGACCCCAACCGCACGCCTTGCGACCCCAACCGCATTCCTTGCGACCCCAACCGCACGCCTTGCGACCCCAATCGCACGCCTTGCAACAGAACCTCACTCCTTGCCACCCCAACCGCACTCCTTGCCACCCCAACCGCACTCCTTGCCACCCCAACCGCACTCCTTGCAACTCCAACCGCACTCCTTGCAACCCCAACTGCACTCCTTGCAACTCCAACCGCACGCCTTGCGAACCAAACCGCAATCCTTGCGACCCCAACCGCACGCCTTGCGACCCCAACCGCACTCCTTGCAACCCCAACCGCACTCTTTGCGACCCCAACCGCACTCCTTGCGACCCCAACCGCACTCCTTGCGACCCCAACCGCATGCCTTGCAACGCCAACCGCACTCCTTACAACCCCAACCGCACTCCTTGCTACCCCAACCGCACTCCTTGCAACCCCAACCACTCTCCTTGCAACCCCAACCGCACTCCTTGCTACCCCAACATCACTCCTTGCGACCCCAACCGCACTCCTTGCAACGCCAACCGCACTCATTGCAACAACAACCGCACGCCTTGCTACAACAACCGCACTCCTTGCTATCCCAACCGCACGCCTTGCTACCCCAGCCGCACTCCTTACGACCCCATCCGCACTCCTGACAACTTCAACCGCTATCCTTGCGACCCCAACCGACTCCTTGCGACCCCAGCCGCACTTCTTGCAATCCCAACCGCACCCCTTGCAACATCAACCGCACGCCTTAGATCCCTAGCCGCACTCCTTGCGACCCCAACCGCAGTCCTTGCGACCCCAACCGCACTCCTTGCACTCCAACCGCACGCCTTGCAACCGCAACCGCACTCCTTCCAACCCGAACCACACTCCTTGCAACCCCAACCGCACTCTTTGCAACTCCAACCGCACTCCTTGCAACCGCAACCGCACTCCTTGCACCCCAACCTCACGCCTTGCTACCCCAACCGCACTCCTTGCAACAACAACCGCACGCCTTGCTACCCCAACCGCATGCCTTGCAACCCCGACCACACTCCTTGCGACCCCAAACGCACTCCTTGCGAACCTAACCGCTATCCTTGCGACCCCAGCCGCACTCCTTGCGACACCAACCGCACTCCTTGCGACCCCAACCGCACTCCTTGCTACCCGAACCGCACTCCTGACAACTTCAACCGCACTCCTTGCAACCCCAACCGCACGTCTTGCAACCCCATCCGCACTCCTTGCAAACGCAACCGCACTCCTTACGAACCTAACCGCACTCCTTGCGACCCCAGCCACACTCCTTGCAACAACAACCGCACGCCTTGCTACCCCAACCGCACTCCTTGCTACCCCAACCGCACGCCTTGCAACAACAACCACACGCCTTGCAACCCCGACCACACTCCTTGCGACCCCATCCGCACTCCTGACAACTTCAACCGCACGCCTTGCATCCGCAACCGCATGCCTTGCAACTCGAGCCGGACATCTTGGAAGCCCAGCCGCACTCCTTGCAACCGCAGCCGCACTCCTTGCAACCGCAGCCGCACTCCTTGAAACCCCAGCCGCACTCCTTGCAACCCCAGCCGCACGTCTTGCAACCCCATCCGCACTCCTTGCAACAACAACCGCACGCCTTGCTACCCCAACTGCACTCCTTGCAACAACAACCGCACGCCTTGCTACCCCAACTGCACTCCTTGCAACAACAACCGCACGCCTTGCTACCCCAACCGCACTCCTTGCAACAACAACCGCACTCCTTGCTATCCCAACCGCACGCCTTGCTACCCCAGCCGCACTCCTTGCGACCCCATCCGCACTCGTGACAACTTCAACCGCTATCCTTGCGACCCCAACCGACTCCTTGCGACCCCAGCCGCACTTCTTGCAATCCCAACCGCACCCCTTGCAACTTCAACCGCACGCCTTAGAACCCCAACCGCACTCCTTGCGACCCCAACCACACTCCTTGCTACCCCAACCGCACGCCTTGCAACCCCAGCCGCACTCCTTGCAACCGCAGCCGCATGCCTTGCATTCCCCACCCAACTCTCCTTGCAACTGCAACTGCACTCCTTGCGACCCCAACCGCACTCCTTGCGAACCTAACCGCACTCCTTGCGACCCCAACCGCAGTCCTTGCGACCCCAACCGCACTCCTTGCACTCCAACCGCACGCCTTGCAACCGCAACCGCACTCCTTCCAACCCGAACCGCACTCCTTGCAACTCCAACCGCATTCTTTGCAACCCCAACCGCACTCTTTGCAACCCCAACCGCACTCCTTGCAACTCCAACCGCACTCCTTGCAACCGCAACCGCACTCCTTGCACCCCAACCGCACTCCTTGCAACAACAACCGCACTCCTTGCAACAACAACCGCACGCCTTGCTACCCCAACCGCAGGCGTTGCAACAACAACCGCACGCCTTGCAACCCCGACCACATTCCTTGCGACCCCAAACGCACTCCTTGCGAACCTAACCGCACTCCTTGCGACCCCAGCCACACTCCTTGCAACAACAACCGCACGCCTTGCTACCCCAACCGCACGCCTTGCAACAACAACCACACGCCTTGCAACCCCGACCACACTCCTTGCGACCCCATCCGCACTCCTGACAACTTCAACCGCACTCCTTGCGACCCCAACCGACTCCATGCGACCCCAGCCGCACTCCTTGCGACCCCAGCCGCACTCCTGACAACTTCAACCGTACTCCTTGCGACCCCAGCCGCACTCCTTGCGACCCCAGCCGCACTCCTGACAACTTCAACCGTACTCCTTGCGACCCCAGCCGCACTCCTTGCGACCCCAGCCGCACTCCTGACAACTTCAACCGCAATCCTTGCGACCCCAACCGACTCCTTGCGACCCCAGCCGCACTTCTTGCAATCCCAACCGCACCCCTTGCAACTTCAACCGCACTCCTTGCAACCGCAGCCGCACTCCTTGCAACCGCAGCCGCACTCCTTGCAACCGCAGCCGCACTCCTTGAAACCCCAGCCGCACTCCTTGCAACCCCAAACCCCACGCCTTGCAACCCCAACCGCACTCCTAGCAACCCCAGCCGCACTCCTAGCAACCCCATCCGCACTCCTTGCAACCCCAACCGCACTCCTTGCAACCCCAGCCGCACGTCTTGCAACCCCAGCCGCACGTCTTGCAACCCCATCCGCACTCCTTGCGACCCCAACCGCACTCCTTGCGACCCCAGCCGCACTCCTTGCAACAACAACCGCACGCCTTGCAACCCCAACCGCACTCCTTGCAACCGCAACCGCACTCCTTGCGACCCCAACCGCACTCCTTGCGACCCCAACCGCACTCCTTGCGACCCCAACCGCACTCCTTGCGACCCCAGCCGCACTCCTTGCAACAACAACCGCACGCCTTGCTACCCCAACCGCACTCCTTGCAACAACAAACGCACTCCTTGCTATCCCAACCGCACGCCTTGCTACCCCAGCCGCACTCCTTGCGACCCCATCCGCACTCCTGACAATTTCAACCGCTATCCTTGCGACCCCAACCGACTCCTTGCGACCCCAGCCGCACTTCTTGCAATCCCAACCGCACCCCTTGCAACTTCAACCGCACGCCTTAGAACCCTAGCCGCACTCCTTGCAACCGCAACCGCAACCGCACGCCTTGCAACCCCAGCCGCACTCCTTGCGACCCCAACCACACTCCCTGCTAACCCAACCGCACGCCTTGCAACCCCAGCCGCACTCCTTGCAACCGCAGCCGCATGCCTTGCATTCCCCACCCAACTCTCCTTGCAACTGCAACTGCACTCCTTGCGACCCCAACCGCACTCCTTGCGAACCTAACCGCACTCCTTGCGACCCCAACCGCAGTCCTTGCGACCCCAACCGCACTCCTTGCACTCCAACCGCACGCCTTGCAACCGCAACCGCACTCCTTCCAACCCGAACCGCACTCCTTGCAACTCCAACCGCACTCCTTCCAACCCGAACCGCACTCCTTCCAACCCGAACCGCATTCTTTGCAACCCCAACCGCACTCTTTGCAACCCCAACCGCACTCCTTGCAACTCCAACCGCACTCCTTGCAACCGCAACCGCACTCCTTGCACCCCAACCGCACTCCTTGCAACAACAACCGCACGCCTTGCTACCCCAACCGCAGGCGTTGCAACAACAACCGCACGCCTTGCAACCCCGACCACACTCCTTGCGACCCCAAACGCACTCCTTGCGAACCTAACCGCTATCCTTGCGACACCAGCCGCACTCCTTGCGACCCCAACCGCACGCCTTGCGACCCCAACCACACTCCTTGCTACCCGAACGCACTCCTGACAACTTCAACCGCACTCCTTGCAACCGCAACCGCACGTCTTGCAACCCCATCCGCACTCCTTGCAAACGCAACCGCACTCCTTGCAACCGCAACCGCAACCGCACTCCTTACGAACCTAACCGCTATCCTTGCGACCCCAGCCGCACTCCTTGCAACAACAACCGCACTCCTTGCTATCCCAACCGCACGCCTTGCTACCCCAACTGCACGCCTTGCAACAACAACCACACGCCTTGCAACCCCGACCACACTCCTTGCGACCCCATCCGCAGTCCTGACAACTTCAACCGCACTCCTTGCGACCCCAACCGACTCCTTGCAACAACAACCGACTCCTTGCGACCCCAACCGACTCCTTGCGACCCCAGCCGCACTTCTTGCAATCCCAACCGCACTCCTTGCATCCGCAACCGCACGTCTTGCAAACCCAACCGCATTTCTTGCAACTCCAGCCGCACTCCTTGCAACCCCAATCGCACTCTTTGCGACCCCAACCGCACTCCTTGCGACCCCAACCGCACTCCTTGCAACAACAACCGCACTCCTTGCAACCCCGACCACACTCCTTACGAACCTAACCGCTATCCTTGCGACCCCAGCTGCACTCCTTGCAACAACAACCACACGCCTTGCAACCCCGACCACACTCCTTGCGACCCCATCCGCACTCCTGACAACTTCAACCGCACTCCTTGCGACCCCAGCCGCACTCCTTGCGACCCCAACCGCACTCCTTGCGACCCCAGCCGCACTCCTGACAACTTCAACCGCACTCCTTGCGACCCCAGCCGACTCCTTGCGACCCCAACCGCACTCCTTGCAACTCCAACCGCACTCCTTGCAACTCCAACCGCACTCCTTGCAACCCCAGCCGCACTCCTTGCAACCCCAGCCGCACTCCTTGCGAACCCAACCGCACTCCTTGTGAAACCACCCGCACTCCTTGCGACCCTAACCACACGTCTTGTGACCGTAACCGCACTCATTGTGACCCCAACTGCACTCCTTGTGACCCCAACCGCACTCCTTGCGACCCCAACCGACGCCTTACGAACCTAACCGCTATCCTTGCGACCCCAGCCGCACTCCTTGCAACAACAACCGCACGCCTTGCTACCCATCCGCACGCCTTACTACCCCAACCGCACGCCTTGCAACAACAACCGCACGCCTTGCAACAACAACCGCACGCCTTGCTACCCCATCCGCACGCCTTGCTACCCCAACCGCACGCCTTGCAACAACAACCGCACGCCTTGCTACCCCATCCGCACGCCTTGCTACCCCATCCGCAATCCTTGCGACCCCAACCGCACGGCTTGCGACCCCAACCCCCACGCCTTGCAACTCCAACCGCACGCCTTGCATCCCCAACCACACTTCTTGCAACCCCAACCGCACGCCTTGCAACAGCAAACTCACTCCTTTCCAACACAACCGCACTCCTTCCGACCCCAACCGCACTCCTTCCGACCCCAACCGCACTCCTTCCGACCCCAACCGCACTCCTTCCGACCCCAACCGCACTCCTTCCGACCCCAACCGCACTCCTTCCGACCCCAACCGCACTCCTTCCGACCCCAACCGCACTCCTTCCGACCCCAACCGCACTCCTTCCGACCCCAACCGCACTCCTTCCGACCCCAACCGACTCCTTGCGACCCCAGCCGCACTCCTTGCGACCCCAACCGCACGCCTTACGAACCTAACCGCTATCCTTGCGACCCCAACCGCAATCCTTGCGACACCAACCGCACGCCTTGCAACACCAACCGCACGCCTTGCAACAGCAACCTCACTCCTTGCCACCCCAACCGCACTCCTTGCCACCCCAACCGCACTCCTTGCAACTCCAACCGCACTCCTTGCAACTCCAACCGCACTCCTTGCAACCCCAACCGCACTCCTTGCAACTCCAACCGCACGCCTTGCGAACCAAACCGCAATCCTTGCGACCCCAACCGCACGCCTTGCGACCCCAACCGCTCTCCTTGTGAACCCAACCGCACTCCTTACAACCCCAACCGCACTCCTTACAACCCCAACCGCACTCCTTACAACCCCAACCGCACTCCTTACAACCCCAACCGCACTCCTTTCAACCCCAACCGCACTCCTTGCATCCCCAACCGCACTTCTTGCATCCCCAACCGCACTCCTTTCAACCCCAACCGCACTCCTTGCAACCCCAACCGCACTTCTTGCAACCCCAACTGCATTCCTTGCAACCCCAACCACACTCCTTTCAACCCCAGCCGCACTCCTTGCAACCGCAGCCGCATGCCTTGCATTCCCAACCCAACTCTCCTTTCAACCCCAACCGCAATCCTTGCGACCCCAACCGTACTCCTTGCGACCCCAACCGTACTCCTTGCGACCTCAACCGCACTCCTTGCGAGCCTAACTGCACTCCTTGCGACCGTAACCGCACTCTTTGCGACCCCAGCCGCACTCCTTGCGACCCTAACCACACGTCTTGTGACCGTAACCGCACTCATTGTGACCCCAACTGCACTCCTTGTGACCCCAACCGCACACTTTGCGACCCCAACCGCACGCCTTGCAACCCCAACTGCACAACTTGCAACCCCAACCGCACTCCTTGCTACCCCAACCGCATGCCTTGCAAACCCAACCGAACGCCTTGCAACGCCAACCGCACGCTTTGCAACCCCAACCGCACTCCTTGCAACCCCAACCGCACGCCTTGCGACCCCAACCGCATTCCTTGCGACCCCAACCGCACGCCTTGCAACCCCAAACGCATTCCTTTCGACCCCAACCGCACGCCTTGCGACCCCAATCGCACGCCTTACTAACCCAACCGCACTCCTTGCAACACCAACCGCACGCCTTGCAACAGCAACCTCACTCCTTGCCACCCCAACCGCAATCCTTTCAACCCCAACCGCACTCCTTTCAACCCCAACCGCACTCCTTTCAACCCCAACTGCACTCCTTGCAACCGCAGCCGCATGCCTTGCATTCCCAACCCAACTCTCCTTTCAACCCCAACCACACTCCTTGCAACCCCAACCGGACTCTTTGCTACCCTAACCACACGTCTTGTGACCCCAACTGCACTCCTTGTGACCCCAACTGCACTCCTTGTGACCCCAACCGCACACTTTGCGACCCCAACCGCACGCCTTGCAACACCAACCGCACGCCTTGCAACAGCAACATCACTCCTTGCCACCCCAACCGCACTCCTTGCGAACCAAACCGCAATCCTTTCGACCCCAACCGCACGCCTTGCGACCCCAACCGCACGCCTTGCGACCCCAACCGCACTCCTTACAACCCCAACCGCACTCCTTACAACCACAACCGCACTCCTTGCAACCCCAACCGCACAACTTGCAACCCCAACCGCACTCCTTGCATCCCCAACCGCACGCCTTGCGACCCCAACCGCACTCCTTGCAACCCCAACCACACTCCTTTCAACCCCAGCCGCACTCCTTGCAACCGCAGCCGCATGCCTTGCATTCCCAACCCAACTCTCCTTTCAACCCCAACCACACTCCTTGCAACCCCAACCGGACTCTTTGCTACCCCAACCGCACTCCTTGCGACCTCAACCGCACTCCTTGCGACCCCAGCCGCACTCCTTGTGACCCCAACCGCACACTTTGCGACCCCAACCGCACGCTTTGCGACCCCAACCGCACGCCTTGCAACCCCAACCGCACTCTTTGCTACCCCAACCGCATGCCTTGCAACGCCAACCGCACGCCTTGCAACCCCAACCGCACTCCTTGCAACCCCAACCGCACGCCTTGCAACCCCAACCGCATTCCTTGCGACCCCAACCGCACGCCTTGCGACCCCAATCGCACGCCTTACTAACCCAACCGCACTCCTTGCAACACCAACCGCACGCCTTGCAACAACAACCGCACGCCTTGCAACCCCGACCACACTCCTTGCGACCCCAAACGCATTCCTTGCGAACCTAACCGCTATCCTTGCGACCCCAACCGACTCCTTGCGACCCCAGCCGCACTCCTTGCGACCCCAACCGACGCCTTACGAACCTAACCGCTATCCTTGCGACCCCAGCCGCACTCCTTGCAACAACAACCGCACGCCTTACTACCCCAACCGCACGCCTTGCAACAACAACCGCACGCCTTGCTACCCCATCCGCACGCCTTGCTACCCCATCCGCACGCCTTGCGACCCCAACCGCAATCCTTGCGACCCCAACCGCACGGCTTGCGACCCCAACCCCCACGCCTTGCAACTCCAACCGCACGCCTTGCATCCCCAACCACACTTCTTGCAACCCCAACCGCACGCCTTGCAACAGCAAACTCACTCCTTTCCAACACAACCGCACTCCTTCCGACCCCAACCGCACTCCTTCCGACCCCAACCGCACTCCTTCCGACCCCAACCGCACTCCTTCCGACCCCAACCGCACTCCTTCCGACCCCAACCGCACTCCTTCCGACCCCAACCGACTCCTTGCGACCCCAGCCGCACTCCTTGCGACCCCAACCGCACGCCTTACGAACCTAACCGCTATCCTTGCGACCCCAACCGCAATCATAGAAACATAGAAAATAGGTGCAGGAGCAGGCCATTCAGCCCTTCTAGCCTGCACCGCCATTCAATGAGTTCATGGCTGAACATGAAACTTCAGTACCCACTTCCTGCTTTCACGCCATACCCCTTGATCCCCCGAGTAGTAAGGACTTCATCTAACTCCCTTTTGAATATATTTAGTGAATTGGCCTCAACTACTTTCTGTGGTAGAGAATTCCACAGGTTCACCACTCTCTGGGTGAAGAAGTTTCTCCTTATCTCGGTCCTAAATGGCTTACCCCTTATCCTTAGACTGTGACCCCTGGTTCTGGACTTCCCCAACATTGGGAACATTCTTCCTGCATCCAACCTGTCCAAACCCGTCAGAATTTTAAACGTTTCTATGAGGTCCCCTCTCACTCTTCTGAACTCCAGTGAATACAAGCCCAGTTGATCCAGTCTTTCTTGATAGGTCACTCCCGCCATCCCGGGAATCAGTCTGGTGAACCTTCGCTGCACTCCCTCAATAGCAAGAATGTCCTTCCTCAAGTTAGGAGACCAAAACTGTACACAATACTCCAGGTGTGGCCTCACCAAGGCCCTGTACAACTGTAGCAACACCTCCCTCCCCCTGTACTCAAATCCCCTCGCTATGAAGGCCAACATGCCATTTGCTTTCTTAACCGCCTGCTGTACCTGCATGCCAACCTTCAATGACTGATGTACCATGACACCCAGGTCTCGTTGCACCTTCCCTTTTCCTAATCTGTCACCATTCAGATAATAGTCTGTCTCTCTGTTTTTACCACCAAAGTGGATAACCTCACATTTATCCACATTATACTTCATCTGCCACGCATTTGCCCACTCACCTAACCTATCCAAGTCACTCTGTAGCCTCATAGCATCCTCCTCGCAGCTCACACTGCCACCCAACTTAGTGTCATCCGCAAATTTGGAGATACTACATTTAATCCCCTCGTCTAAATCATTAATGTACAATGTAAACAGCTGGGGCCCCAGCACAGAACCCTGCGGTACCCCACTAGTCACTGCCTGCCATTCCGAAAAGTACCCATTTACTCCTACTCTTTGCTTTCTGTCTGACAACCAGTTCTCAATCCACGTCAGCACACTACCCCCAATCCCATGTGCTTTAATTTTGCACATTAATCTCCTGTGTGGGACCTTGTCGAAAGCCTTCTGAAAGTCCAAATATACCACATCAACTGGTTCTCCCTTGTCCACTTTACTGGAAACATCCTCAAAAAATTCCAGAAGATTTGTCAAGCATGATCTCCCTTTCACAAATCCATGCTGACTTGGACCTATCATGTCACCATTTTCTAAATGCGCTGCTATGACATCCTTAATAATTGATTCCATCATTTTACCCACTACTGAGGTCAGGCTGACCGGTCTATAATTCCCTGCTTTCTCTCTCCCTCCTTTTTTAAAAAGTGGGGTTACATTGGCTACCCTCCACTCGATAGGAACTGATCCAGAGTCAATGGAATGTTGGAAAATGACTGTCAATGCATCCGCTATTTCCAAGGCCACCTCCTTAAGTACTCTGGGATGCAGTCCATCAGGCCCTGGGGATTTATCGGCCTTCAATCCCATCAATTTCCCCAACACAATTTCCCGACTAATAAAGATTTCCCTCAGTTCCTCCTCCTTAATAGACCCTCTGACCACTTTTATATCCGGAAGGTTGTTTGTGTCCTCCTTAGTGAATACTGAACCAAAGTACTTGTTTAATTGGTCTGCCATTTCTTTGTTCCCCGTTATGACTTCCCCTGATTCTGACTGCAGGGGACCTACGTTTGTCTTTACTAACCTTTTTCTCTTTACATACCTATAGAAACTTTTGCAATCCGCCTTAATGTTCCCTGCAAGCTTCTTCTCGTACTCCATTTTCCCTGCCCGAATCAAACCCTTTGTACTCCTCTGCTGAGTTCTAAATTTCTCCCAGTCCCCAGGTTCGCTGCTATTTCTGGCCAATTTGTATGCCATTTCCTTGGCTTTAATACTATCCCTGATTTCCCTAGATAGCCACGGTTGAGCCACCTTCCATAGAAACATAGAAACATAGAAAATAGGTGCAGGAGCAGGCCATTCAGCCCTTCTAGCCTGCACCGCCATTCAATGAGTTCATGGCTGAACATGAAACTTCAGTACCCCCTTCCTGCTTTCTCGCCATAACCCTTGATCCCCCGAGTAGTAAGGACTTCATCTAACTCCCTTTTGAATATATTTAGTGAATTGGCCTCAACTACTTTCTGTGGTAGAGAATTCCACAGGTTCACCACTCTCTGGGTGAAGAAGTTTCTCCTCATCTCGGTCCTAAATGGCTTACCCCTTATCCTCAGACTGTGACCCCTGGTTCTGGACTTCCCCAACATTGGGAACATTCTTTCTGCATCTAACCTGTCTAAACCCGTCAGAATTTTAAACGTTTCTATGAGGTCCCCTCTCATTCTTCTGAACTCCAGTGAATACAATCCCAATTGATCCAATCTTTCTTGATAGGTCAGTCCCGCCATCCCGGGAATCAGTCTGGTGAACCTTCGCTGCACTCCCTCAATAGCAAGAATGTCCTTCCTCAAGTTAGGAGACCAAAACTGTACACAATACTCCAGGTGTGGCCTCACCAAGGCCCTGTACAACTGTAGCAACACCTCCCTGCCCCTGTATTCAAATCCCCTCGCTATGAAGGCCAACATGCCATTTGCTTTCTTAACCGCCTGCTGTACCTGCATGCCAACCTTCAATGACTGATGTACCATGACACCCAGGTCTCGTTGCACCTTCCCTTTTCCTAATCTGTCACCATTCAGATAATAGTCTGTCTCTCTGTTTTTACCACCAAAGTGGATAACCTCACATTTATCCACATTATACTTCATCTGCCATGCATTTGCCCACTCACCTAACCTATCCAAGTCACTCTGCAGCCTAATAGCATCCTCCTCGCAGCTCACACTGCCACCCAACTTAGTATCATCCGCAAATTTGGAGATACTGCATTTAATCCCCTCGTCTAAATCATTAATGTACAATGTAAACAGCTGGGGCCCCAGCACAGAACCTTGCGGCACTCCACTAGTCACTGCCTGCCATTCTGAAAAGTACCCGTTTACTCCTACTCTTTGCTTCCTGTCTGACAACCAGTTCTCAATCCACGTCAGCACACTACCCCCAATCCCATGTGCTTTAACTTTGCACATTAATCTCTTGTGTGGGACCTTGTCGAAAGCCTTCTGAAAGTCCAAATATACCACATCAACTGGTTCTCCCTTGTCCACTTTACTGGAAACATCCTCAAAAAATTCCAGAAGATTTGTCAAGCATGATTTCCCTTTCACAAATCCATGCTGACTTGGACCTATCATGTCACCATTTTCCAGATGCACTGCTATGACATCCTTAATAATTGATTCCATCACTTTACCCACTACTGAGGTCAGGCTGACCGGTCTATAATTCCCTGTTTTCTCTCTCCCTCCTTTTTTAAAAAGTGGGGTTACATTGGCTACCCTCCACTCCATAGGAACTGATCCAGAGTCAATGGAATGTTGGAAAATGACTGTCAATGCATCCGCTATTTCCAAGGCCACCTCCTTAAGTACTCTAGGATGCAGTCCATCAGGCCATGGGGATTTATCGGCCTTCAATCCCATCAATTTCCCCAACACAATTTCCCGACTAATAAAGATTTCCCTCAGTTCCTCTTCCTTACTAGACCCTCTGACCCCTTTTATATCCGGAAGGTTGTTTGTATCCTCCTTAGTGAATACCGAACCAAAGTACTTGTTCAATTGATCCGCCATTTCTTTGCTCCCCGTTATGACTTCCCCTGATTCTGACTGCAGGGGACCTACGTTTGTCTTCACCAACCTTTTTCTCTTTACATACCGATAGAAACTTTTGCAATCCGCCTTAATGTTCCCTGCAAGCTTCTTCTCGTACTCCATTTTCCCTGTCCTAATCAAACCCTTTGTCCTCCTCTGCTGAGTTCTAAATTTCTCCCAGTCCCCAGGTTCGCTGCTATTTCTGGCCAATTTGTATGCCACTTCCTTGGCTTTAATACTATCCCTGATTTCCCTAGATAGCCACGGTTGAGCCACCTTCCCCTTTTTATTTTTACGCCAGACAGGAATGTACAATTGTTGTACTTCATCCATGCGGTCTCTAAATGTCTGCCATTGCCCATCCACAGTCAACCCCCTAAGTATCATTCGCCAATCTATCCTAGCCAATTCACGCCTCATACCTTCAAAGTTACCCTTCTTTAAGTTCTGGACCATGGTCTCTGAAATTACTGTTTCATTCTCCATCCTAATGCAGAATTCCACCATATTATGGTCACTCTTCCCCAAGGGGCCTCGCACAATGAGATTGCTAATTAATCCTCTCTCATTACACAACACCCAGTCTAAGATGGCCTCCCCCCTAGTTGGTTCCTCAACATATTGGTCTAGAAAACCATCCCTTATGCACTCCAGGAAATCCTCCTCCACCGTATTGCTTCCAGTTTGGCTAGCCCAATCTATGTGCATATTAAAGTCACCCATTATAACTGCTGCACCTTTATTGCATGCACCCCTAATTTCCTGTTTGATGCCCTCCCCAACATCCCTATTACTGTTTGGAGGTCTGTACACAACTCCTACTAACGTTTTTTGCCCTTTGGTGTTCTGCAGCTCTACCCATACAGATTCCACATCATCCAAGCTAATGTCTTTCCTAACTATTGCCTTAATCTCCTCTTTAACCAGCAATGCTACCCCACCTCCTTTTCCTTTTATTCTATCCTTCCTGAATGTTGAATACCCCTGGGGTCACACGTCTTGTGACCGTAACCGCACTCATTGTGACCCCAACTGCACTCCTTGTGACCCCAACCGCACGCCTTGCGACCCCAACCGCACGCCTTGCAACCCCAACCGCACAACTTGCAACCCCAACCGCACGCCTTGCAACCCCAACCGCACAACTTGCAACCCCAACCGCACTCCTTGCTACCCCAACCGCATGCCTTGCAAACCCAACCGCACGCCTTGCAACCGCAACCGCACAACTTGCAACCCGAACCGTACTCCTTGCAACGCCAACCGCACGCCTTGCAACCCCAACTGCACGCCTTGCAACAACAACCGCACGCCTTGCTACCCCATCCGCACGCCTTGCTACCCCATCCGCAATCCTTGCGACCCCAACCGCACGGCTTGCGACCCCAACCCCCACGCCTTGCAACTCCAACCGCACGCCTTGCATCCCCAACCACACTTCTTGCAACCCCAACCGCACGCCTTGCAACAGCAAACGCATTCCTTCCAACCCCAACCGCACTCCTTCCGACCCCAACCGCACTCCTTCCGACCCCAACCGCACTCCTTCCGACCCCAACCGCACTCCTTCCGACCCCAACCGCACTCCTTCCGACCCCAACCGCACTCCTTCCGACCCCAACCGCACTCCTTCCGACCCCAACCGACTCCTTGCGACCCCAGCCGCACTCCTTGCGACCCCAACCGCACGCCTTACGAACCTAACCGCTATCCTTGCGACCCCAACCGCAATCCTTGCGACACCAACCGCACGCCTTGCAACACCAACCGCACGCCTTGCAACAGCAACCGCACGCCTTGCAACAGCAACCTCACTCCTTGCCACCCCAACCGCACTCCTTGCCACCCCAACCGCACTCCTTGCAACCCCAACCGCACTCCTTGCAACTCCAACCGCACTCCTTGCAACTCCAACCGCACTCCTTGCAACCCCAACCGCACTCCTTGCAACCCCAACCGCACTCCTTGCAACCCCAACCGCACTCCTTGCAACTCCAACCGCACGCCTTGCGAACCAAACCGCAATCCTTGCGACCCCAACCGCACGCCTTGCGACCCCAACCGCACTCCTTGTGAACCCAACCGCACTCCTTACAACCCCAACCGCACTCCTTACAACCACAACCGCACTCCTTGCATCCCCAACCGCACGCCTTGCAACCCCAACCGCACTCCTTGCTACCCCAACCGCACGCCTTGCAAACCCAACCGCACTCCTTCCAACCCCAACCGCACTCCTTACAACCCCAACCGCACTCCTTACAACCACAACCGCACTCCTTGCAACCCCAACCGCACAACTTGCAACCCCAACCGCACTCCTTGCATCCCCAACCGCACGCCTTGCAACCCCAACCGCACTCCTTGCTACCCCAACCGCATGCCTTGCAAACCCAACCGCACTCCTTCCAACCCCAACCGCACTCCTTTCAACCCCAACTGCACTCCTTGCAACCCCAACTGCACTCCTTGCAACCCCAACTGCACTCCTTGCAACCCCAACTGCATTCCTTGCAACCCCAACCACACTCCTTTCAACCCCAGCCACACTCCTTGCAACCGCAGCCGCATGCCTTGCATTCCCAACCCAACTCTCCTTTCAACCCCAACTGCACTCCTTGCGACCTCAACCGCACTCCTTGCGAGCCTAACTGCACTCCTTGCGAGCCTAACTGCACTCCTTGCGACCGTAACCGCACTCCTTGCGACCCCAGCCGCACTCCTTGCGACCCCAACCACACGTCTTGTGACCGTAACCGCACTCATTGTGACCCCAACTGCACTCCTTGTGACCCCAACCGCACACTTTGCGACCCCAACCGCACGCCTTGCAACCCCAACCGCACAACTTGCAACCCCAACCGCACTCCTTGCTACCCCAACCGCATGCCTTGCAAACCCAACCGCACGCCTTGCAACCGCAACCACACGCCTTGCAACCGCAACCACACAACTTGCAACCCGAACCGTACTCCTTGCAACCCCAACCGTACTCCTTGCAACCCCAACCGCACGCCTTGCAACCCCAACCGCACTCCTTGCAACCCCAACCGCACTCCTTGCAACCCCAACCGCACGCCTTGCGACCCCAACCGCATTCCTTGCGACCCCAACCGCACGCCTTGCGACCCCAACCGCATTCCTTGCGACCCCAACCGCACTCCTTGCGACCCCAACCGCACGCCTTGCGACCCCAATCGCACGCCTTACTAACCCAACCGCACTCCTTGCAACACCAACCGCACGCCTTGCAACAGCAACCTCACTCCTTGCCACCCCAACCGCACTCCTTGCCACCCCAACCGCACTCCTTGCCACCCCAACCGCACTCCTTGCCACCCCAACCGCACTCCTTGCAACTCCAACCGCACTCCTTGCAACCCCAACTGCACTTCTTGCAACTCCAACCGCACGCCTTGCGACCCCCATCGCACTCCTTGCAACCCCAACCGCACTCCTTGCAACCCCAACCGCACGCCTTGCGACCCCAACCGCATTCCTTGCGACCCCAACCGCACTCCTTGCGACCCCAACCGCACTCCTTGCGACCCCAACCGCACGCCTTGCAACCCCTACTGCATTCCTTGCAACCCCAACCGCACTCCTTGGAACCCCAACTGCACTCCTTGCAACCCCAACCGCACTCCTTGCAACCCCAACCGTACTCCTTGCGATCACAAACGCACTCCTTGCGACCTCAACCGCACTCCTTGCGAGCCTAACTGCACTCCTTGCGACCGTAACCGCACTCCTTGCGACCCCAGCCGCACTCCTTGCGACCCTAACTGCACTCCTTGCGACCGTAACCGCACTCCTTGCGACCCAAACCGCACGCCTTGCAACCCCAACCGCACTCCTTGCGACCCTACCCGCACTCCTTGCGAAACCACCCGCACTCCTTGCGACCCTAACCACACGTCTTGTGACCGTAACCGCACTCATTGTGACCCCAACCGCATGCCTTGCAACCCCAACCGCACGCCTTGCAACCCCAACCGCAGGCCTTGCAACCCCAACCGCATTCCTTGCGACCCCAACCGCATTCCTTGCGACCCCAACCGCACGCCTTGCAACCCCAACCGCACGCCTTGCAACCCCAACCGCACGCCTTGCGAACCCAACCGCACTCCTTGCGACCACAACCGCACTCCTTGCAACCCTAACTGCACTCCTTGTGACCCAAACCGCACGCCTTGCAACCCCAACCGCACTCCTTGCGACCCTACCCGCACTCCTTGCGAACCCAACCGCACTCCTTGCGACCCTAACTGCACTCCTTGCGACCGTAACCGCACTCCTTGTGACCCAAACCGCACGCCTTGCAACCCCAACCGCACTCCTTGCGACCCTACCCGCACTCCTTGCCAACCCAACCGCACTCCTTGCGAAACCACCCGCACTCCTTGCGACCCTAACCACACGTCTTGTGACCGTAACCGCACTCATTGTGACCCCAACCGCACGCCTTGCAACCCCAACCGCACGCCTTGCAACCCCAACCGCACGCCTTGCGACCCCAACCGCACTCCTTGCGACCCCAACCGCACGCCTTGCAACCCCAACCGCACGCCTTGCAACCCCAACCGCACGCCTTGCAACCCCAACCGCACGCCTTTCAACCCCAACCGCACGCCTTGCAACCCCAACCGCACTCCTTGCAACCCCAACCGCACGCCTTGCGACCCCAACCGCATTCCTTGTGACCCCAACCGCACTCCTTGCAACCCCATCCGCACGCCTTGCAACCCCAACCGCATTCCTTGCGACCCCATCCGCACGCCTTGCGAACCTAACCGCAATCCTTGCGACCCCAACCGCACGCCTTGTAACCCCAACCGCAATCCTTGCGACCCCAGCCGCACTCCTTGCGACCCCAACCGCACTCCTTGTGAACCCAGCCGCACTCATTGCTACCCCAACCGCACTCCTTACAACCCCAACCGCACTCCTTCCAACCACAACCGCACGCCTTGCGACCCCAACCGCACTCCTTGCAACACCAACCGCACGCCTTGCAACAGCAACCTCACTCCTTGCCACCCCAACCGCACTCCTTGCCACCCCAACCGCACTCCTTGCAACTCCAACCGCACTCCTTGCAACTCCAACCGCACTCCTTGCAACTCCAACCGCACTCCTTGCAACCCCAACCGCACTCCTTGCAACTCCAACCGCACGCCTTGCGACCCCAACCGCACTCCTTGTGAACCCAACCGCACTCCTTGTGAACCCAACCGCACTCCTTACAACCCCAACCGCACTCCTTACAACCACAACCGCACTCCTTGCAACCCCAACCGCACAACTTGCAACCCCAACCGCACTCCTTGCATCCCCAACCGCACGCCTTGCAACCCCAACCGCACTCCTTGCTACCCCAACCGCATGCCTTGCAAACCGAACCGCACTCCTTCCAACCCCAACCGCACTCCTTTCAACCCCAACTGCACACCTTGCAACCCCAACTGCACTCCTTGCAACCCCAACTGCACTCCTTGCAACCCCAACCACACTCCTTTCAACCCCAGCCGCACTCCTTGCAACCGCAGCCGCATGCCTTGCATTCCCAACCCAACTCTCCTTTCAACCCCAACCGCACTCCTTGCGACCTCAACCGCACTCCTTGCGAGCCTAACTGCACTCCTTGCGAGCCTAACTGCACTCCTTGCGACCGTAACCGCACTCCTTGCGACCCCAGCCGCACTCCTTGCGACCCCAGCCGCACTCCTGACAACTTCAACCGCAATCCTTGCGACCCCAACCGACTCCTTGCGACCCCAGCCGCACTTCTTGCAATCCCAACCGCACCCCTTGCAACTTCAACCGCACTCCTTGCAACCGCAGCCGCACTCCTTGCAACCGCAGCCGCACTCCTTGCAACCGCAGCCGCACTCCTTGAAACCCCAGCCGCACTCCTTGCAACCCCAAACCCCACGCCTTGCAACCCCAACCGCACTCCTAGCAACCCCAGCCGCACTCCTAGCAACCCCAACCGCACTCCTTGCAACCCCAACCGCACTCCTTGCAACCCCAGCCGCACGTCTTGCAACCCCAGCCGCACGTCTTGCAACCCCATCCGCACTCCTTGCGACCCCAACCGCACTCCTTGCGACCCCAGCCGCACTCCTTGCAACAACAACCGCACGCCTTGCAACCCCAACTGCACTCCTTGCAACCGCAACCGCACTCCTTGCGACCCCAACCGCACTCCTTGCGACCCCAACCGCACTCCTTGCGACCCCAACCGCACTCCTTGCGACCCCAGCCGCACTCCTTGCAACAACAACCGCACGCCTTGCTACCCCAACCGCACTCCTTGCAACAACAACCGCACTCCTTGCTATCCCAACCGCACGCCTTGCTACCCCAGCCGCACTCCTTGCGACCCCATCCGCACTCCTGACAATTTCAACCGCTATCCTTGCGACCCCAACCGACTCCTTGCGACCCCAGCCGCACTTCTTGCAATCCCAACCGCACCCCTTGCAACTTCAACCGCACGCCTTAGAACCCTAGCCGCACTCCTTGCAACCGCAACCGCAACCGCACGCCTTGCAACCCCAGCCGCACTCCTTGCGACCCCAACCACACTCCCTGCTAACCCAACCGCACGCCTTGCAACCCCAGCCGCACTCCTTGCAACCGCAGCCGCATGCCTTGCATTCCCCACCCAACTCTCCTTGCAACTGCAACTGCACTCCTTGCGACCCCAACCGCACTCCTTGCGAACCTAACCGCACTCCTTGCGACCCCAACCGCAGTCCTTGCGACCCCAACCGCACTCCTTGCACTCCAACCGCACGCCTTGCAACCGCAACCGCACTCCTTCCAACCCGAACCGCACTCCTTGCAACTCCAACCGCACTCCTTCCAACCCGAACCGCACTCCTTCCAACCCGAACCGCATTCTTTGCAACCCCAACCGCACTCTTTGCAACCCCAACCGCACTCCTTGCAACTCCAACCGCACTCCTTGCAACCGCAACCGCACTCCTTGCACCCCAACCGCACTCCTTGCAACAACAACCGCACGCCTTGCTACCCCAACCGCAGGCGTTGCAACAACAACCGCACGCCTTGCAACCCCGACCACACTCCTTGCGACCCCAAACGCACTCCTTGCGAACCTAACCGCTATCCTTGCGACCCCAGCCGCACTCCTTGCGACCCCAACCGCACGCCTTGCGACCCCAACCACACTCCTTGCTACCCGAACGCACTCCTGACAACTTCAACCGCACTCCTTGCAACCGCAACCGCACGTCTTGCAACCCCATCCGCACTCCTTGCAAACGCAACCGCACTCCTTGCAACCGCAACCGCAACCGCACTCCTTACGAACCTAACCGCTATCCTTGCGACCCCAGCCGCACTCCTTGCAACAACAACCGCACTCCTTGCTATCCCAACCGCACGCCTTGCTACCCCAACTGCACGCCTTGCAACAACAACCACACGCCTTGCAACCCCGACCACACTCCTTGCGACCCCATCCGCACTCCTGACAACTTCAACCGCACTCCTTGCGACCCCAACCGACTCCTTGCAACAACAACCGACTCCTTGCGACCCCAACCGACTCCTTGCGACCCCAGCCGCACTTCTTGCAATCCCAACCGCACTCCTTGCATCCGCAACCGCACGTCTTGCAAACCCAACCGCATTTCTTGCAACTCCAGCCGCACTCCTTGCAACCCCAATCGCACTCTTTGCGACCCCAACCGCACTCCTTGCGACCCCAACCGCACTCCTTGCAACAACAACCGCACTCCTTGCAACCCCGACCACACTCCTTACGACCCCATCCGCACTCCTGACAACTTCAACCGCACTCCTTGCGACCCCAGCCGCACTCCTTGCGACCCCAACCGCACTCCTTGCGACCCCAGCCGCACTCCTGACAACTTCAACCGCACTCCTTGCGACCCCAGCCGACTCCTTGCGACCCCAACCGCACTCCTTGCAACTCCAACCGCACTCCTTGCAACTCCAACCGCACTCCTTGCAACCCCAGCCGCACTCCTTGCAACCCCAGCCGCACTCCTTGCGAACCCAACCGCACTCCTTGTGAAACCACCCGCACTCCTTGCGACCCTAACCACACGTCTTGTGACCGTAACCGCACTCATTGTGACCCCAACTGCACTCCTTGTGACCCCAACCGCACACTTTGCGACCCCAACCGCACGCCTTGCAACCCCAACCGCACAACTTGCAACCCCAACCGCACTCCTTGCAACGCCAACCGCACGCCTTGCAACGCCAACCGCACAACTTGCAACCCCAACCGCACGCCTTGCTACCCCAACCGCACTCCTTTCATCCCCAACTGCACTCCTTGCAACCCCAACTGCATTCCTTGCAACCCCAACTGCATTCCTTGCAACCCCAACCACACTCCTTTCAACCCCAACCACACTCCTTTCAACCCTAGCCGCACTCCTTGCAAACGCAGCCGCACTCCTTGCAACCGCAGCCGCACTCCTTGCAACCGCAACCGCACACCTTGCAACGCCAACCGCACTCCTTGCAACGCCAACCGCACTCCTTGCAACGCCAACCGCACGCCTTGCAACGCCAACCGCACAACTTGCAACCCCAACCGCACACTTTGCGACCCCAGCCGCACTCCTTGCAACAACAACCGCACGCCTTGCTACCCCTTCCGCACGCCTTACTACCCCAACCGCACGCCTTGCAACAACAACCGCACGCCTTGCAACCCCGACCACACTCCTTGCGACCCCAAACGCATTCCTTGCGAACCTAACCGCTATCCTTGCGACCCCAACCGACTCCTTGCGACCCCAGCCGCACTCCTTGCGACCCCAGCCGCACTCCTTGCAACAACAACCGCACGCCTTGCTACCCATCCGCACGCCTTACTACCCCAACCGCACGCCTTGCAACAACAACCGCACGCCTTGCAACAACAACCGCACGCCTTGCTACCCCATCCGCACGCCTTGCTACCCCAACCGCACGCCTTGCAACAACAACCGCACGCCTTGCTACCCCATCCGCACGCCATGCTACCCCATCCGCAATCCTTGCGACCCCAACCGCACGGCTTGCGACCCCAACCCCCACGCCTTGCAACTCCAACCGCACGCCTTGCATCCCCAACCACACTTCTTGCAACCCCAACCGCACACCTTGCAACAGCAAACTCACTCCTTTCCAACACAAACGCATTCCTTCCAACCCCAACCGCACTCCTTCCGACCCCAACCGCACTCCTTCCGACCCCAACCGCACTCCTTCCGACCCCAACCGCACTCCTTCCGACCCCAACCGCACTCCTTCCGACCCCAACCGCACTCCTTCCGACCCCAACCGCACTCCTTCCGACCCCAACCGCACTCCTTCCGACCCCAACCGACTCCTTGCGACCCCAGCCGCACTCCTTGCGACCCCAACCGCACGCCTTACGAACCTAACCGCTATCCTTGCGACCCCAACCGCAATCCTTGCGACACCAACCGCACGCCTTGCAACACCAACCGCACGCCTTGCAACAGCAACCTCACTCCTTGCCACCCCAACCGCACTCCTTGCCACCCCAACCGCACTCCTTGCAACTCCAACCGCACTCCTTGCAACTCCAACCGCACTCCTTGCAACCCCAACCGCACTCCTTGCAACTCCAACCGCACGCCTTGCGAACCAAACCGCAATCCTTGCGACCCCAACCGCACGCCTTGCGACCCCAACCGCACTCCTTGTGAACCCAACCGCACTCCTTGTGAACCCAACCGCACTCCTTACAACCCCAACCGCACTCCTTACAACCCCAACCGCACTCCTTACAACCCCAACCGCACTCCTTACAACCACAACCGCACTCCTTGCAACCCCAACCGCACTCCTTGCATCCCCAACCGCACTCCTTGCATCCCCAACCGCACGCCTTGCAACCCCAACCGCACAACTTGCAACCCTAACCGCACTCCTTGCTACCCCAACCGCACTCCTTTCAACCCCAACCGCACTCCTTGCATCCCCAACCGCACTCCTTGCATCCCCAACCGCATGCCTTGCAAACCCAACCGCACTCCTTCCAACCCCAACCGCACTCCTTCCAACCCCAACCGCACTCCTTTCAACCCCAACCGCACTCCTTTCAACCCCAACCGCACTCCTTGCAACCCCAACTGCACTTCTTGCAACCCCAACTGCATTCCTTGCAACCCCAACCACACTCCTTTCAACCCCAGCCGCACTCCTTGCAACCGCAGCCGCATGCCTTGCATTCCCAACCCAACTCTCCTTTCAACCCCAACCGCACTCCTTGCAACCCCAACCGGACTCTTTGCTACCCCAACCGCAATCCTTGCGACCCCAACCGTACTCCTTGCGACCCCAACCGTACTCCTTGCGACCTCAACCGCACTCCTTGCGAGCCTAACTGCACTCCTTGCGACCGTAACCGCACTCTTTGCGACCCCAGCCGCACTCCTTGCGACCCTAACCACACGTCTTGTGACCGTAACCGCACTCATTGTGACCCCAACTGCACTCCTTGTGACCCCAACCGCACACTTTGCGACCCCAACCGCACGCCTTGCAACCCCAACTGCACAACTTGCAACCCCAACCGCACTCCTTGCTACCCCAACCGCATGCCTTGCAAACCCAACCGAACGCCTTGCAACCGCAACCGCACAACTTGCAACCCGAACCGTACTCCTTGCAACGCCAACCGCACGCCTTGCAACGCCAACCGCACGCCTTGCAACCCCAACCGCACTCCTTGCAACCCCAACCGCACGCCTTGCGACCCCAACCGCATTCCTTGCGACCCCAACCGCACGCCTTGCAACCCCAAACGCATTCCTTTCGACCCCAACCGCACGCCTTGCGACCCCAATCGCACGCCTTACTAACCCAACCGCACTCCTTGCAACACCAACCGCACGCCTTGCAACAGCAACCTCACTCCTTGCCACCCCAACCGCAATCCTTTCAACCCCAACCGCACTCCTTTCAACCCCAACCGCACTCCTTTCAACCCCAACTGCACTCCTTGCAACCGCAGCCGCATGCCTTGCATTCCCAACCCAACTCTCCTTTCAACCCCAACCACACTCCTTGCAACCCCAACCGGACTCTTTGCTACCCTAACCACACGTCTTGTGACCCCAACTGCACTCCTTGTGACCCCAACTGCACTCCTTGTGACCCCAACCGCACACTTTGCGACCCCAACCGCACGCCTTGCAACACCAACCGCACGCCTTGCAACAGCAACATCACTCCTTGCCACCCCAACCGCACTCCTTGCGAACCAAACCGCAATCCTTTCGACCCCAACCGCACGCCTTGCGACCCCAACCGCACGCCTTGCGACCCCAACCGCACTCCTTACAACCCCAACCGCACTCCTTACAACCCCAACCGCACTCCTTGCAACCCCAACCGCACAACTTGCAACCCCAACCGCACTCCTTGCGACCCCAACCGCACTCCTTGCAACCCCAACCACACACCTTTCAACCCCAGCCGCACTCCTTGCAACCGCAGCCGCATGCCTTGCATTCCCAACCCAACTCTCCTTTCAACCCCAACCACACTCCTTGCAACCCCAACCGGACTCTTTGCTACCCCAACCGCACTCCTTGCGACCTCAACCGCACTCCTTGCGACCCCAGCCGCACTCCTTGTGACCCCAACCGCACACTTTGCGACCCCAACCGCACGCTTTGCGACCCCAACCGCACGCCTTGCAACCCCAACCGCACTCTTTGCTACCCCAACCGCATGCCTTGCAACGCCAACCGCACGCCTTGCAACCCCAACCGCACTCCTTGCAACCCCAACCGCACGCCTTGCAACCGCAACCGCACAACTTGCAACCCGAACCGTACTCCTTGCAACGCCAACCGCACGCCTTGCAACCCCAACCGCACTCCTTGCAACCCCAACCGCACGCCTTGCAACCCCATCCGCATTCCTTGCGACCCCAACCGCACTCCTTGCAACCCCAACCGCACGCCTTGCAACCCCAACCGCATTCCTTGCGACCCCAACCGCACGCCTTGCGACCCCAATCGCACGCCTTACTAACCCAACCGCACTCCTTGCAACACCAACCGCACGCCTTGCAACAACAACCGCACGCCTTGCAACCCCGACCAAACTCCTTGCGACCCCAAACGCATTCCTTGCGAACCTAACCGCTATCCTTGCGACCCCAACCGACTCCTTGCGACCCCAGCCGCACTCCTTGCGACCCCAACCGACGCCTTACGAACCTAACCGCTATCCTTGCGACCCCAGCCGCACTCCTTGCAACAACAACCGCACGCCTTACTACCCCAACCGCACGCCTTGCTACCCCATCCGCACGCCTTGCTACCCCATCCGCACGCCTTGCGACCCCAACCGCAATCCTTGCGACCCCAACCGCACGGCTTGCGACCCCAACCCCCACGCCTTGCAACTCCAACCGCACGCCTTGCATCCCCAACCACACTTCTTGCAACCCCAACCGCACGCCTTGCAACAGCAAACTCACTCCTTTCCAACACAACCGCACTCCTTCCGACCCCAACCGCACTCCTTCCGACCCCAACCGCACTCCTTCCGACCCCAACCGCACTCCTTCCGACCCCAACCGCACTCCTTCCGACCCCAACCGCACTCCTTCCGACCCCAACCGCACTCCTTCCGACCCCAACCGACTCCTTGCGACCCCAGCCGCACTCCTTGCGACCCCAACCGCACGCCTTACGAACCTAACCGCTATCCTTGCGACCCCAACCGCAATCATAGAAACATAGAAAATAGGTGCAGGAGCAGGCCATTCAGCCCTTCTAGCCTGCACCGCCATTCAATGAGTTCATGGCTGAACATGAAACTTCAGTACCCACTTCCTGCTTTCACGCCATACCCCTTGATCCCCCGAGTAGTAAGGACTTCATCTAACTCCCTTTTGAATATATTTAGTGAATTGGCCTCAACTACTTTCTGTGGTAGAGAATTCCACAGGTTCACCACTCTCTGGGTGAAGAAGTTTCTCCTTATCTCGGTCCTAAATGGCTTACCCCTTATCCTTAGACTGTGACCCCTGGTTCTGGACTTCCCCAACATTGGGAACATTCTTCCTGCATCCAACCTGTCCAAACCCGTCAGAATTTTAAACGTTTCTATGAGGTCCCCTCTCACTCTTCTGAACTCCAGTGAATACAAGCCCAGTTGATCCAGTCTTTCTTGATAGGTCACTCCCGCCATCCCGGGAATCAGTCTGGTGAACCTTCGCTGCACTCCCTCAATAGCAAGAATGTCCTTCCTCAAGTTAGGAGACCAAAACTGTACACAATACTCCAGGTGTGGCCTCACCAAGGCCCTGTACAACTGTAGCAACACCTCCCTCCCCCTGTACTCAAATCCCCTCGCTATGAAGGCCAACATGCCATTTGCTTTCTTAACCGCCTGCTGTACCTGCATGCCAACCTTCAATGACTGATGTACCATGACACCCAGGTCTCGTTGCACCTTCCCTTTTCCTAATCTGTCACCATTCAGATAATAGTCTGTCTCTCTGTTTTTACCACCAAAGTGGATAACCTCACATTTATCCACATTATACTTCATCTGCCACGCATTTGCCCACTCACCTAACCTATCCAAGTCACTCTGTAGCCTCATAGCATCCTCCTCGCAGCTCACACTGCCACCCAACTTAGTGTCATCCGCAAATTTGGAGATACTACATTTAATCCCCTCGTCTAAATCATTAATGTACAATGTAAACAGCTGGGGCCCCAGCACAGAACCCTGCGGTACCCCACTAGTCACTGCCTGCCATTCCGAAAAGTACCCATTTACTCCTACTCTTTGCTTTCTGTCTGACAACCAGTTCTCAATCCACGTCAGCACACTACCCCCAATCCCATGTGCTTTAATTTTGCACATTAATCTCCTGTGTGGGACCTTGTCGAAAGCCTTCTGAAAGTCCAAATATACCACATCAACTGGTTCTCCCTTGTCCACTTTACTGGAAACATCCTCAAAAAATTCCAGAAGATTTGTCAAGCATGATCTCCCTTTCACAAATCCATGCTGACTTGGACCTATCATGTCACCATTTTCTAAATGCGCTGCTATGACATCCTTAATAATTGATTCCATCATTTTACCCACTACTGAGGTCAGGCTGACCGGTCTATAATTCCCTGCTTTCTCTCTCCCTCCTTTTTTAAAAAGTGGGGTTACATTGGCTACCCTCCACTCGATAGGAACTGATCCAGAGTCAATGGAATGTTGGAAAATGACTGTCAATGCATCCGCTATTTCCAAGGCCACCTCCTTAAGTACTCTGGGATGCAGTCCATCAGGCCCTGGGGATTTATCGGCCTTCAATCCCATCAATTTCCCCAACACAATTTCCCGACTAATAAAGATTTCCCTCAGTTCCTCCTCCTTAATAGACCCTCTGACCACTTTTATATCCGGAAGGTTGTTTGTGTCCTCCTTAGTGAATACTGAACCAAAGTACTTGTTTAATTGGTCTGCCATTTCTTTGTTCCCCGTTATGACTTCCCCTGATTCTGACTGCAGGGGACCTACGTTTGTCTTTACTAACCTTTTTCTCTTTACATACCTATAGAAACTTTTGCAATCCGCCTTAATGTTCCCTGCAAGCTTCTTCTCGTACTCCATTTTCCCTGCCCGAATCAAACCCTTTGTACTCCTCTGCTGAGTTCTAAATTTCTCCCAGTCCCCAGGTTCGCTGCTATTTCTGGCCAATTTGTATGCCATTTCCTTGGCTTTAATACTATCCCTGATTTCCCTAGATAGCCACGGTTGAGCCACCTTCCATAGAAACATAGAAACATAGAAAATAGGTGCAGGAGCAGGCCATTCAGCCCTTCTAGCCTGCACCGCCATTCAATGAGTTCATGGCTGAACATGAAACTTCAGTACCCCCTTCCTGCTTTCTCGCCATAACCCTTGATCCCCCGAGTAGTAAGGACTTCATCTAACTCCCTTTTGAATATATTTAGTGAATTGGCCTCAACTACTTTCTGTGGTAGAGAATTCCACAGGTTCACCACTCTCTGGGTGAAGAAGTTTCTCCTCATCTCGGTCCTAAATGGCTTACCCCTTATCCTCAGACTGTGACCCCTGGTTCTGGACTTCCCCAACATTGGGAACATTCTTTCTGCATCTAACCTGTCTAAACCCGTCAGAATTTTAAACGTTTCTATGAGGTCCCCTCTCATTCTTCTGAACTCCAGTGAATACAATCCCAATTGATCCAATCTTTCTTGATAGGTCAGTCCCGCCATCCCGGGAATCAGTCTGGTGAACCTTCGCTGCACTCCCTCAATAGCAAGAATGTCCTTCCTCAAGTTAGGAGACCAAAACTGTACACAATACTCCAGGTGTGGCCTCACCAAGGCCCTGTACAACTGTAGCAACACCTCCCTGCCCCTGTATTCAAATCCCCTCGCTATGAAGGCCAACATGCCATTTGCTTTCTTAACCGCCTGCTGTACCTGCATGCCAACCTTCAATGACTGATGTACCATGACACCCAGGTCTCGTTGCACCTTCCCTTTTCCTAATCTGTCACCATTCAGATAATAGTCTGTCTCTCTGTTTTTACCACCAAAGTGGATAACCTCACATTTATCCACATTATACTTCATCTGCCATGCATTTGCCCACTCACCTAACCTATCCAAGTCACTCTGCAGCCTAATAGCATCCTCCTCGCAGCTCACACTGCCACCCAACTTAGTATCATCCGCAAATTTGGAGATACTGCATTTAATCCCCTCGTCTAAATCATTAATGTACAATGTAAACAGCTGGGGCCCCAGCACAGAACCTTGCGGCACTCCACTAGTCACTGCCTGCCATTCTGAAAAGTACCCGTTTACTCCTACTCTTTGCTTCCTGTCTGACAACCAGTTCTCAATCCACGTCAGCACACTACCCCCAATCCCATGTGCTTTAACTTTGCACATTAATCTCTTGTGTGGGACCTTGTCGAAAGCCTTCTGAAAGTCCAAATATACCACATCAACTGGTTCTCCCTTGTCCACTTTACTGGAAACATCCTCAAAAAATTCCAGAAGATTTGTCAAGCATGATTTCCCTTTCACAAATCCATGCTGACTTGGACCTATCATGTCACCATTTTCCAGATGCACTGCTATGACATCCTTAATAATTGATTCCATCACTTTACCCACTACTGAGGTCAGGCTGACCGGTCTATAATTCCCTGTTTTCTCTCTCCCTCCTTTTTTAAAAAGTGGGGTTACATTGGCTACCCTCCACTCCATAGGAACTGATCCAGAGTCAATGGAATGTTGGAAAATGACTGTCAATGCATCCGCTATTTCCAAGGCCACCTCCTTAAGTACTCTAGGATGCAGTCCATCAGGCCCTGGGGATTTATCGGCCTTCAATCCCATCAATTTCCCCAACACAATTTCCCGACTAATAAAGATTTCCCTCAGTTCCTCTTCCTTACTAGACCCTCTGACCCCTTTTATATCCGGAAGGTTGTTTGTATCCTCCTTAGTGAATACCGAACCAAAGTACTTGTTCAATTGATCCGCCATTTCTTTGCTCCCCGTTAT